>NC_134899.1:22671526-22854026 GCF_041734735.1 Babylonia areolata
ATATAACTCTCTTTCTCTCTCAGTCTCTCTCTCTCTCTCTCTCTGTCTCTTTCTGTTTGCATGATGTGAATCACTTACTAGATTCTGATGTTAACTGTGGTTTGGACAGGTTTGTTCATGCTTTCTTTGAGATGGCTGCATGATCTGAACTATTTGAAAAGGTCATAAGAAAGGTAATGAGTGGTTCAACAAAGAATGTAATCAAAAACAAAAAAAAGGAAGAACTGTCCATGAATAGGAAACAGACAGATAACGAATTGTGCATAAAAAAAAAAAGATTATTAATAAGATTTCAAAGGTGTAAAAGAAAAGAAGATAAAAAAAACCCAAAACAGATGTATGTTAAAGAAAGGAAAGCATTTAAAAAAAAAAAGAAATGGAATTTGATGAAATAAGGACAAAAAAGCTAAAAGAATCTGTTAATGGCTCAGAATTCTTTTAGTCATTAATAGAAAAAAAATGCTTTGGTGTTTGTTGGGTCCAAATATGTTTCCTTTTTTTTTTCTTTTTTATCAGTGAAATAGCATTTGAGTTATCAAGGAAAGGTAGACATTCAAATCATTCCAAATGCTGTTGAAATATTTTTGTTATCATTTGCTGATGATGTAGTTCTCTTGTCTTGAACAATTTTGGGACTTTCAGATCAGTTAAATGTGTTTTTGTTTGTTTGGGTTTTTTTAAACAGAAGCAGATTATTTGTGCTTAACTGTGAACCTTGATGAAATAAATGTTATGTTTTTTTTCATATGAGAGGTCACATGTCTGCTTTCTTTATGTACTTAGGCTTACTGTTTACTACCAGATTGTGTCAGTTAAGCCATAACTTGACAAAGGATGAAACTTCTCATAACGGTAAGGAAAGTGTATGGGAAATACTTCAGACAATGGGAAAGTTAATCTGCATTGATGTTAATGTGTTCTGGAGATTGTTTGATTAAACAGTTGAACTAGTACTTACATATGCAGCTGAAATTTGGGGGTTATAAAAAAAAATGAGGAGGTGGAAAGAGTACATACTTCTGCAGTTAAATGTTTTCTTGGTGTTCCAAAACACGCTTCAAAGTTCTTCTTTTCAAATCTAAATCTTTTTTTAGATTTATTCAATATATAATCAAAAATACAGAGTCAAAATAGATTTATTTTTGAAATAGACCTACAACAACAAGAACACACACACACGCACAACACACACACACACACACACACACACACATACACACACAGATTTTATATCAGAAGCTTTAAAGATCAGGCAAAAAATACTACTCACAGATACAAATTGTGTGATTAGATAGATTTGACATTTTCCTCTGTAACCTAACTATATGGAATCTGTTTCATTGGTGGATGAATGAACATTATTTGTTATAATGTGTTGGGTGGCGTGTTTGTTGCTACCATTTTTTTTTCTTCAAAGTTCAAGAAAAGAACTTTTTTGGTTTGTTTCAACATTTGCTCTCACCATATTCATAATCACAATGTTTTGTTATGCAGCAAAAATATGTTGACCCATTGACACTTGTCATAAGGACCTTATGACCAATGATATTAAAGTGTCAGGTGTCTCCCTCACTGTCTCTTTTCTTCTTCTTCCATCTTCCCTCCCTCACTCTCTCCCACTCCTTTGAGGTAATTGTGTTGCTAGGACCCCTCTTGTTGTGGTGGATATGTGAATATTCTCTCTCTCTCTCTCTCTCTCTCTCTCTCTCTCTCTCTCTCTCTCTCTCTTCTTGAATATAAATACTGACAAGACTAAAGTGATGGTTTTTCGAAAAGGTGGCTTTTTGGGAAGATATGAAAAGTGGAATCTCAATGGAAATGCTCTAGAAGTAGTGAATGAATATAATTATCTAGGGTTTGTTTTTACGACAAAAATGAGTATAAACAAAGGAGTAGGGATTTTAGCAGCAAAAGGCAAACATGCATGCATTGACTGTATAAAATATATAACGAAGCTGAATGATATTTCCAAAGGATGTTTTTTCAAAATATTTGATGCTCAGGTACAACCCATTCTTTTGTACGCTTCTGAGATGTGGGGCCTTAACAGACTTGATAATATTGAGAAGGTTCATTCCTTTGCATGTAAACGTTTTTTGAACATACCACATAGAGTACCAAACAAGTTTGCATACGGCGAATTAGGACGTTATCCACTGTATATAAATAGTGCAACAAGGTGTATCAAGTACTGGTTAAGGTTGCTGAATATGAATGTGCACCGATTACCCAGACAGGCATATTTGATGTTGTTTAACTTAGACGAAAGGGGAAAAAAATGTCTTTAGTAAAAATACTTTATTTAGACTTGGGTTTGGATATGTCTGGTTGCAACAAGGCATTGGTTGTGAGCAAACATTTTTGTCATTATTTAAGCAAAGAATGAAAGATATATTTATGCAGGAGTGGGACGAGTCAGTAATGTCTAAAGATATATAATATATCATAACTACAGACTGTTTAAAACTGGTTTTCAGTGTGAGCAATATTTTGACTTTGTGGATAAAAAATGTTTTAGGGGCTGTTTAGTAAAATTGCGGCTTGGTTTGCTCCCAATAAATGGATCATTTTTTTAGAAGAACATTCAAATGTAATTCAAATTACGCATGTAAGTGTTGTAATGTGATCAAAGATGAAAACCATTTTATAAACAATTGTGTCCTATACAATAACCTGCAGCAAAAACATCTTAACTCTGAAGGTCAATGGTATGTTCACTTGCTGAAGAATGGTTCTGTTTACAGTATTAGTAAACTCTGCATTTATATATTTAATGCCCTTAAGATATGACAGGAATTCTGTGACAACAATGATGAAAGTTAGAATTAATTTACTAAGCACAAGAAGCACTTTTGTTCTACAGGTTTAAGTTAGTACGTATTTTACATTTTGTTGTGGCTGAGTGATCACCATATTGTGTACTTTTGACCTCTTTCTAGGGGCCGGAGGCCTGGAGAGTTTTGTTCTTGTTCTTGTTCTCTCTCTCTCAGTTCATTCATTCATTCATTTATTCATTCATTCATTCATCTTCCCTCCTTCCTCTTTCACCCTCTCGCTGACTCCTTTGAGACATGTGATCTAAGTTCTGGATCTGAGTAATGAGAGGGATGGGTTCTATATTGTTGACAAGATTGTATTGTTGTCAAGAACCTGTTGTCTGACAGAATCTCAGTAGAGTGTTATGATGTGGTTGGTCTGTGATGTTAGCAAGAGAAGGGGAGGAGGCCCCTCGATGTATTCCCTGTGATGAGCCTCACATTGTGAAACACGTGTTCATTAACTGCTGGGATCTGCATGACATTAGAAACAGACATTACATGGCAGATTCTTTGAAGACTGTGTTCTGTGATGTCCCTCTGTGGATGCTTATATATAGACTTCTTAGAAGAATTCAGAAGTGAAAATTTTCAGTCAGATTTGAACGTTTTAAACTGAAAGATTTTTTTATACTTTTTTGAGTGAAAAGATTGAAGCAGTGATTAGTTTTTATTGTACTTTTTTTCCCTTCACTTGAAGTAGTTCCTAACATGACGATAGCCTTGAGATGGCCTTAATGGTTGGCAAGGCTCTCATTTGTGGATGTGGTGTTGATTGGGTCCAGCTGTATATGATGTATCTGGCAGCCATGAAATGTGGTTAGTTCAAACCATAAACATGTGTTTACGACTTGCAGGTCTTGACAATGTCCTTGGTGCTAACAGGGTCAAAATGTAAGAGATAGAAATGTCTTAATGCTAATACGGTCTGTGGTGTTGACAGATTGTGCAGTGTTGTTGACAGCCTGTTGTTGACAGGAATCTTGTTTTGAGAAATGGATGTTTGACAGTATGGATTTGAGTAGAATGAGTGTGATAACAGTCCTTTCATTGTTGAATAGGTTACGCTGTGATTATTGTGCCATGAGACCAGTTTTTTGTAGGTATACTTTTGAGTGTTTATGAGTTTTGGACTTGGCCTGGTATCATAGACTGCATTATTGACAATGCTTAGGTCCAAGGTTTTGACTTCAAAAGTCTGTGATGGTGACTGGGAAAAGGCCGGTCTTGTTAATGGGTTCTGTGTAGTAAACAAAGTTTGTGCTGTTGACAGGATCTGGGTGTGAATGATGTGATATGCCTGGAGGTACCAGCGGATGAGGAAGAGGACACAGGACGCACATACAGCTACCAGGACCTGCTAGACCTTCAGAGTAGATTGATGCTGGTTGTGGGACCTGAGGACCAGGACCGGACCAGTGTTGACAGATTCATATCTGTGAGTTGCAGGAGATGAAAATTTTGTACATGCAGGATATTCAAGAGAAGATGAAAGTGTTGTATTAGCCGGATTTTTAGATAGATCATTAAGTCCCCTTTCCTCATAGAGTTGGGGTTTGTTTGTTTTTTAGCCCAATGTTTTATTGCAAAACTGTAAGTAGCTTACATCATCCATTGGCCCAGGCATGCATAATTCTTAAGTATTAGTCTTTAAATACATATGCTGTTTAAAAAAGAAAAGATATATGGGGTGGAGAGGTGTTCGACACCCCGTTCAGTTTCAGTCAATAGAAATTTAAGCTAGACCTAAGTTGGAAGTCAGAGTTTATTTGAGAGTATCATGAGCCTGGGTGTGACCTTGGAGAGACAGGAGTAGAGGTTTGGTGTACAGTGTTCAGAGTGCCCAGCGCAGTTACATTTTACAGAGAGTGTAGATTTCATTTCTTATCAAAATCTATGACAGTCATATGCTGATGATTATCTCAGTTGAATTTTGCCATCCTAAGATAAATCTGGCTTGATTTTTCTGATTATCACTCACCTTGGGCTTGTGATTTAAGCAACATAGGAAACTTCAGACCTTATTCTGGTGGCATAAATAATTTCCCCACAACACTGAACCAAAGGAAATGAGGGAAAACATACAACATTATTAGTTTTTAATCCATCACTGTCAGAATGAAATTTGGAGTGGTAGTTCTTTAGTGAAATCATGTGAATACGCCAACTGCTTTCATGATGGTCTGCAGAGTTTGGACCCACACATTTGCAGCTCAATGTGCAGGCTGTTCTGATGCAGTGGCTGGCAAAGTTATTCTCATCTATTTCAACAGCTGCCTAGAATGACATTAACCTGTCTGGGGAAAAAAACGTTTGTCTCCCCACAGGTACACAGGGTTTTGCAAAGCTGATGAAAAGTTCAGTTCCTTTCCCATGGTTGTAAGGGTTTCATTTTTTTTCTGATATGTATAACTGCGACCGGTAGGTGTCTCATTTTATTTGAACTGAATGAACCAGCATGTTCAGTTTGTAAACCAGACCCAGGATTCTTTTTTCAGTTCTTAAAATGGAACACATTTACTGTCATATATGTTCATATCAGGAATGAACAAAGAATGCAGTGATTGACCCCTTTGTCCTCTTACAGAAGTACATGGCACAGTGGGGTCAAAGTTTCAGAGAAAAATCACTGACTGGGCACTCAGAATTTAAAGACAATAATATTTACACACCAGATTTCTTTGTATTTAGGAGAGATGCTGATCCCATGTGTGTGTGTATGTGTTTGTGTGATACCAGCAAGTGGCTTCATGTTTCCTCCTGAAGAGATCATCAAACTAGCCCAACATGCTTGAATACACATTGAGCTACTGACATATATCCATGCACCATACACTTGTGTTCCTACCATCCAGGTACATATGCATTCCTTTTCAGCTGTGTCTTCTACTTTCGGAATCAAGCTGGAGACTCAAGTGTAAACTCTGTTAACTAGTCATTCTTTTATTCTCAGGGGAAAAGATCTCCAGGTGTTTGATACATATGACAAGATACACACTATTAAACATATTCTAATGAGGTGCACAAGTGACAACTGCCAAATAAAATTTCTTCATCAAACCTTGGAATGTCTTGCACAGAGATGTTTCCTTCTGACAATGTGTAGCTTTGTGAGTGGAGGCAATCTTCCCCTGCCACTGATTTTCACAAATAATGATAATAATCATCATGAAAGAAAGGATAATAATAATACAGATGATAATAATAATATCATTTATTTTCAGTCCAATATCGTCATCTTAGATGAACGGACTATAAATGAATAAACAAACGTGGAGGCAATCAATGTTACAAAATGTAAGACAATATTAAGTATACAGTTGATTCCAGTGAATTGTAAGGATGTCCATTTGAATGGGCTTATGTTTTTTTTAACATTTCTGTACTGTTGATCTGTTTCAAGATATTTTATATTAACAAAACTGAACAAAAGGCAACTGTCATTAAATGTCCTTTGTGACTGACACGCTGCAAAGCATCATTTACTAAACAGTTTTGTGAAAAATTAATCCCTGACTGAGATAACAATAAGAAAATGTCAACAATCATGATTAACATACTGACTTGGGCTTTAGTAGAGATATTTTCTGTGCACTTAAGTTCAAATGTTATTGAGAAGCAACTGGATAGAAAAAGTCTCTTTCTTTTGTCTTCTTGCAAAAATTAATGTTTCGGTCCCCATTGAGTTTATGCATGTTGAGTGTTGAAAGTCGGCATGTTTTTAAGTGATGAGCAAGTGTGTGTGTGTGTATGTTTGTGTGTGTTTTTGGTTTGCATGTGTGTTTGTGCGTGTGTGTGTGCCAGAACTTGAGTGTGTATTTGTGAATGTGGATGTGCTTAATCTTCAGTCTCCCTCTTGTGCAGGTGATGGACAGTGTCGTCCGACTGGTCAGAACATACATTCATCTCTGTCAAAATGGTTGCATGCTGTTCCTGAAATGGATGGTCAAGTTCTTCTTTGACCACACACGTGGAGTCTGCTGCATTGTTGAGTTTGTTCATGACAGCGATGAAGTCCGACTCCTGAAGGGTATGCAGAATGTACAAGAGGCACAGACATTGGAGCAGTACCTGGCCATGGTAAAAAATAGAGCATGGTCTGACTTGTTAGAGAAGAAACAGTGTTGCTGTTTAGTTTCAGTCATAATGAAGTATTCAGAGGAGTGTTTGTCAAATTAATCCATTTTGGGGGATAGAAATGGAAATTAGAGAGATCACCAGAAATCAGTTTTTGAATCAGATTTTCATATTTACCAGAAAGTGAAAAAGCAGCATATCAGTTCAGTCAGTCTTTTTTTCTTTTTCTTTTTTTTTTCATTGTTGTTGTCATTCCTGGATACACTGATATGTTAAAAAAGTTAATTTCTTGAATTTCATTTCTGCATGTGCAGACTATATTGTATGGCATTTACATTCTCTTTACACATTCAGAAATTAAAGAGGAGGTTCTTTGCATAGGTTAATTTTCTTGTGTACAGTTCATACAAAAGGAAAATATGCATACATATATGTATTTTAGGTGGCTGAATTCCTGGACAACAGCCACGACAGTTGGATGCGGTATGTTGCCCAAGCACGCATCAGCCATGAAGAGCTGAACATATACACGATGGATCAGTTGGTCTTTCTCCAAGAACAACTGGCGAAGAAGGAACTGGGGAAGATTTCTCCACATATCTTCCCTCTTCTGTCCTTGCTGTGCACAGACTGTTCACCAGACACTCTTCAAGCAGCCATTGAGAAAGGTTGGCACCTGACTATGCTCTTGACGTTTCTGCACCTTGTGGTTGCAGTAGACTTGCTAATTCATTGATGCATGTAATTTTTAAACAGCTTTTGACAGTATGTGGTTGTGTAGTGTTTTATTGACAATGGTTTGCATTTATTTCATTTTGGCATATGTATTAAACAGTGGTTTGGAACTTTGTACAAAAATGTCACTTCTTGTGATTTGGCCAGTGGTCAGTATTCCAGATGGTTTAGACTGGGGAAAAAGGTTGTAGACAAGGTGATCCACTTTTTGACCTACATGTAATATGTACTGATATATTGTCATTCATGATTGCGAATAACAAAGATATTTAAAGGGATGAATTAAGAGGTGTTGAATTCTTGTTATCACAATTTGCAGATAATACTACTTGTTTTCAGATGTATGTGAGGTGTCAATAGTTAGTAAATATTTATCGTATGCTTCCTCCCTAATGTTAAGTTCAAAAGATAACAATGATAAAACCCAGTGACTTGGATAGGTGGTAAGAAAATTGAGGACACACACCAACAGATACGCCTGCCTGCCTACTCTTCCATCGGTCCGACAGGAGACTCCATTAATAACATTTTAACGTAAGCCACTTTAAAGAAAAGAGAAAAAAAAGGAATCAGGAATTTTTATGGCTTTTGGAATAATATCTTCTGCAAACATCAATAGAACAGAATCATTGATTAAAATATGCTGATCACCTTTTTTATACTGTTGAAAAAGAACCCTAAAACAGTGGAGAGGAAGAAATTTTACTACCCTTGGAAAACAACCACAATATAAACTTTTGTCTTTTTTTCATGATAAAACCTATTCATCTTTTTGAGCTACACTTCAGCCAGTAATTCATAAATGTTGATATGCATTTAATTAAAAAAACATTATTTGAATGTTTGAAATGAATGTTTCCCGCATATCTGTTGTGCATGTGTGTGTGTGTGAGTAGGTGTGAGTATGTGAGTGTGCGCATGTATGTCTGTATGTCTGTTTACATTCATTTGCTTATTTGTTTATTTATCTATTATCATTATTGTCTTTTTATTCATTTATTTATTTTCCTGCATTTTATTTTATTTTACTGTCTATCTGCTTATCTTTTCTTTTAATGTTATCTGTTTGTTTATTTATTCATTGATATAGTTATCTATTCATTTATTGATTTATTTATTTGTGTATTTATTCATCTTTTAATTCAATGTTGTATCCATTATGCACTTTTTTCCTTTCTTTTTTTCTCAAGGCCTGACTAAGCATGTTGGGTTACGCTGCTTGTCAGGCATTTGCTAAGCAGATGTGGTGTAGCGTATATGGATTTGTCTGAACGCAGTGACACCTCCTTGAGTATCTGAACTGTACTGAACTGAACTGAATGTTTCCTGAGAATGAGTCACACACTATGCATGTTGCTTACATGAAATGATCTTTTCTTACATCAGATTATATTGTTGAAATGGATGAACTGAAGATCATATTTGTCTTGATGATTTAGTGTACTATGTTCTTACAAATGGAAACTGATTCTAGGAAGAAAAAAAGTCAATTAAAACTCACATAAGATGAAATTTGATGAACAACAGCTTGTCACTACCTTTCATCTCTTCATCCCTTCTTGTCTGAAGTGCCATATAGCAAGTTCAGTCATCACCAAGAAAAGAAAATGAGAATGGCTTAGTGATGGGTGACCTACTCGTGACCTACATGATTATATCAGTTCAAAAGAACCTGGAAAGTAGTTTTGGCTATGCATTTTCAAGTTTAAGGACTCCATTATTATTAATGTTTGTCAGAAGCCTTTGTTGTGACTGCACTGAGTTGATTCAGCAATAATTAATGTTTTAATGCTTAATATCTGCTAATGTTTTTAGTGTAATATATTGCACAAACATAGTTTCTGCTTCCTTATTATGATATGCATATGATCAGTACCAGATGCTTTTAAATGCAGAGGCACACTGAAGCTGACACTATAAAAACCTCAGAAATTTGAACTTGTCTGGAATATATGATATGCTGTGATTTATTTTTTGTAAATGTAGACAATGCCATAATGATTATTATTGCAGTCTATTTATCAATCCACAATTATTCCACCAATCACAATATGAATGGGGTTTTTTTTTTTTTTTTTTGTTTTTGGTTTTTTTTAAGATTATAATAATACTGAAACCTTCCCAAATAATGTTGTTGCTTTTTTTCCACTTCAGTGCTTTGTTTGCTTGTTATTATGGCAAATCCATTTTGAATCACAAATGAGTCAAGAAGACTCTGCTTTCTCTGTTTGTTTTTGTCTGCACATTGATTTTTTTTGCAAACTCGGTTGGAGTCATATATAAGTCATAAAGACTTTGCTTCTGTAGTTCTTTGTGGATGGACAAAAGCCTTTTTGCCTGATTCTGGTTCAAACATCGATTCTTATCATGTTGCAGCTGCGGAAATGATGGAAAACATAACTGAGGGGCCAGAAGTGGATGAAGCTGCTGATGAAGAATCAAAGAGGATGGCTGAATTTATCGGGAAAATGCAGGAAAATGGTTTTTCCCGACAGTTAGCTGTCAAAGCACTGAAGAACGGTGTGGAACCATCATACATTGATGAAGGTTTGCTACACATTCTGAATATTTTTCACATTGTTACCTTCTTGCTTCATGCATTCAGTCCCTTCAGCGCATTCAAAACTCTGCTGCCCAACTCATCCTCAGAAAGAAAAGATCTGAGCTCATCACTCCTTTTTTGCAACACCTCCATTGGCTCCCTGTCTCCCACAGAATAAAGTATAAGATCAGCATTCTATGTTATGAATGTATTCATAAATCTGCCCATTCCTATCTCTGTGGCTGCTTCACCTCTACACCCCATCTCGCTCTCTACGATTGGCTTCAGATCCACTCTGTTTAAGTATACCTAGATTCAAACACTCTGCTGTTGGCCACCGTTATTTCTCTGTCTCTGGACCTTGCATTTGGAATGAACTTCCTCTTTCGCTTCGTCACCACATTCAGTTCTTTCAAGTCTGGCGTTAAAACCCACCTCTTCCCAAAATAGCCTCCCTCCCCTACCTCTTCCTTGTCTTCAGTTTCTCCAGTTTCAGAGTTAAGCATGCTTGTGAATGATCAGTGTGGAAGCGCTTTGATTTGTCTCTGCACAAGATTCAGCCCTATATAAATACTATTATTATTATTCTACCATTCTGAATTTTGTTGTGTATCATCTTCTCCTTTTTCTTTTATCCTTCCACTTTTGTAATAACAGGCCAGCTTAAAGATTTGATAATCACAGGTGTCCACAAATTATCTACTTGTGTGAAAGCTGCTGCTGAATGATATTTCTTTCTTTTTTTCATTCACTTTTTTTCATGGTCAAAGTGAAAATACTTCATTAGATATTGATAACAGTGCAATGTTATAACAAGTAATAAGCATTAAAATTATAATAAACTTTTAATTGATGACACTTGGTTGAGTTAATGTGTCTCAAGCAACACAACTGGTAAAAAAAAGAATATATAGAATGATATATCTAACTGATGCAGCTACCAATTGTTTTTAGGATACTTCCTGGTTCTGAAGTAACAGATTTGAAATTGACAGTTCCACAGTTACTGACAATTTGAAATGGAATCTGTGGTTCTTTTTTCTGGATCTGGATCTAGATCTGGATCTGGATGCATATGTCTCAGGAGCCAATCAACGGCTATAAATGCAATGGAACAGGGAGAGCGCAAAAATAGTTTTAAAGACCACCACTTTGTCCTAATAGTCTTTCCTACAGGTTCAGGTCTCAATGAGTAGCCACAACAGGTATTTACAGGTTTAAAAACTGGTTTAAAATCTCTTCTGCTGTCTAGATGCTCAGGAGGCAGGTGATGTTAATCTGCCAAGCGCTGATGTAAATGCACTGGCAGAGCCTGCTCTGACGATGTCCTCCTCCAGATGGTTCCAGTCCATCACTGTCTGCACGAAGAAGGAATGTGCGTACTGTTCTGTGTTACTGATAGGTAGCTGGAAGCCACGAGTGTTTCTGACCACGCGGCATTCAACGATGTTAGAAACTTCGAAGTCCTCAGACTTGAGGGGTTGTATCCGTCTGCAGCCAGCACTCACAAGGGTCAGGAAGTTTTTTGGGGGGAATGGCGGGGATGAGATCTCCAGCTATCTTGTACATCAGGCTTAGTCGTGCCTGTTTGCGATGATCAGCCAGTGGGGGGAGGCTTATACAACCTGGTTTTCTGGTCCAGTAGTCCTTTGTGATGGAGCGTGCTGCCTGTCTCTGTACCCTCTCCAACTTCTCAATGTCCTGTTGGTAGTATGGATCCCACACTGTTGCTGCATATTCTAGTCTGGATCTCACTAGTGCAGTGTACGCCAGGGGCCTACACTCCTTTGGGCAATTCCGGAGATTCCGGCTTAAGAAGCCCACTGTTGATCCAGCTTTTCAAAAGATGTTGGCAGTATGTTGTCCCCATTTTAGGTCATCTGAGATGAGCACTCCTAGGTATGGATTTTGCTGAACCTGTTTCAGGAAGACTCCGTTGAGGCTGTACATACAGGTTGACTTGCTCCAGGAGGACAGGATGTAACATTTCTGTTCATTGAAGCGCGTCCCCCATCTCTTGGCCCAGTCCTTAAGGTGTCTCAGGTCTTCCTGCAGGGTGATGGGGTGCTGAAGGGTGTCAGTGTTGTGGTACAGTAGGCAGTCGTCCGCGAAGCATCGTACTTTTGACTTCACTGCTTCCTGTAGGTCATTGATGTGGCACAGGAAGAGTAATGGACCCAGCACTGTTCCCTGGGGGACACCGGAGTCGACAGCTACCTTGCCTGATGCCTCTTCCTCCAGGACTACTCGCATCCTCCTTTTCGTCAGGAAGTTGGTAAGCCATTCATGAATAGGTCCTCATACTCCGTAGTGATCGAGTTTGTGGAGTAACTTGTTATGAGGTACCGTGTCAAAGGCTTTACTGAAGTTCAGTATCACCACGGTCTGCTTCCCAGCATCGTAGGACTCAAAGAGATTGTGCATTGTGGTAATTAGCTGCGTCTCACAAGAGTAGCCGGATCTGAAGCCGTGGTTCCTGTCTGTCAGTATGTTGTGCCTCCCCATATGGTTTCGAGGGTGACGAAAGATGATGTGTTCAAGGAGTTTACAGGCCACTGAAGTTAGAGAAACTGGCCTGTAGTTCTGTGCCTTGTTTCTGTCTCCCTACTTGAAGACTGCTGAGATGTTTGCTGACAACCAATCCTCTGGTAACTGGCCCGTGTGTATGGAGCACCTGTAGATGCAGGTCAAGGCAGGAGCGATGGCGTCAGCGCAGGTCTTGAGGATCCTGTTTGGTATTCTATCCGGTCCACATGCTTTTGCTGGATTCAAGTTCTTCAGTAGCTTGGCTGTGCCATTTGTATCGATGATGAGCTCATCCAAAGTTGGAAAGGGTGCCCCATTCATCTTGGGAAGTGGCGTGCTATCATCTGGTGTGAAGACAGATTTGAACTGATCCAACAAGATCTGTGCTTTGGTCACGCCATTACTCTGGAGGGTCGTGTCTTTCTTTAGTGGTGCCACACCAGTACTGTCTTGGTGTCTAGACCTGACGTACTTCCAGAAGGGCTTCGTGTTACTATTCCGAAGTCCTTCTATTGTGTTGTTGATGTACTTCCACTCTATAACTGTCATCCGTCTCCTGCATTTTTTTTTGGAAAAATCTGTAGTTCTCCCATTTTCTGGTCTTCTTTGCTTGCTTATACAGTCTTTTCTTATTCCTGAGCAGGCATTTGACCTCTTTGTTGATCCATGGGTAGCAGTGGTTTCTCCGTTGTGTGTATGAGGGGATGTTTTCTTCCATGGCTGAGAGCACGACGTCTTGAAGTCAGTTCACATGTTGTCTATGCGGGTTCCTTCTTCGTCCATTTTGTTGATCCTCTCTGTGATACGCCCTATCCCTGCATTCAGGCTGTCCCAGTTTGCTCTAGAGTACAAGTAGCAGCGTTTAGATTTGACCCTCACTCACTGTGGCTGGGTATCAAAATCTGTCACTACTGCCTCATGGTCTGATATTCCTGGAACTGAAACGGAGCTTTTCAGGAGGGATGGATTCATCGTGCAAACAAGGTCCAATATATTGTTTTCCCGCGTGGGCTCATCATGTACCTGTGTGAGCTGTGCTGCTGCCGTCAAGTCTGTCAGGTCCTGCTGGATCTGGGGCTCCTGGGTTCACAGTAGCTATGTTCCAGTTGATGTCTGGACATCTGTTTTGAGTTCCCGGTAACCTTTTTTTTTTTCAAACTTGATAGATGAATCAACTTTGGCTTCCTATGAAGTTTCTATTTTTCTGTGAATGTTCTTCATTGTCTTAATTAGTTGACAGATCTCTGCAGAGTGGCACTGGAATGAAACTTTCCTACAAAACAACAAAACAACGACCTTTTATCAGAGACAATAGAGAAAATACATTGGCTTTATATTTTTATGTATGTTCAATGGCTCTTTATTTTTGCTTAAATGCTGTAGTATGTTTTTTTCTGAATGTCAGACATTTTTGGGGAGTGTAGTTACTAGAAACAAAGTCATAGTGTATCAGCTTTTCTTTTGCAATGAACAAGATTTGTAGCCATGTTTTCTTTGGTACAGGTGTAACTTGGTGTATGCTGCATGAAGAAGAAGAAGTGGAGGAGGAGGAGGAGGAAAAACCTGAAACTAAACCTAACCTCTCAGCTTCCACAACCATGCTCAACACGTCCATGTTGGATGGGACCATCAGCACTGCTTTGCAGCTGTTGGATGCCTTGTCTGAGTGAGTTCCTATTTGGCAGCTTAGACGTGGTACTGCAGTGTTAATTACAGGTTCAGATTATTGGGTTTTTTTAGTTATTTTTGTTGTTGCTGCCTCATCATCTGTGTCTTTTCAGTGGCATTACTCTTATGTTGTTTATACTAATCCACCATATACAACCACACTTAGGTTCTATCACAGCCCCAGCAATAGCACTACATAGGTAGTGATCAATGTTAGGCCAACATAAGGTCACGCATCTGAGGAGATTCAGCACTGCTGCTAAGTCACTTTGTTGATGTTTCACGATTCAGCATGAGCAGGACACCACACAGTAAGCCCCCCTACTGATAACAATAATCTCTTTGTTATGAAAGCAGACTGAGTGAATATCCATCAGGATGTCAGATTATACTTGTTTATGTGGTCCAAAATGCTTGCTATGTGCAGTTAAATGAATTGTGAGGCAATACTAAGTGTTCATGATGCTGGACCTACCAACTGCTTACAGAATTTTACAGACTCAGACTGTAAAACACACACCCTTGGAAAAAAAAATCCAATTCAATTAATACAGAAGTTGCAGCATGTAGTAAAGTATACATCAAAATAATAAAGAGAAGTGAAACAGATAAAAATTCAAAGAAACAAAGCTATTTTTTTGTTCTTGGAGAAGCCTGAGAAATCACTCACAAAATCATGAGATAATTTATTGTCCTTAAAAGGAGATGCTAGGTGTGGTGGCACAGAGTCCAAAATACAACAAAGAAATTGATAAGATTTAGTAAAATGTCTCCACTACTTATGCACACCATTGGTCGCAGCAGAGTTGTGCCCCTGAAAACATTGAATATACATACATGCACACTCACACAGCCATCCATACACATACTTTATTCCTGCAAGAAGCCAAAAAAAAATCTGACTCCTCAATATTACTGACAAACATGAAGTACAAGTCAAGCATTGATGGGCTGATCACTGCTGCAGTCTTGTTTCCACCTTCAGCCATTGTCAAGACTATGACATCATCATCCTCAGAACTCTCTTCACGTGTTGCAGTGTCTGCCTGCTTGTCTGCCTGCTTGTCTGCTCCATCTTCTTGAATCCATTCATGATTGTCATAAAGGAAACTTGCTGCCAGGCATACATGATCCACTGATAGGCTTCAGGCAGCAATGCAAGCTGTTTTTACTCTGATTCATGGGAAAGTTTTATTTGTTTTCTCTGCTGTGACCATCATAATTTAAGGTTCAGATTTCAACATTGATATGATTCAGATTCACGACAACATTCCAACAGAATTCAACCATCCGAAGAACAAGAGTGATGTTGGTGATAATAGAATTGCTTCAGTATTTCCAACATCTTAATGGTAATGTTTGAAAAATAAACGTTTTGGAGTAATATATATCATCCTTCAAATAAAATCACAATCTATGTTTTCATCAGAATTTTTTTTTTTTTTTTTTTTTTTTTTTTTACCAGTGAAAATTAACTCTTTAAAATAGGAGCTATGTATATTACTTGTGGTGAGTGATCAAGAAAGGCAAGTGTGTTCAGTAGTCTCTGGTGATTTAACAGATATCTGAAAAGGGACAGTCTATGCAGAAGGTGCTCATGGTTTATCCTAAATTATCTTCTGTAGATAACATAATGCAGGTATTAGCCCATCTAATACAAATGTACATTGCACTGGCAGCTGCAAGAGAAATGTCAGGAGCAAAATGCTGATCTGTTCTCCACCTATGTCGACCTCACTAAGGCCTTCGACACTGTGAGTAGAGAGGGACTGTGGAAGATCATGGCCAAGTACGGCTGCCCTCGGAAATTTATTTCCTTGGTCAGCCAATTCCATGAAGGCATGCAGGCTCGAGTCCAGGACAATGGCGAAACATCTGCTCCCTTTGCTGTCACAAATGGTGTCAAGCAAGGCTGCGTCCTGGCTCCAACACTGTTCAGCCTCATGTTCTCTGCAATGCTTACTGATGCCTTCAGAGATGGCAAACAGAGATGTACTGAACAGATGGCAAGTTGTTTAACCTCAGAAGGCTTCAAGCAAAAACGAAGGTCATGATAGACATCATCAGAGACTTTTTGTTTGCTGATGATTGTGCCCTCAACGCTGGATCTGAAGCTGACATGCAACTCAGCGTCGACAAGTTTGCCACTGCCAGCAGGAACTTCGGCCTTACCATCAGCATGAGGAAAACTGAAGTTCTCCATCAGCCAGCCCCAGGGAAACCCTACGTTGAGCCCAACATCACAGTCAACGGTCAGAGACTCAGTGCGGTGGAGCGGTTCACATACCTTGGCAGCACACTGTCACGAAATGCGACCATCGACGATGAAGTGAATGTCAGGATTGCAAGAGCAAGGGCAACTTTTGGTAGACTCAATGCAAATGTCTGGAACAGAAGAGGCATTAGTCTTGAGACCAAGCTAAAGGTCTACAGAGCAGTAGTTCTCCCCACACTACTGTACGCCTGCGAAACTTGGACAGTGTACCAACGACATGCCAAGAAGCTGAACCACTTCCACACAACATGCCTCAGGAAGCTACTGCACATAAAGTGGCAAGACAGGACCCCAGACACAGAGGTGCTCGCAGAAGCCACCCTTCCCAGCATCTTCACCATCCTGATGCAGTCCCAGCTTCGCTGGGCTGGACACGTGGTGCGCATGCCAGACCATCGGCTGCCCAAAAGGCTCTTCTATGGCGAGCTGCAACAAGGGAAGAGATCACACGGAGGTCAGAAGAAGCGCTTCAGAGATACTCTGAAAGTCTCTCTGAAAGTGTTTGATATCAACCCTGACTCTTGGGAGGAATCTGCAGTAGACCGTGACAAATGGTGCGCTGCTGTGCACAAAGGCGCCAAGTTGTGCGAGGCCAACAGGACTGCTGCAGCTGTTCAGAAGAGGCAGGCTAGAAAGTCACGGGCAAACAAGCTCCCTGACAATGGTATGCCTGTCTTTGTCTGCCCCAGCTGTCAGCGAACATTTCGTGCGCAGATTGGACTATTCAGCCATCTGCGCATTCACAGATAGATTCATGAGCATCCTCCCCCCCACCCCACCACCACCCTCCCCCCATGCCCCAGCTGGATGACAATGATGGTCATCATCGATCTCGATGGACACACCACCACATTGCACTGTTTTTTTCAGCAGTATGAGTATTCTTTGACAAACGACTGAACCATTTGATTTTTGCAACACTAATCGTTTACAAAAGTATAGAAATTTTGTGTCAGATTATTTTAATGTAAAGAAATTAGTTTTAGTGTGGAAATTGATGTTTATGATAACGCTGAATTAGGTTTAACTTTCTTTTTTTCTTTTTTTTCACATAATGTTTTATTGACTTACCATCACATTTTCATATTTGTCCAATACATTGTGCATGTATGTATGCATAAAGTGTGAATGAGTTTGTGCGTCTGCGTAAGTATGCGCATATGTGATTATGTGTAATTGTGTGTGTGTGTGTGTGTGTGTGTGTGTGGGTGTAATATATACATATAATGCTTGCAACCTACTTTTATGACTGATTTCACCTCCTTCAGTTTCTATTCTGAGATTCTGATTTTGATTCTGATGATTAAGCTGTCTGTGCAGTTTGTAGCGTTTGTTATCATGAGAAAAGATGCTGTCTGTGTAGGAACCAGTTGCAACTGGACAGTGTGAAGACACATCTGGAAGACATGTGGAAGCTGTTTTTGGAGAGGGTGACCTTCAGTGGAGAAGATTACCTCAGTCTCAAGCACATTGGTTATGTGCTCACAGTTTTGACTCAGGGAGGTCAGTTGGACAAAGTTTTCTAAAGTCATATTTGCCTTGTCTAAACACATCAGTCCATGATATATATACCTGGCTGTTGATACAAATGCCTCTTATTCAATGTTTTCATCAGTCTCTCTGTTTGCATGTCAATTTGTTTTTGTACTTGAATGGATTGGTGGATATTTAAAATTTAGGAAAAATGTATTGAGCTTGACCTTCAACTTGAATTAGGAAAGAAAAAAAGATTTTGTTATTGCTCTCATGAAATGTCGAAGCAAAGATGGACCAAGGAGTTAAAACTAAAGACATGTAAAATGGAAACACGGTGTTTTGTTTGTCATTTTCCAGCTGCCAACCAGCCTGTGGAATAATCACATACAGTTCCACATTCCAGGGGCCCATTATGAGGCTAAGAAAGTGACTTTCTGTATAGGTAGATGGAAACAGTAAGGTTCAGGAGAGGGTGATATGTAGCCCTCTTGACTGTTTGGCTCCAGCTGGTTGCTAGTTTGAGCACTTTTACTAAAGATTAGAAAATCTATTACCAGGTTGTAACATAACCAGCACTACGCTTTTTATAATGACACTGAAAAGATTAAGAAATACATATTATTATAAAAATTTTAAAAAAACCTGTATGAAAATAATGTTCAGTATAGATTAAAAAAAAAAAAGAGAAAAAGATGACTGCTGGACCTTTTAAAATGAAGTTAAAAATGATAATAGGTGGTATAAAATGAAGGGTACCTGAAGATGAAAATTAAACGTTTCAAGTCTTAGTTTTTTTGACAAAGACTCAAAATATTGTTTTATCCTCATCTTAAGGTACATTTCATTTTACACCACCTGTTACTATTTTTAACAATGTTCAATATGCTAAAGCACAAGGGTGCACATGCATGATCCAATAATTAAGATATCCATGATGTGTGCACATGCACACACACTCGCACACACTCACACGCACACACACACACACACAACACAACACAACACACACACACACAACACACACACACACACACAGTTTGAACATATACATGCTAGCACACACATTCACACACACACACACACACACACAAACGTGCACCCATACTTAAGCATTTTAATTAACACATGCATATATACATAATCAT
This sequence comes from Babylonia areolata, assembly GCF_041734735.1. Classification (NCBI taxonomy): domain Eukaryota; kingdom Metazoa; phylum Mollusca; class Gastropoda; order Neogastropoda; family Buccinidae; genus Babylonia; species Babylonia areolata. The sequence continues at coordinate 22,690,787 of NC_134899.1, forward strand.
ATCCATACAAATGGATGTATTTAGGTGCACAGATTAAGGACAAACGTTAAAATGTTTGTGTGTGTGTGTGTGTGCCCAAGAAAACCATGTCAGTGACTGAACAAAAGCCTTTCAACTGGTGTCTAAATTTGTCTGGACCCTAGGGATCTTGGAAGTTGACAGGAAGCTGCCTGCTCCTCTGAGCACAAACACTCCCAACCTTATCGTCTGTTCTAAAAGTAAGTGTCATATATTTGGTTCATCTGTCTCTTTCAGTTGTGTCTGTCTGGATACTAGGTCCCTTTGTCTCTTTCAGTCTGTCTATCTGTCTCTAGTTGTATAATCATTTTCAGCAACTTATTTCATCAAAAGCTTGTAATTTTCATGTGGAAAGCTTTCAGTCTGCTGACTAATAATATTGATATAAATTTGTCAAGAAAAAGGGACCTACTCAGTGCTGTGGAAAGGGTGAGTCCGGTGCTGTTGAAAATAACACACTACTAGGTACACAACAACAGATAAAGTTTTGGAAAAAATCGAATCATAAAATGAAATGGTCTGTACATGTTGCAAAAAGCAGGTGATAAATAAACACATCACACTAATAATGTGTGGATTACTGCTCCTGTGAATCAGGTGAAGTACTGAAGACTGTGACCAGCCTCTACATGTTTACCAAAGAAGCACCACTGCCTCAGCCTGATGAGGTTCTGCTGTGTACTCCAAACACCTCTTCAGAACAGGTGCGCTCTTAATTTTCTTCTTCTTGCTTCTTTCTGTAACACGATCAACATGGACTTGCTGATTGACTCTGTCATGGTTGATGCATGCTGGGTATTTTTTAATCTTTGTAACCCACCGAACATTGACATTTTAATTGCTTAAAAAAACAAAAAAAAACCAATATTAAAAAATACACTGTAGAATGTTCTGTGACTGCTTGTGTCATCTCCAAGAAAAGCAAAGATACCATTCACATAATAAGGATTTCTCACAAAAGAGCATATCGGGAATGATAGTTCTTGATACACATATGGGAGGGGAAAGAGTCATATTAAAACATGTAACATAGGATTGATGTCTAGGGTTGTTATTAGCCTTGTGGTTGTAATGTTATGCTACCACCCCAAGGCACCATGAGGACTGAGTTTGAAGTACTTGGGTAGGGATGACAGTGAGTGAGTATATATGTGTGCATGCTACGGCTGATGCTGAAGGAAAAAATAATGAAAAGGTGGTGATGATTTACTTTCGGTTTTAGAATTGGAAGATTTGATGGCCCAAGCAGCATACATTGATAAAACATTAGTACATGACCAGAACATGTCCAGCTAAAACAGATATACCTACTTGTTTGAAATAATGGGGAAAAAAACAACTGGTAAGCATTGGAAAATTCAGCAAGTACATTTTAAACATTTTTGCTTTAGGATTTCCTATGTTATTTTTCTGTTTGCTGCTTTCAGATCAGCATGTTCTGTCAGAGAGCCTTCTCAGACAAATCAAGTCAGAAGAAGAAGATCCATTGCCTGGCCTTTGCTGACTTCCTACACTATGAAGTGGGCCAGTTCGCAGAGAAAAAGTTGAAAGAATTCATCAACGTTACACGTAAGATGTGTCCTTTTTCAACCATTAACTGTGATTTCCCTTTTAGTTAGGCTGTCACTGGATCCTAGATGTGTATCTTGCCAGCAAGGTGTTGACAGACATAAAAATGCTTGCCTCTTTAGCCAGGAGCTTATGACTGAGGTAACTATGGGTAAGATGTATTCAACAAGGAGAGATAGTGGTCTCGGTCAGCAGACTTTGCAGGCTGTTCAAATGATTCTAGATAACCACAGAGATGGATGTCTGTTGTATGATTATTTGTTAGAACTTGATGGTTATGACAAGACAGTGACAAATCTGACAGCCCAATATCTGATGCTGTTCAGTCATTGTATCGAAGCAGACAGCTATTTTGAGTGTGACTGGCAGTGAGGGCAGTTTATGTATACATAAAGTGGGAAGGGGAAATGGAGAGGAGTGATGTAAGAAAAAAAAGGTTGAATGCCAGTCAGAGGGTGTGGAAGGGGCATGGTTGTGGACTGAGTGACGCCAGTGAGCTGTTGTTTTCACTGATACTGCTGCAAATTGGACAGCAGTCAATAATCCATGATTTTCATGAAAACCAGTGTTGAAAATGCAAGACAGGAAACATGTTTGTTTTTTTCTGTTGTTGTTGTTGTTGTTTTTTTTATCTTACTTATTGTCACTGATAAGATAACAGACTTGTTTGCAGAAGCAAATCAGCATGCACAGCAGATGATTTTTGTCAGCCTATGTACAGCATGGACGGAGTGAGTGTCATCAAAGACCTTCTTTTATAGGGGAATGTCTTTTGTGTCACAAAGCTTGACTGGGCAGTTTCTGAGTATATGATTGACCTTTTGTGTTAATTTGAAATTGCCGGGACAGTTACAGTATTCACTTACATGTTTGCAAGAGTTCTGATTGTTATAATTAACTTTTAACCTGTTGTTTTTGTTTGCAGGTATAAACTGATAAGGAGCATATCATTTCCAGATGTATTTTGTTTGTTTTCATTTTTGGTTGTCATTATGTGGTGGTGGAAGTAGACTTTTGTTCCATAAAAATTACTATCTTCACTTTGAAATTCCTGAATAGTTATTTTCAGTCAAATTAATTGTGAAACAAGCCCAAGTTCAAGATCCTCATTCATTTCCTGTTACAAATACATTCACTTTCTTTCTGTATCTCCTATGCTTTTGTGCTAGCATTTGTTTTGGTTTTTTTAATTTATTACCTCTGGATCATCAAAATTCACTGACAAGGGGAGACCACCTATGTTTTAACAAAATTCTGTGGCACTGAATAGTTTAAGAACAAGTCTGTTTGTGTGGGTGTATATCATTAGTGCACATATGTTTATTCAATTTGATTTTGAACAGAAAATATATATGTGTCTGCAGAGCATCCATACCAGCTGGTAGTGGTGTGCACAGCAGAGAATGAATTCAACTCTGGTCTAACAGCATCATTGGAAAGATACAGCCGACCAGCCCCAATCAGTGCAGCAGACATAGATGCTTTGGCCAAATATCTTCAGAGCAAGTTCTGGGTTCCTGATGACCTCACTCCTTCATCAGCTGCATCCGTTGAGCCAGACAGGTCAGATGTCTCATGATATCGCATGCCTTTGATAGTGCTCTACACTGCTCCTGTCCTCTCTTTCTTTCTAACTCAATGCATATCTTGCTCTTCTGTTGTATAATAGTGAATCCATATATGATTGTTAGAATGGTCTCAATTCATAGAAAGCATAATTTCATAGCTTTGATATTTTGTGCTTTATTGAAAAATATGACGGGCGCAATAGCTGAATGGTTAAAGTGCTGGACTTTCAATCTGAGGGTCCTGGGTTCAAATCACGGTGACGGCGCCTGGTGGGTAAAGGGTGGAGATTTTTACGATCTCCCAGGTCAACATATGTGCAGACCTGCCGGTGCCTGAACCCCCTTCGTGTGTATATGCAAGCAGAAGATCAAATACGCATGTTAAAGATCCTGTAATCCCTGTCAGCGTTTGGTGGGTTATGGAAACAAGAACATACCCAGCATGCACATCCCCGAAAACGGAGTATGGCTGCCTACATGGCGGGATAAAAACGGTCATACACGTAAAAGCCCACTCGCGTATATATGAGTGAACATGGGAGTTGCAGCCCACGAACGCAGGAGAAGAAAAAGAGGAAAAATATGTTGCATTTTAATGAATACCTGAAATCTATATAGTTTCAGTTTCTCAAGGAGGCATCACTGCTTTTGGACAAATACATAATATGCACTACACCACATCTGTTTGGCAGATGCCTGACCAGCAGCATAACCAAATGCACTTAGTCAGGCCTTAAGTGTGTGCATATATATCAAACCTGTGCAGTGGGTGGCAAACATCAAAGCAAGGTCATAAGTATATTTGATTTCTAATTTTCGATAAATATGTTTTAGTTTGAATGTAAGTTTATATTTGGAGTGCATTTATTCCAAAATGTTTTATGACACTTTCAGATTGTGTGTTCGAGTGATTCAATCTTCACGCTCGGGCATGGGCAAAACTTTGTACGTGAAACGTCTCATATCAAAGTTGGAGTCCTTGCTGGAGGAAAGAGAGGAAGACAGTGAAGATGAACCAGTACATGTGACCATTCCACTGTATGAAAAGCATGTGAACAGCCATCATGTTGCAACCACTCTCCTTGAAAGAGCACCCTCAGAGCAGACTTGTTATGCCAGAATCATTCATCTTGATATTGCCTATGAGGTAATATATCACATAGTTCTGTATTCTCATCATGGAAGAGTGTGGTCTACAAATTCTTGACAGAATGTGAATCTCTGCAGATGACCTGCAACACTATTTTTTCAATGTATCCTAATATTATTACGTGCCATCTATTGAAGGTTAGTATCTCACTGACTGGCTATGGCAAACTGATCAAGCTCAAATTTAGTATACTGGTAAGTTACAACACTTAACAGATCATACAGTCACATCACAAAAAAGCATCATGTTATGTGGAGGATGTGATTTGCATGGAAGAGTTCTTCTGGAAAAAATAATGCGAGTCAGCAGAAACATTTAAGCTTTTATTTTGACCTGTTCATTCCAGGTACAGCATGGTGTATTCTTAATGGATGGATCCTCCCATCACACCACCTACCAGAAAGCACCCATTTTAGTGCACATGGCTATGTCTGACATCTGACTGTTATACCAATGGCAGCAATGAATCGCAGGCTGTATGAATTGGAAGCAAAATGTATTATGCAAGTTCACCATGAGTGTGCATGCATGTGTGACATGATGATTAGAGGAAAGAGCATTCAGTTATGAATGATATCCCCATCTTCTGGAAATTCAGTCCTGGAATTTTTTTTCTTTTTGGTCACTCTCTTTGGTCCTGGCTTTACATTTTTCTTTCTGTTATCTCTTCCTTTTAAAGTAAAAAGGTCATGAATGATCATCAAAATTTATGAATCTACCTGCACACACACGCGCGCGCGCACACACACACACACACACACACACACACGTCATTGAACTATTAAGGACTTAACTATCATTGTGCATACACATCTGGTGTCATCACAAGGATCTCACAGAAGACTTAACTGTCATTGTGCATATAAATCTGGTGTCATCACAAGAATCTTAAAAAGTTCTTCCAGTGCTGAAGTGGACCAATTTGATATAAAAAGAGAGGAAAATTAATTGTTTTTGAGGATGGGTATGCATTTTCACAGATTGTAGAAATGAACAGCCTTTTTTTTCTTTTTTTCTTTTTTATAGAACAAGCTTGGGTGTTACAATGTGTGTCAATAAATTCAAACTTACTTGAGTCATGGAGAAGATGAGATTATGATTTATAATGTTTTGAGTAGGAGAATGGGTCTAATCAACCAGTCAGTGATATTTTGTAATTTTATTAAAGTAGGAAAATGGTGATGAGGACAGAGAAAGTTTGAAGGTTTAACAGATTGGCATTATGATCATAAATCATTGATGCTGATTAATGTGGGCAGCTTAAGGTAAAGTAGTTCTGTTTCCAGCACACAACTTATGGGTTGACAAACAAGGTTTATTATGGTTAGCAAAAATATGATTTGGATCAATATATGCAAATGCTAGTAACCCCTCACCAATCTCTCCCCCACACCAGCTCTTTTGGTTTTGTTGTCCAGCAAGAATCACACATGATCTTTTTACCTCTTGTGAAAAAATTGACGGAATAGTCAGTGTCAGAGGTGTGTCCACGGTTTATGTCCATGGATATGACCATGTTTACTTTTCTTTTCTAAGTTTATTTGAATTCACAACTTTCATCAATTTACCACAAACATCTTTAATGGTGAAGTATTAATGAATCTTAATTGAACTGATTGGAATTGAAAAAACAGCATCACAAAAAGTGAATAGTCTGGGTCACATTCCTGGTGGTGTTCTCTTTCTGTACACATCATGGATAATCAGGCAACACAGCCCATTTCTCATGATACTTACCTGTGAGCTGTGATATGGTAACAGGTTCAGGAGGGGGTAGACCACCTGCTGTACAACCTGTTGGTGCTGGGCTGCCTTACGGATGTCAGGGGACGAGTGTGGAGACGTTCTGTGTCAGATCTGTACCTCGTGGAAGCCATGCCACTTCTGGAGCATTCAGAATCAAGGGTGATTATAATGTCTTCAGACTTTTTGCTGTCGTCAGTTTGCAAGCAAGTCTGTGAAAATGTCTTTATGTGATATATCTTATGTGTTGTTATTTACTGGAGAAGTGTAAAAATACAGTGTAACAATGTGAGCTGCATTGTTGCAGTGTGTGGATATATTCATGCTGAACATGGCCAGAAGTCAGTTATTTGCCAGCAGCCAGATTCAGTAAAACCATTCACATGGACAGAGTTTAGGTTTGGCTTAGGATGCCATGGGTCATTTGATGGGTTCACCACAAAATCAATGGGTTGTTCGTGCGCTAAGTGCACGCAGGACTTCGGTTTATCGTCTCACCTGAATGACTAGCTTCCAGACCACCACTCAAAATTTAATGGATGGGAAGAAAAAACTGTGGGATTCGAACCAGTGCTCTCCAGTCAGACACATTACCACTAGGCCAATATATATATATATATATGTATATATATATGGAGAGAACAGAGAAATGCTGCTGCACTGTAGCGATGTGCTCTCTGGAGGGGAGAGAGCAACCTGAATTTCACACAGACATCTGCTGAGACCAAATTGACAAATTACAAATGCAGACAGGATGGTGGCATGTGGACACCTTGATGCCTGCATGGAAGTATGAAAGCAGTGGTTGAGGTTAGAAATAGTGCAGTGTCAACTCGTCTCATGATATTTTACTTCACAATTGTAGGTGTCCAATTTCGTTCCTGGGAAAAGGACAAGGCTCTAAATAACAAATATGATTTCTTAACAGGAACAGAAAATCATGCACGAGATCTTCTCTGTTTTGCCCTCCACAATGTGTTCATCACCCTTGGAGTCACTGGCTGCACTCAAAGGCACACAGAAAACAGGTTTGTTGTGTGTTTTTTAAATATGTATGTGCATATGTGTATGTTCATGCATGTTTGGGTGTTGCATGGGCACTTTTGTTCCTGTATATATTTGTGTGTTGCACATTGGCACATAGTCATACATGAATGTAATGTGTGTGTGTACATTCCAGAACTTCAAAATAAGAAATGTTGATTTGATTATTTTAAGAGCTGTCTGCATATTCCTTCCTATTCACCTACGCAAGGAAAGAGAAGGTTGGGGAATGAGTCAAATTGTCCGGTTGATTGGGTTTGGGTTGGAGTGATCTATCCACAAATAAATCTGCACATGTGATTTGTATGCAAATACACAGGTTTAGACATAATCATTTACACACAAATATACAAAGAAAATTTGTACATGTCATAATGTGCACCATACAGATGTCATGTCTTGTGAAGGTGAAACAATTATAAACATGACATATCAAATCAAAAGGAAACAATGTTTCCATATCATTGGTTCATTTCAGGATCTAGGAGAACATGTACATCTACTTGACTATCGCCACAAATATATGAATGTATTTCAGAATAAACAGACATGAGTGCATATATTCAAGGATCAGCACAAGTGGTACACAAATCATAAAGGATGTCTCTGTCCATCCAGCTTTAACACACACACACACACACACACACACACACACACACACACACACACACACACACACACACATACACACAGATTGTGTTTATAACATGCCTGTTGTATGGCATGCATTTTATATGCCATTTCACACACATTATCACTTTACAAAGCACACACACACACACACACACTAACACTAACACTAATACACTCACACACATGCACACATACACACACACACACACACACACACACACACACACACACACACACACACACACACACACACACAAACAAACAGCAACAACAACAACAAAAAACACACACTAACACTAGCACTAATACACTCACATGCATGCGCGCGTGCACACACACACACACACACACACAGAGGAAGAAACGCATAGAGCAAACACAGTGATGACTGTGTAGGTTGTTGGTAATATCACCTGCTATTCTACTGCTGAAGGGGTTCAGAGAGCATATGATGTTCGCCACTGGGTTTTATCTTCAGCAGACACATGACATTTGGTTAATGTCTTTCAGCTGGAGATGGCTGTAAACTGCTGTTTGATGAGGAAGAGTACAGAAGCTCAGTTTTCCAGCGGACATTCCATTACTTGAATGCACTCAACCGTCGTGGAGACCCCAAGCCCTTCAGTGAGCGTAGGCCATCTGTGGTGACAGCACAGGATCAAAGCGCCTGTTTGGAGACCCTTATGAGGTTGGGTATACAGTGCTTTTTCTTTGTTTTTTAGGCTCAGCTGTGTAAACAAGGGATGGCTCTAGGCTTTCCAAGCCTTTAATCTGTTTAAATAAGTATAGAAAAAGGAATGTTTACTGAAATTAAGTCATTTCAGAAAAAGAATTTTGAATGGATGACTTAAAAAAGAAATATATGAATAAAACAAAGCATTAAAATATTTTTTACTCTAGCTCTTTGTCTGCCATCTTGCCAGCATGCATGCTGGTTTCTGTGTGGTGTGTTGGACAAGTGTTTGTTGGTTTTCTTTTGAAATCTCTAATCCAGAAATCATTGAAAAAATCAGAAAAGTTTAAAACATGGATAAGTTTGATCCTAATATTTGCCTGCACATTCAAACAGTGAAATAACTTACTCTCTTCAGTGCCCCATGACATGTATATAGATAATGAAAAATGCATTGCTATTTGCCCCATGATGTATATATATGTCAGCAGCATTTCAGAATGTTTTACAGTTCTATTGTCACATCTCGCGACAAACCAAGGTGTGTGTGCCTTACCTCCTCCTTGTTCTCCCACCCCATTCAGCTTGAGAGCGGTGTGGGTTGTGCTGATTGCATGGGAATCTCATCTGTCTCAGTTCAGGCTGCCAATCTTTACTTAGCTGGTCAGTCAGTGACAAGATTCTGGGCTTTTCACCCATGACTGGCATTGGAGGCAGTCATGTCTGCTTTGCACTCTACAGGGCTGTTTGGGACGGTTTTGCACTCGTGAATGAGGATAATTTTCCTCCGAGCGTTTGGTGTTCTTCGGTAGGTGTTGTGTTCAGTGCCTTTCAGCGTCTGGGTAGCAGTACCCGCCTAGAAGTGTTCCCACTTTCTGTGTCTTCCACTGACTTCCCTGTCCATCCATTGACTTTCCTACCCTTCCACTGACCATCCACTGTCTTCCCTGGAATTCCGCTGCCAGCCTCTGACTTCCATGGTCTAGGCCACCATTGGCTGCTGCCACCTGCCGCTGCCTTCCATCGCCAGCGTTTTCTGGCCTTGTGCTTCAGCTTTTGTTCATTTCCAGTCTTGTTGTCGTCGTCACTTACTGTTCTTCATTCTTCTTCGTCGTCGTTGTCACTACTTCATCATTGTCATCACTACTTCTTCAACATCATCGCAACCTCCTTACCTTCATCATCAACGTTGTGCTTGTGTTTCTATGTCACCGTCTACACACATATTCACACACTCACACACACACTCATGTGCTAAATCGTTTATTTTCCTTCCAGAAGTGAATTTATTCACTCATGAGCCCATTGCCCTTCACTTGAAGGATTGTGATTATTTCCACATTTTGTGCCATTCCATACTCTTTAGTTAAGTTGCTGGATAGCTTGTCTTTGTAGTAATGTGCTTTGTTGTTTTCTGTCGTTTATTAAACGCTGTGTGCATTGTTTACTGTATGTACGGAATAAATATATATTGAACCCTTACTCTGTTATAGTCTATGTTTGTATTGTCGAGGTGTTAGTGCTGGGTTGGGTGGGGGTTACCGTACTAGACCAGTCTCATATAGGGCATGACATTTGTTTTAAAGTTGATGTGTCCCAATAGCCACCAGTCAGAAAGCTTGATATGCCTATTTCAATTATCACTGAGGAGCAGCAGCCAATCACTTTTTGTATTATAATTTCTGGATGTTATTGCCAATACCCCCCCACCCCCCACTCACAATGCATTCAAACTGGCAGATGATGAACCACAACCTTATAGTGGCTTGAAATAGCAGTGTGTTAAAACAACAACAAAAATCAAGATTTTGCCATCCAAGATGTTTTGAAGCTTTACAAGTCACTGACATTGACAAATTGAGTGCTAGGTGTGGCAGAATATTGTCAGATGGTTCACTTGACCTGCCTGAAAGTAAGAATGATGATTTGCAGAGAGGAGGGAGGGTGTGGTAGCTGAAGAGCAAGATGTAGCCAGCAAAGGAGAGACAGTGGAGCAGGAGGTCGAGTATAGCTCTGTGGCTGACTTAGAGTCAAACTCAATACAAACCATCCACTTATTCAGGGCAGGGATGGACAGAGTGACGAAAGGGGTGAACAGTTTTGTGCGAGTCCTGAATTTACATATACAGCATGGTTTCAGGAAAGCATGCTTGCATTTATCAAACAACTCTCAACTTCAAGTGACCTTGTGAACAACGCTCACCTCCTCACTCCCTGCAGTGTCGGCCAACTGGGTCACTTTTTACCTTTTTGTTACTGTATGAAAGTGAGCATGAAATGAATGGGCATGGCACAGGCAGGAGTTGCAATTGAAGGAATGTGTTTGATGGACTTCTAACAAAAAGAATTTGAGAGTCTGTTCATTTTCCTTTCAGAAAAAGTATAGGTTATGTATACTTTCTTGCAGGAGATTATGTACTAGAATTTTTTTTCATTGTTACCCTCTGCAACCCAAAACCGCTTGGTAATAGGAAGCACAAGTCAAAATAAGCCTTGGCACTGAAGAGTTAAAATTTCATTTTGACATTTGCTTTTCAGAACTACTGCAGATGAATTGCAGCTTCAAAAGTTTGAGCTGTCTGAACTCTGATCAAAGGATTAACATCATGATTCTGAAGAGTCTGGCTGGTTGACCTTGACTTTGTGCATATTATTCAAAACAAGGTTTATTATTTACCGGTTTTCTCACCAAAAAAAAAAAAAAAATTAAGATTGGTGGGAGATATTAGTTCTTTGTTGAAAATCAGTGTGAATCACAGATGAGCCATGAAAGCTTTGTCTCGTTTTTTTGTTTGTTTTTTGTTTTTTGTGTTTTTTTTTTGGGGGGGGGGGGGTTGTTTGTTTTTTGGGGTTTTTTTTTTTTGTTGTTGTTTTTGTTTTTTTTTCTTCAAATAGATGCTACTGTCACTGTCATTGTGTGTTTCTGTTGCAGACATTGTGGAGTGAAGAATCCTTCCTGGTCAGAGCTTCATCACTTTGTGTCTTTCCTCAACAAACAGCTGGAAGATTTTGAACACTCCATCTTTTGTAGCTCTGACATTGCTGAAGATCTTCCAGGATTTCCAGCCTTTGTACTCAGATTCCTCATTCACATGTCAAGGGTTGGTACACATACTCTTCTCTCTGTCCCATACCTATCATTTCCAACCACCCCATTTAGGCCAAAGATTTAAACACATGTGCATGTATGGTTTGAGTGCAGTCTGTTATACTTGTTTATTTGCTTCTGGTTTTTGCCCTCAGTTTTCACATTGGGATATCACTGCATGTGGACAAATGCATCAGAGCTGCACACTATTTGCTAAGACCTTTTATATGCTTTGAGGTTCATTAGAAGTTTTAAAGGGATATGAAAAGTGAATATGATAGCAGAAAGGCTTTGAACCGTCTTGCACCAGAGTTTGCTGTTTCATTTACTTGTGTTCTACTGTCAGCTGTGTTCAGCATCACACAGCTGTTGAAAAAATTAAAGTTGAAGCAAAGCAGTTTGAATTTACACTGTTTATCATTCACTGTCTCACCCAACATGACGTCAGACTTTGCTGTTCCCCTTTTGATCTATTTTTATTGGTTCTCTGGGTGACTGATTGTCAGGGTAAAAGTGAAAGGGGAGCAGTACTTGCATCACTTCAGTGCATCAAAATTTACACCAAAAAATCTCACTCATGATGAAATTTAATGAGCAACAAAAATGGTTGTTACACCACCTTTTCTTCTTTTCTGCACTTCTTTGTCTGAAGTTTTCAGTTTCAGTATCTCAAGGAGGCGTCACTGCCTTTGGACAGATCCATATATGCTACACCACATACACTAGGCAGATGCATGACAACAGCATAACTCAAAATGCTAGTGAGGCTTGAGTGCAAGCATATATGTTGGTGCACTTATCAGAGTGGATTTCTTCTGCAGTATTTTGCCAGAGGACAACCCTTTTGTTGCCGTTGGTTCTTTTCCAGTGTGCCAAGTGCAAGCTGCACACTGGACTTCAGTTTTTCGTTTCATCCGAATGACTAGGCACTTCATTTGATTTTCCAGTCAAACTTGGGAGAAAGGGTGAGAGTAGGATTCCAACCCACATGCGCAAGGACACCGTGTTGGCAAATGAGTGTCTTATCCATTCTGCCAACTTCCTCCTTTCTCCTAGACCGGGAATTGAACCCACACCCTCACAGACACTGTACTGGCAAATAACATCTTGACCATTCTGCTACCTTCCCTCCATTTTGTTGTCGAAGTTGTCAGACCAAAATAACAGTGATCGCCACTTACTTTTTCACTCAGTTGTGTAAACAGTGTGAGTCTGTGTAATAACCTGGTGTTTGGTTGTCTCTGTATGTGTCTGTAGGTATGTCTGTGTGTCTGTGGTAAACTTTAACATTGTCATCATCTCTTGAAATACTTTGTCTGCCAATACAAAATTTGGATTTAACATAATGGGAAAAAAATCTTCACAGTCATACCAATAATAGTTGTGAGTCTTCTAGATTAAGCTGTATTTCTGATCATAAACATTTTCTTTCGTTGTGGATCCGGATCCAAAAAATGACAATTGATCTTTGAGTTTGAAGACAGCCTGACCTCATTTTTCTTGTTCATAATTAAAAGTAAAAAATACAAATTTTGGACAGAACACATACAGTGACACTAACTACACCATTGACGTATTTACTGCATCTGAATATTTTAAAGTGGATACTGAATTAAATTGAATGAACATAAAAGAGAAAGTAAATGGACAGGGTTGCACTGTTGTAATTTCTGTAAGCCTGTCCAACACACAGACCTGGAGAAAACAGCTACATGTTGTGGTGTGCCTAAGGTGATGACAGTGTCTCACTTACCACAGCCTTTAAAGAATTTCTTAGATAATCGAGATATAACAAAATACCATGATTTAAATAGCGTTATCACCTCGAAGACCTTAACTGATTTACCACGCTAAAAAAATCATACGTTTAATATTAATTTTTGAACTTCATTGGTAGGTGCGCTTTAGCGCTGTGAGAAGTCTACATACTCTCAAACCAAATGTGCTTTGTTTGAACCTTCCAAAATAGATTTCAACTGTGTATCACATGTGAGTCTTGAAGGCCTTGCCTTTCTTTTGTTTATGATTCCAGGACTTTGCAACACGTTCCCTGAACATATCAGAAGAGAGCCTGCCAGTCTTGCAGCAGCCAGGGGAGGAAGAGCAAGCTGATGCAGAAGACATTGAAAAGTTCCAGATGAGAAGAACCTGGGAGTCAAGGTAAAGTGTGCTAGCTTGTGACACCACAGAGCCAATGAAAAGGCTCTGTCTGATACTAGCATCTTTTCTATAGCTCACCAGCCACACACATGTACATGCACATCAGCTGTCATGTTTATTCTACATCTGTTCATTGGGGACTGCATTTGCACATCTGGATCAGGATTCCTCTCCAGGTGTCTTTGAAATGTATGTTAATGGTTGTCTGTAAATAGGTTTTGAGTCTTTTTTTTTTTTTTTTGGTTCAGCAAATCCTTTTCTTTTTCCTTTTCTTTTTCTAGCTTAATACGTTGGTTCAACCATTATAATTTTTATTTACATATTATTAGATCTGCAGATACTTTCCACAAAAACATCTGTCAACGCCCAGATATTTATTCTTAAGATTCTTTCTGTAATGTCTACTATCCCCTTGTTATATTTATATTGTATTGGTGTTTTTTTGTTGTGTATGTGTGTGTGTGAACATTTCTCTGTGTGAAATTCAGGATACTCTCCCAAGAGAGAAAGTGTCACTTCAGTGCAGTGATACCTTTTTTTCTGTCTGCAAGTGCATTTGTTTTACCATCAAAGTGCATTTTGCTACAGAATTTTGCCATTGACAACCCCTTTGTTGCCATGCATTCTTTATGTGCATGAAGTGCTTCTTGCACAAGGGACCTGGGTTGATCATCTCCTGTGAATGACATACCACCACTCAAGATCTAATGGAGGGGAAGAAAATTCTGGCCATTGTGGTATTGGAACCCATGCCCACCAAATTCTCTCACTTCCTTGACGGGCATGTTTCCACTAGGCCACCACTTAACCCTTTGCTGAATGAGTCTTATTTTATATTTCAGGGAGTCAGTGTGACTCATACAGCTTTCTGTTCGAAAGAAAGTCATGTTATCCCGAGTGTTTTTCAAATAAAAGCAGTAAATCAGTTAAATCAGATGTTGTTCTTTCTCCAGTAAAGAACAGGTGCTGAACAAGGGACCAGTGTTGGTATTATTGAGTGGTGGTCATGATAGCTTATTCCTTTTTTTTTCTTTTCTTTTTTTTTAAGATGTAATCAATTGTTTTAACCCTTTCGCTGCCAGGAAAATAAGATTTAAGTGAAATCTATTTGCCAGGGTTTTTTCACAAAAAACGGGTATAAATTTTCAAAAAATTCTGTGCTCTTTGTTATTGGAGAAAGACCCATAAAAGTATACATTTTCTGAAAGGGAAATGAATAAAGAATACAAAACACATGATGTTTTCCCATTTTATGCATTTTAAGTGACATGCTGTTGTTTTGAAATCAGTGTTTTGTTTTTTGTCACATTTTCAACTTGTTCATTACAAACATTAGTCTGGTAATTTGCACAAAAATATCATTTTCTGGATAAATGGATATCTGCACACACAAAATCATACTAGAACAACCACAATATAAAAAACTGAAAAAGAAATAGATGCATTGTGACTTCTGCAAGTGATAATATGGATGTGAGGCCACGCCCCCTCAGTCTCCACCCTCCTCCTCTTCACCCCTCTCACACCATCACTTCATCAGACCGTGTTGGCTGAGTGCCAAGAAAATAGCTCATACGGTGCCCTGCTAAAAAATCGTCTGCTAGAGTTGAACAGCCTGCATCACTCACTGATAGTTGTATCTTGGCCACTCTCTTGATTGCTCCCTTTATTTTCTATCAAATCGTCCTATAAATGTTCACCACTGTCTTCTCCTTCAAATTTATGCTCCAGTTCTTTCTGAGCATTAGCTGAAGAAAGTAATCTTGGTTGATTTAGTTCACCACGAGCGCATGTCTTGAGCACGGAGTCAGTCCGACATTTTGTTGAGCGAGCGAGGAGAGGAGCCAGGCAAAGACTGCGGCCAGTAACCCAACCAAAACGTTCAAATAAAGGACTGCCTTATGACGCAGATGGTGTTTCTAGCTATGAATAGAATCCAGAAAGATTCCCCAAGCTAAAGCTACCAGCATTTTTGTCAACGAACTGAATGCAAAGCAGGGAAAAGTCAGAATATTTCGATGATGAGTTATCTCGTCATGCAGGCAGCGAAGCATACATGCTTGCCATGACGAGTTATCTCGTCATGCAGGCAGCCTAGGGGTTAATGACGGTGCTTATTTCTGCCTGGAAAGAACTATATGACCCTGTCTGTCTGTGGCATACTATGTGCATTTGAATTGGTCTCTTGTTGTTAAACATGCAGTGATCATAATGATTAGTTCTTTCTTACAGCCCCCACCCATACATTTTCTTCAACCCTGACCGCACCAGCATGACATTCCTTGGCTTCACTGTGGACCCCAAGACTGGTAATCTGATCAATCAGGCTGGCAAAGTTCTGGAAGCTGCCATCATGAAGAGGTCTCTGTACCAAAGCCTGGCTGTCAATGGGGCACCACTCTCAGAAGACTATGATTCACTTAACAGGTCAGAATATACAACTCAGTATATCACAGGACTGATACACATAACACCATTGCATTCTTGATTATTTTTTTCTCTTTCAGCAGTAGGCACTGCTTATATACATGATGGTGTTTATGTCCTTTATATAAGAAATCGAATGGAGGCCAGAAGTCTTTGGAATACTGCTTGAAAAAAGTTTAACAGCCACTTCAAAAATTGCAACTACTCAAACAAACACACCTACATATCGATAGTCATTGTATTATCTAATTCCTTTCTTGATCAGTTGCAAACAATTTCATCTGCAAACAGTTCCCGTTATGT
This sequence comes from Babylonia areolata, assembly GCF_041734735.1. Taxonomy (NCBI): domain Eukaryota; kingdom Metazoa; phylum Mollusca; class Gastropoda; order Neogastropoda; family Buccinidae; genus Babylonia; species Babylonia areolata. The sequence goes on from NC_134899.1 coordinate 22,707,163, forward strand.
GAAGTTTTGGGTTTAAAGAGATATGAGAAGTTTAACAAATTTTCCCTTTCATATTCCTTCAAACCCGAATTTTCACATTTTAATGATCACAGAAAAAAACCCAAAAAAACCCATTGAAATTGTGTCAGAGGAAGTTTTGCACATATGTCACCAGCATCCAGCACCGTAACACTGTTGAAAGTGTATATGTACTATGTGCATAAAAAACAAAGTTGAAACAAAGTAGTTTTCAGGTATCATTATCCGTAGTGCTTGATCAGTGGCCAGGATGGTCACGTCGTTACCAGAACTTGGTTTGCAAATGGCAACTACTTTAACTACTTTGCAGGGTGATTGAAGTAATTTCTCATCAAATTTTTGACTCAATTTTGGTGGGTTTTTTCGGGGTTTTTTGTAAACCAAAACCTTGTTGAGCATGTTAACATGGCTGCCAGGATGTGCAATTCAGAGGACGTGGCAAGAATGTTGTTTCATTTATTGCATAATTACGAAACTTAGTTGAAAACAAAAGTAATGTTGTCGATCAACTGAAGTGATTCTGACTCTCTTGATGAGGTTATGGTTACTGATACCATCTTTGAATTTTGAAATAGGTGAATGGAATTAGGCTTAATTAGACTGTATCAATTGATAGACAGGGACCGTGCTGATTCTATTTATGTGGCAGGGGGGAAAAGCTGCTGCGACTGTATCAAGTCATGGGTGTGCCACAAGAGGAGTGGAGAACCAGGAGTGGGCATGTTGTGGATCCAGATGACACTTATGAACTGACAACCGACAATGCAAAAAAGATCTTGGCCATATACATGCGCTTCAGGTATAAGGCCATTTATGATGTTAGATTTTATGTCTTTTCCTCTTGCAACATTTTTGCAAATCTAAACAGGATTGTGGTTTATAAAAAATCTTGTCACATTCTTTGCTATGTATGTTTTATCATTGTACCAGTCATGAAAATAAAAGATGTCCCCATTGTTTCTTATGACTGCCATGAAATGTGAATAATCTAAGCTGCTGCTTTACTGTGTGGGAATAATCTACAAAGCAGGTCTAATTATTATAGATATTTAGAAGTTATATTTCATACACTCATTTAATCTCTTAAAAGATAGATAGATAGATAGATAGATATATAGATATAGATATATATATATATATATATATATATATATACATATATATATATGTATGTGTGTGTGTGTGTGTGTGTGTGTCAGTGTGCTTCTTCTAAGCATCTGATGAGTCTCAAACCCACATCCTTCTAGTTGTCAGTCTGTAACACTGACTTTACTTTGTCACAACAGCCAGTTATATTTGATATTTGCCTTTTAATTTGTCAGAAAGAGAAGTCACAGGGTGCTTTACATATTTTCTACAGATGCAACATTCCAGTGATAGTGATGGGGGAGACAGGATGTGGGAAGACGCGCCTGGTACAGTTTCTGTGTGCACTGCAGACTCCTCGCGCAAAGAATCAAAACATGGTGATCATGAAAGTAAGTCTCTTTCTTCCTTCTCAGACAAACATATTCATCCTGAATTGTTTGTTGGAGGAAGGTGGCAGAATGGATAAGATGCTCATCTGCCAACACAGTGTCCTTGAGGATGTGGGTTCTCACCCTTTCTCCCAAGTTTGACTGGAAAATCAAACAAAACATCTAGTCATTTGAATGAGACAATAAACCAAGGTCCCGTGTGTAGCACACACTTGGTACTCTGGAAAAGAACCCATGACAACAAAAGTGTTACCCTCTGGCAAAATTTTGTAGAAGAAATCCACTTTGATAGGTATACAAATATATATATGCATACACTCAAAGCCTGACCAGTGTTGGGTTATGATGCTGTCAGGCATCTGCCTAGCAGATGTGGTGTCATGTATATGGAATTGTCCTTGAGAAACTGAAATTATGATGATTGTGTACAGACCATTGTGATAATCATGGAAACAAACTCATTTAAACACCACTGAATCTAAAGAAATTGTTTTCATGAACAATAAATACCTGTTTTTCATGTGCAACTGGGAATAGAAAATGGCTGTTCACAACAGATTACATGTGATTATTTCCTTTTTTACAATCTGAAATTCAAAACTGAGGGTGTATGAACCTTTTGATATCAAACATAATCTTACAGAATGCTTAAATTAATTTTGCGTAGGTCATAAAGATTTTATCACTAAATCAGTGAAGACTCTTAGGTGAAATTCCATGAGACTTTTTTCTCAGTTCCAGAACGAGGACAAAGTGTTTGATCTTGTGATAACATTCATAAGGATAATTTTTTGCTTCAGCTTCTGTTTAAATTGTCTTTCTCAAGATTTCCTTCACAATTTAGTTTCTGTGGCTGGCTGTGCTATTGACAGCCTGACATAATTGTTAGTTTTTGTACTCTTATATTTGCATATAGCTGTATGTGCTCAATGATATTCAAATGACAGAACCCAACTGTAAGACAGTCTAATGTTCTGTGTGGTTGTGACTGTATTTGTGAAGGTACATGGAGGCACAACATCAGAAGACATTCACAAGAAGGTTCGGGAAGCAGAGGATTTGGCCAAGAGGCAATATGCACAGGAACCATCATCTTTTCCACTGTACACTGTGTTGTTTTTTGATGAAGCCAACACCACAGAAGCCATTGGAGCCATCAAGGAAGTGATGTGTGATGGCACCATGAATGGAAGACCAATCAAGCTTCACAGTGATCTGAAGATGGTGGCTGCCTGTAATCCATATCGCAAGTAAGTCCATATATTGCAATGCTGACTTTAATTAAACAGTCCAAATTGCGAATGTGACAAATAGGTAATTAAATCATCCCTCTTTAGTCTCAGAACTGAATGTATGTGGCATCTGTATAATATGGTTATAAACTTCTTTAAGAGAACTTGAAAGATGCACTGACTCTTTCTCATTGGCTGCATGTACAGATCTGGCAATATTTTGTTCTAGTAGGTTAGAAACAAGGTGCATGTTTCTTAATCTTTTCAGCAGATTACTTTTTGAAAGTAGCGTAGTGTTTGGTAGTACCATTTGGATCATTCTGCTAATGCCATCATATTAAAACATGGTAATTGTACATGTTCAAACATATTCATTGTCAGAATATGGAGACAGAATTCTGATCAGATTGACACTTCACATAATAAGACATAGACAGCTTTGAAAATAAACTGGAACATCACCACTCTCAACAATTTCACTTAGACTCTCAGAACATGATGTGTTAGAAATAAACAACAGCTGTGCTTTGGTAAGTGTTGTAATGTGCTTTCTTCTGTGCCCAGCACATTTTACAGTTTCAGTTTCAGTTTCTCAAAGAGGTGTCATTGTGTTCCGACAAATCCATATACACCACACGACATCTGCTAGCAGATGCCTGACCAGCAACATAACCCAACGTGCTTAGTCAGGCTTTGAGTGCATGCTTATATATTTGTGTACCTATCAGAGTGGATTTCCTCAAGAGAATTTTCCAGAAGACAACACTCTCGTAGCCATTGGTTCTTTTTCAGTGCACCAAGTGCGTACTGCACATTGGACTTCGGTTTATCATCTCATCCGAATGACTAGATGCTCAGTTTGATTTTCCAGTCAAACCTGGGGGAAAAAGGTCAAAGCCATACCCTCATGGACTCTCTATATTGGCAGCTGAGCATATTAACCATTCTGCCACCTTCCTCCTTACAAATTCACAGAATAGCATCAGTTGAACCACTGTTTTAAAGTTTATTTTTTAAAAGAATTTTACAACGATATGTGGAGAGAGAGAGAGAAAGAGAGAGATCAAATTCAATTTCTTTAAAAAAAGATTTCTTCAGTGATATTCCAGAAACAAGTCAGCACACAGACATTACCAGTCCATCGGAAAGAAGAAAGCATCAGATAACAAACAGTGATTAGTTTGTCACTGTATCTGATGAGTGACACAGTGACTTGGCAGTGGAGACAATAATAATGTTTCTGGATAATGCTAGTCAGAACTTAAAAAGCTGGGCACAGAAAACTGTCATACATAGTTAAAAACTAAGAGAATTTTTAAAGGAATCACTCAAGGGAAGTTTTACATACATGATGAATGTTATTATTTATTCACCTTTGAACACTTTTAGTATTTTAACCTAACATCAAAGCCTTGTTATTGAGGTGCTTTTACATTATTGTACTGTCAGCTGGAGTTTCTTTAAACAGTCAGTTCCTAGGGTGAATAGGTGTATCATATCAGGATTTTTTTTTTAGTATGTAGTTCTATGTAACATTATAATATCAATACTCATGTATGTGTCTCTTTAATATTAGAGTATTAATGGACAGCATAAACTGAAATAAACTATGATTATTATCACAGCAGAATCTGCAGTATGTCTATGTCTTATTATGGCCAATATCTTGTTCTGAACGGTCTTTAATACTGGTTGAATTATGGACAGTATGAAACAAATAAACTATGAATAAACTATGATTATCATCACAGCAGAATCTGCAGTGTGCCTGTGTCTTATGGTCATTATCTTGTTCTGGAAGATTTTTAATACTGGCTGAATTGACAATATCAAGGCCATGTGATAAACGCTACAGATGTCAGTTTTGGTAAAACTGTCAGGCTATCATTTAGTTCATGAGGATGTGTCCTGGTGATTGATTGAAGGCATTCAAAGGCGGTGATCGAGAGACTGGAGAAGGCAGGACTTGGCTACCATGTCAGTGCAGAGAAGACCTGTGACAGACTGGGTGAGTAAAATGGTTTCTGTGCCTAAGGATTAAGGATTCAGGTGCTTCAAAACTGGTTTTGTTTTCTTATATATACGTATGTTTTTGATGTTATCAGTGTTCCTGCTCCTACTGTAACATCTGCTGTGAATATAAGGACATACGATATGCCTCCTGTATTCACCACATCAGCCCTGTTATCTTCAAGCAAATCATCTGTTCAGTCCTGAAAAGGAGTTAGGAAATTTGCTTTTTCGTGTGGTGTTTTTTTTTGTTTGTTTTTTTTGTTTGTTGTTTTTTGTGTGTGTGTGTGCTCATGTGGAAACAATGTGAGTTTCTTTAATAAACCATGTTTCAGTTGTGTGTGTGTGTGTGTGTAGATATATATATATATATATATATATATATATATATATATATATATAGAGAGAGAGAGATATAAATATATATATGTGTGTGTGTGTGTGTAATAAACATTTTTCCACAAATAAAAATCAGTTGTAGAGGTACAGGTCTTCTGGATTTTACTGGACTTTCAGATCACGAAAATTTTACTTTGTTCACCTCCTGACTGGCAAGCATTTATTTCGATTTCAGTGATTTCTGGATCATTGCTGTAGTATCATCTAGCAATAGTTTTAAGATAGCATGACATTCCGTTTATTGTCTGTGACTGAATGAAAGCAAAAAGAAAATTATGGACATACCACATTAACTGCAACATCAACATGCATATTGCATATTGATATTATGTAATTAAGAGAGGGTACTGAATTAACAAGAATAAGCTTGCTGAAATAGCAGTCTGTGATACAAAACATTGTCCACCATTTTGCCTTCAATGTCAGTTTTTGAGGGAATCATTCACAGTGCTGTAACTATTTTCATTATGAAGTATCTCAGTGGTAAAGTCATGGAAAAGATGTCAATTTTAAAAAAATGTATTGACAGAAAATGAACATTTAACTGTTTTTTGTTTCAATATTAATACAGTAAAATGCTTTGCCACGTGTGCCAAACTGTTGTTTATATTCTAACATAACTTTTCAGTTGAAAAAAAAGTTTTTGATGGTGAGCAAAAACATAGAATTTAGATTGATTTATACAGTGTGCACACCATCTGCTTGCAAATTGCTTGCAGTAATTCAGTTGTTATTTCCAAAGATTTTTTATCATGTTTTGTAATTTATAAGTAAAACAGTTTCCAGCTCAAAGTTTTTTTCTTTTTTTCTCTCTCTCTTTTCTTTTTGCTGTCCCATCGTCTGCATTGTTTAACAGACTGAACGATGGAACGCTATTGCGTTCCTGATGTAAGGTAGCATTCTGGATGACGGAACGCTATAGCGATTTCGACAATCAAAATTTTTTCCACATTTTCCTCATGGGGTAGCATAAAAATCGCAGCTAGACCGAGCATTGTGAACGTGTCAAGGGTCAAATGGGAAGTTTCTTTGTGAATTTCTGTAACTATACCCTCGCTGGCCAGCTGTTGACCTTGGTACCCCACATCACCAACTAATCTGCATACATATTGAAAATGGCGTCACAAGTGATAGAAGTGGAAATTTTGGGAGTAAAATAGATCATGACAGCAACTTTTTATTGCTGCTGAAGTGATTGAAATGCTTCAAACTGAAGGTTTCAACATCAACGAGGATGATGAAGATGTTGAATAAAATATCTACAGTAAAGAAAGCTACCACCAAGAAGGAACTGACAGTGACTCAGCTTTTGAGGGCTGTGAATAGAGGGAGGGGGGGTGGATGTACACACAACATGAGAAGAGGGGTCAGTGGGTCAAGTACAGGGAGTTTCATTTAGTTACTTTGTGTTTTGTATTTTTTGTTATTTTTTTCCTGACAAATGGGTCATCTGCAGGGGAAAGCAGGGGAAAAAACTGTTCATCCAGATTTAGTTAAGTGGCATCACTGAGTGTCAGTCTCAGTGCCAGCAGTGTGTAGAGGAACTGCCAACATACATTTGAGCTCATCACAAGCAGTAAGGAACCCAGTCTGACTGTGAACAAAAATTGAATAAGATTCACACCAGTGATCATAATTATTGTCTCTTCTGTTACTTTAAGCCCACACAACATTTCATTGAAACTGATTTCAATGTATTTTGTATTCCCTCTTTTGTTGGCATCAGCAGAGCTCAAATCAGTCCCTGTAAACTGCTGGTGCTAGGATTGTGACAGAACTGGGTATTATTATATATGAGGCCTATGCCACTGCAGCAGTGTGGGGCCTGCAGAATGTATTGAAATGTGGTGAGAAGTCAGCTGGAATAAGGAGTGCATGGACAGCATGTGCAACAGACTGTCAGAGAAACAATCATTAGTGTGTAAAATGTGACAGTCTGTCCAGAATTTCTTTGAAGTGTTTATGTCTGCAGGACGAGTGCCCATGCGTCAACTGGTGTATCGAGTACAGCCCCTACCCCAGAGCATGCTGCCTCTGGTCTGGGACTTCGGCCAGCTCACCCCAGGAGTGGAACACATGTACATAGCGCAGATGGTCCGCCGCTATGTAAGTGAATTTTACACTGTTTCACGCTCTTCACTCTGGTGCAGTGTCTTTTTGTTGCCTGTGTTAACCCCTAGGCTGCCTGCATGACGAGATAACTCGTCATGGCAAGCATGTATGCTTCGCTGCCTGCATGACGAGATAACTCGTCATCGAAATATTCTGACTTTTCCCTGGTTTGCATTCACTTCCTTGGCAAAAATAGTGGTACCTTTAACCTGGGGAATCTCTCTAGATTCTATTCATAGCTAGAAACCCCATCTACGTCATGAAGCAGTCCTTTATTTGAACGTTTTGGTTGGGTCACTGTCCAAGTGTTTGCCTGACTTCTCTCCTCGCTCGCTCAACAAAATGTCAGACTGACGCCGTGCTCAAGACATGCGATCGTGACGAACTAAATCAACCATTTCTTTCTTTAGCTGATGCTCAGAAAGAATTGAAGCGTAAATTCGAAGGAGAAGATAGTGATGAACATTTATAGGACGATCTGATAGAAAATAAAGGGAGTAATCAAGAGAGTGGCCAAGATGCGACTGTCAGTGAGTGATGCCGGCTGTACAGGTGTTAGCAGACGACAGATGACCGAATTAGCAGCAGAGCGATATTCTTGGCACGCAGCCAACGCGGTCTGATGAGAACTGAATCAAGTGACCGTGTGAGAGGGGTGAGGAGGAGGGGGGTGGAGACTGAGGGGGCGTGGCCTCACATCCATCTTATCACTTGGAGAAGTCACAATGTATTGTGTATCTATCTCTTAAAAAAAATATATATATATATTGTGGTTGTTCTAGTATGATTTTGTGTTTGCAGATATCCATTTGTCCAGAAAATATGATGTTTTTGTGCAAATTACCTGACTAATGTTTGTAATGAACAAGTTGAAAATGTGACAAAAAACAAAACACTGATTTCAAAACAACAGCATGTCACTAAAAATATATAAAATGGGAAAACAGCATGTGTTTTGTATTCTTTATTCATTTACCTTTCAGAAAATATATACTTTTATGGGTCTTTCTCCAATAACAAAGAGCACAGAATTTTTTGAAAATTTATACCCGTTTTTTGTGAAAAAACCCTGGCAAATAGATTTCACTTCAATCTTATTTTCCTGGCAGCGAAAGGGTTAAAGTAAACAACCTTTGTGTTTACCTGTTTGTCTGATGTATCTGTGGCATACTGGAGAATAGTTGTCAGCCAGCTGTTATCTTGCTCAGTGTGCTTGGTGAAGTTTGGCTGGGTCATCCTTTGGTGTGTTCACCACATCTGTGGCTCATGTGTTTCAGTGAACAGAATCTGAGCACTACTCTGCTGTTTGTACCAGTGTCTTTTTGTGCCATTGTGAATATATTCAGAGGAAATAGCTTGATGGATGTAATTTGGAATTGTTTTTCTTTGGAAGTTATGAACATGATATGGTCTGAACTGATCTGACTGTCTGTGATCCAGAATGGCAAACAGCTTTTAGGTGCACTGACACACCCAGAGCTGGAAACCTTATGCAGACTGTTGGTGGAATGTCAAGCTTTCATGAGAAGTCTTAAGGTAAGCAAAAGCTATTTACAGCTAAACTTTAGTATTTCAATACCAAGCCAAGGCAAGGCAAACAGTTTGTTTTATTTACCAACTGGGACCATAGAAACATGACACACTTGCAACTTTATACACACCATATAAGCATAAATTGTGATGTAAAAACTAGAATTGAAAAAAGAACACACACACAAGTGAGCAAACAGGTATTGTACTCAAGCAAGTCACTTTTTCCTGTAGCTCTGTCAAAAAGAAATACATTTTGTAGATATGAAGAATTTCAGTTTTAACAACAATTTTTGTTTGTTTTTTGAGTTGTTTCTTTCAGAAAATAGCAAGTGGTATTTAGCAGAGTTTTGGCAGGTCCTATAGTATTTAGTTAAACATTTTTGTTCAGTGCTGTCAAAAAAGGGGCACATGAACAATTAACAAAATTCATCAGTGACATTTGTGGAACATCTATCACTGATTCTTTCGTTTTGTAAAATTGTCAAAATGCTGTTTAATTTACAGGCAGTGCATTGTTCATTGTTCTGCACTGTGCTGAATAAGTAACACAGTTATTTGGTTGTATTTGCATGTGTTTGTGTCTGTGTCTGTACATGTGTGTTTATGTGCACAAGTTTGCTGAATGTGGCCCATTTTTTATTTGATTTACATCTTTTCTTTTCATTTTTAGTATTTTTCTTTTATGTACCTTACTATTTTATTTATATTGTTCTGTATTGTGCATGAAACCAATATCATGAGTTATGCTTGTTTAAACACCAATGAATCATCATAAGAATGATTATTCAGCATGATTTTAGAGGTGAAAAATTCTCAAAGGAGGAAAGAGTTGGTCATGTCTCAGTATAAGAGCAACAACAACAACAAAAAAAACAGTGAATGATTGTTTTCACTGTTGAATTTCCAGGATGAGTGTAGCTTTGTCAGCTTGCGTGATGCTGACAGAGCACTTATGGTCACCAGCTGGTTCCTGAAACAAACTCAGTTGTTGTCAAGGATTCAGGAACGTCTTGGACCGCGGGTATGTACCAAGGGTCATGAGGGTATCACAAGTTCCATAAGAATATTAGGTATTAACTTTTATTCCTGCTGTTCACAATGTTCACATTCTGTGCCTTGCTTTAGGATGACTTTGAAAGGCATAAACACTGTATTGGTGGTAAATCTTTAGCACTTTTAGTTTTTCCTCACTGGACATCAGTATGAAAGGATGCATTTGAAACCTTTTTTTCCTGAAAGTTTTCAGTCTCTTTCACTGGAATGAATATTCTGAAAAAATGTGAAATTGACCTGGTGGCAGGTGAGAAAAAAATGCAGCGGAATCAGCAAGATATTCTGTTCATTCTCTCTTTTGTTATTGGGGAAAACTTAAGCATTTCACCTTGTTGATATTTACAGAATGTCTCTTGTGTTTAGTAGCTGATGATGCTGTTTAGGGCTTAACCAGTGAAAGTACTAATATGTACTGCTTTATGTTTGCAGCACGAGTCATCCGACATCACCAAGTCACTTGTATTGGCGTTGGCAGTCTGCTACAGAGCAGGTCTTCCGGACAAAAAGAACTTTGAGAACACTGTTGGAGTTGCTTTCCTGCCACATTTTACCTTGAGAGGATCAATTGATTTTGTTCACATTCTGGACAGGTATATAACATTTTGAGGATTGTAAGATAAAGGCTGTTGTAGAATCATCATAATTCAGAAAATGAAACAAAATCAAAAGGAATAAGGATATCAAAGAAAAAATTGTATCGCTGGAGTGATGATAATTTGATGCCTCTGTTCATTCTGTAGACACTTGTCTTTCAGTTTTCTCATGGAATAAATGTCACAAGGTTTGCATGCGTCAAATTTGACCAGACTCACTTGTGTAAATAAAGTGAGACTATGTAATAACCTGGTGTTTTGGTTGTCTGTGTGTCCTTGTATGTTTGTGTGCCTGTCTGTGTGTACATGGTAAACCTTAAATACTTTTTGTCTTGTGTCTGTCAATACCAGATTTGAAATAAACAAAGTGAAAAAATAATCTTTATACTCATACCTGTGATAGGTTGTTAGTCTTCTGAATTAAGCCATATCTCCAGATCACAAACACTTTATTTCATTAAGGCTTCAGATCCAGAAAATTTATTGGACTCTTCTCAGATTGTTCCCTGACCCTTTGTTTTGGTTTGAAGATGGCATGACATTGTTTTTCTTGTTCACATTTAAAAGGAAATAAATTCTGGAGAGAACACACGGAATTGCACTAACTACACTATGGATGTTTTTACTACATATCAATATTTTTAAAGTGGATACTGATGTAAATAGAATGAACATTTTTTTTTTAATCAAATTGAGGCTCCTCTAATGCAGAGCTTACTCAGTTTTGCTCAAAGAAAGAAAAAAAGCGGGTGTTCCATGACCTGCATGCAACTGAGGCCACAAAAAAACTCAAAAAAAACAAAAAAAAAAACCCTCAGTTTTGGTAGGTCAAACTTATGCTGGTCAGCATAGCTCAGGAGAACATGGCAACATGTTGTGTTGTGCCTGAGGCAATGGCAACCTCTCCTTTACTGCAAACTTAAAATTTTCTTACAAATCAAGATATATATCAAAATAACAACTTGAATAGAGAAGTCAATTTCTTGTGGTAAAACAACATAAGTTTATTAATTTTTTAATGATTGTGGCCAGATGGGTTTTGGCCCTGAGGTAAATCTAATTGCTTCCAAGGGTAGCTGGCATGGTTTCATAATATTTAATACAGAATACATTTTTAAAGATTTTTTCTTCTCCCTTTTTTTTTTCTCACGATTCCTTTAAAGAGTGTATCACAAGTGAAGCTTGTAGTCATTGCCTTTCTTGTCTCATATTGCTCCAGCTGTGTGAGATTCTCTTCCCAAGCATCTTCATGATGCTCCACTCTCATCTTTCAAAGCACAGAACTCTATCTTTTGAAAAAAAATTTAGAAAAAGTATATTACTAGGATCATATGTACCTGGAGGCTCGTGTGTTAGTGTAAACATTGGTGTTAGTGTGTGTGTGTGTGTGGAGGTTTGTGTTTACCTGTGTTCGTGGCTTAGGGAGGAGAATAAAGCATCCAATGTGATTTACTTTCTTTTAAATATATGATTTTTTTTTTTTTAGAGGATATTGAATTGACTGCAATGAACTTTCTCACTTGATGATGGCAGCCATCTTGCCTGAAAAGTCTGTCACTGTGGGAATCATTCTGCCTATGTTGGGCCTTGCTAATCTTGTTATGAAGCACCTGAGCAGTTGAAAAGACAGGAATAGGTTAAAGTTTGACAGATAAGAAGGTATATCAATGAGTTGTTTGAATATTAGCGAAATGCAGATCTGGTGTGGGAAAGGCCGTTCAGCACAAACCAGCACATTTCAACAGATCTGCACAAATTCATATTTTGATGGTGAGCCTAAAAACTAGACTTTGGATCAACTTATATAGTTTGTTGCTTGTCTAATCACAGTAATTTGAATATTGATATGAATGAAAATAACCTTAAAATAGGAGATTACTGTTTGGTTCTTGTTGTTCTTGTTTGCTTGTTTTTGTTATGATCTATCAAAGCTGGAAAGGTGTGATGAAATCAGAGGAAGTTTGAAACTTTGATCTAGATCTATATTACATAGGAGAATTTGTGTCTGATCTGATCATAATTGTGATGAAAGAACTGGACTACATTTGTAAGTATTGGGAGCTTCCACACACACCCACCCCCTCCCCACCACTTGCATTTTCAGTTTTGTTCTTTTAGTTTTTAAATCAGCAGGAATTGCACCTGAGCCATGAAGCCATTGCCTCTTGCAAATATTATTCTTATTTTTATTATCATAATTACTATTATTATCATTGTTATCATCAAAGTTCTGCTGCTTTTGTTTTGTTAGCTCACATATGCAAAAAAAGTGAGTCTGTATGATAACCCTGTTTTGGTTGTCTGTGTATATGTATATATTTGTGTGTGTCCAAGGTAAACTTTAACAAGCATCTTTTCTTGGGAAATACTTCTGTCTGTTTACATGAAATTTGCCATAAAAATAGAAAAAAAGGATCAGTTCTTTCCACACATTTGAATTGCAATTACAAATCAATTCTGAGATGAGAACAATATCTTGTGAAGAAGAAAAAATGTGTTCACAGTCATTTTATTGTTATATATTTATTTCTTGTTCATAAAACTTTAAAATGTTTATTTTCTATATTGATACAGCGATTAATAGCAGTTAGTTAATCATTTTTAGATAAAATTGTAACTTCTGCTTAGTATAGAAGTTACATTGATGCATGCATCTGTCAGGAGCAGCAAAATTTTTCCATGTAATGGGACATCAATCTGAATATACTATGGGCTTTTTAAAAAAACAAAAACATGGATTCTGTTTCTCCAAAACATTTTATAATTACTCAAGCAATAGAAAAGCTGCATTGCTTTGCCTTTATGTTCTGTGCGATGTCTTCCTTTAATGAAAGGCCTTACACTGTTTACATTCACCCAATAGATCATTTTATCTGCTGACAGAAAGTAGCATGTTTTGCGACCATTACCCAGTTTGTTTTACACTATTTACATTAGCCCGATATGTCAGGTCATTTTGTTAATGAAAGGAACATGCTTGATGACCATTAACCAATTTCTTCGCACTTTCTTTTTGCACATGTGATGCATGCTTCCATATATAAAATGTGACCCATGCATTGACCCCTAGCTGTCAAGGTTTGCTGCTTGAGGATGTCAAGCTGGGAGAGAAGATTGCCAAGAACCAGGCCCTGAAGGAGAACGTGTTCATGATGGTGGTCTGTGTGGAGCTGCGCATCCCTTTGTTCCTGGTTGGCAAGCCAGGGTCCTCCAAGTCCCTGGCCAAGACCATTGTGGCTGATGCCATGCAGGGCCAACAGCAGGACACTGGTCGTATCTTCCGCACCTTGAAAGAGGTGGTGACCACTTTTATAAAAACAAAATAGGCAGTTACATGTTTATTTTGTGTGAAAAATGGAGTGGGAGGAGGGAAGAAGGACAACCCAAGTTTGCAGGTTACCAACTGATGCATGTACAATTACCCACCAACGTTTATTTCTTTATCATTGGTGTCTGTGACCATTATGTTGGCATTTATCCATATTGAGATTTACCAGAGGACCTTGCATTATAGAAAGATTGTATTGCAATTGGAGCTACCCTTGTCATTAAACATTTAGACAACCTGACACTCAGATCTTTCTGACTGACAACACCATCTTATACATTACCAAACTCAATTGCATAATTACAAAAGTGATGCAAAAATACAAGACGAGTCTTTCAATATAGACAGTGGAAACCTGTTTTCCCTATGGTAGAAGAACATGTGTGTTGAAGTGTAATACACCACGATGCCAGCTGAGTCCTTTTGGTCCATCTTTGTGTCCTTCAGACATTCTTTTGATTGACTTTTTAGTCTGCTCATTGAGCAATGACTGGTGGTAAACTGGTGTATGGTGTTATAACTAAGTCATCATTTTTGCATTTTATGAAAATTATTAAGAAGCTGGAGCATTTCGGTCAAGGTATGCTGTGTGTGTGCATGTGGATGTGTTTGCATTGTGCCAATGGTGTTAAACACTGTAAAGGACTGATGATGAATGAATGGTGCCTGTTCAATGGACAGGTGCAGATGGTGTCCTTCCAGTGCAGCCCCCTGGCCACAGCTGACAGCATCCTGACCACCTTCCGTCAGTGTGCTCAGCTACAGCAGGACAAAGACAGGGACAAGTTTGTGGCTGTGGCTGTTCTGGATGAAGTGGGTCTGGCTGAAGACTCCCCTCACATGCCTCTCAAGGTGACTCCACACTCACTGTCTCTCTGCCTTCATACACACTTTTCAGGGTTATCCCACACTAACTGTTTCTCTGCCTTCACATACACTTTCAAGGTGACCCCACACTCACTGTCTCTCTTCCTTCACACACACTTCTCAAGGTGACTCCACACTCACTGTCTCTCTTCCTTCACACACACTTTTCAAGGCTATCCCACACTCACTGTCTCTCTGCCTTCACACACACTTTTCAAGGTTATCCCACACTCACTGTTTCTCTGCCTTCACACACACTTTTCAAGGTGGCCCCACACTCACTGTCTGCTTTCACACACTTTTCAAGGTGACTCCACACTCACTGTCTCTCTGCCTTCACACACACTTTTCAAGGTGACTCCACACTCACTGTCTCTCTGCCTTCACACACACCTTTCAAGGTGACTCCACACTCACTGTCTCTCTGCCTTCACACACACTTTTCAAGGTGACTCCACACTCACTGTGTCTCTGCCTTCACACATGTTTTTCAGTGTGACCCTACACTCACTGTCTCTCTGCCTTCACACACACTTTTCAAGGTGACTCCACACTCACTGTCTCTCTGCCTTCACACACACTTTTCAAGGTGACTCCACACTCATTGTGTCTCTGCCTTCACACATGTTTTTCAATGTGACCCTGCACTCACTGTCTCTCTGCCTTCACACACACTTTTCAGTGTGACCCTACACTCACTGTCTCTCTGCCTTCACTCACACTTTTCAAGGTGACCCCACACTCACTGTCTGTCTGCCTTCACACACACTTCAAGGTGACCCCACACTCAATCTTTCTCTGTCTTCACACATACTTTTCAGTGTGACCCCACACTCACTGTGTTTCTGCCTTCACACACTCTTTTCAAGGTTACCAGAAACTCACTGTCTCTCTGCTTTCACATTCACTCTTCAGGGTGACTCCACACTCGGTGTTTCAGTTTTCACATTTACTCATCAAGGTGACCTACACAAACTTGAAGTGGCACCACACATTTGTCTCACTGGTCTCGCACATGTGCCTCGCTTCTCTTGGTCACCCCACAAAGCATGTCTGTTATTCCTACAAGCGTCTTTTATTGTGCCATATTCTGTGCTTGTCAGTCTTTTTTTGTGCCATTATTCAGGGGGCTAAGCAGAGTCACCTGAATGTTAGGAAATGGGTCTGGAAGTGCTTTAATCGTTTTTCTTGAAAACAGAACAGAGAGGTATACCGCAGGAATGAAATCTACTTCTGACTTATGAATATTTCATCTTTTAACTTTTGCTTTAAAGGGTGCTGAAGGATGCAGTGGAGGTTGAAATATGTGTACAGAATGAGTGATAAACTCACCTGTAATGTAACCCGAGTATTGTCTGGAAGACCATCTCTGCTACAGGTTTGTGTACATGTACTTGAATCTAAAAAGAGACAGTATACATCACTGGTTTACCAAGTTATTATACTGAACAATAGAGTAACTGTGTATAATTATAGGGTTGTTGTGTTTTTCTCTATCCCTGTCTCTCTTTGGTTGTTTTTTCATTATTCTTTTTAGAATATTTTGATTATTTTCAGTGTGTTGTAGAGGCTTTAGATGTTCTATAGTTATAATGTGTTAACAAAGGGCCTGTAAATTTGTTTCATTTTACCTTCTACAACTTCTGTTCCTCCGTCTTTATATCTCAGTTCTTTTTAAAACCCTGGTACCCCTAAATTTCTTAGACATATTGTAGCTCTTGCAGAAAAAGTTTCATATCCATCAGAATATCTTCAGTCTTACTTCTTGCTGATGATGTGTTGTTGTTTTTTTTTTCCTTTTCAGGCTCTGCATCCTTTGTTGGAAGCAGGCTATGAAATGCAGGTATGAATTTTGTGCCTCACTGTACAAATGCTTGAAGTGCAGCTATAGGCTGTGTGGTCCAGTTTATTGTGAGTCATGTTGACTGTGTCAAACTGGTGCAAGTAATAGCTGGTAGGTTTGCTCTGTTGTTCATTCTAATGCTAACAGCACACTGGATGTCATGCATGCATGTTTATGTTTTGTCTAATCTCAAACTTTTTTTCACCAAGTTTGTGTGCCTTGCCTTTTGTTTTGTTTTACGGGTACATTCAGGAGTAAAAAGGGGGGGAAAAATGTTAAGTCTGTGGCCTTTCATGCCCTACTTTCATGGTGACCTCAGTTTCGATACCCCTCCACTTCTGTGCTTGGGGTGAGTTCTGTCAATGTCTTCAGTGTCAGCAGATGCATGGGGGGTTGTTGGAGGGACGTGGTGGTGGTCTCCACTCTGGGAGGGATGCTCACTCAGTCTGGCTCCGTGACTAAGCCATTACTGTCAATAGTAGGGGGCTTAGTAGATGGTGTCCTATGTACGTAAAATCAGAACAGGCACCACTAAACACCACCAAAGTGACTCAGCAGCAGTGCAGGGTCTCCTCTGGTGTGTGGCCTCCTGGCGACCTAATATCGATAGTTCCCTGTGGACTGCCGACGCTGAGAGTGTGACAGAGGAACCCAGGGGGTGGCTGTGTGTGGGGGACTCGGGATGAGTGGGGTGAGAGCAATGCCACTGAAATGGTGCAGATGACGGTACAGGAAAAAAAAAAGAAAAAAGAAGTTTCCTCCCTGTTGGCAATATTAGTGACAAGTGAGGAGAGATTGAAATATTCAGAACCTGTCACAGAAATGGCATCTGTTCTCCTCCTAGAATAACACCAGATCCAGGCAGTAAAGGTGAAGCTATCAAGGTGTAGTCGTGAGATGATGTTTTCTCAACTAGTAAAAGATAAAAAGTAATCTCACAAGATATGAGCGCTTATGGACATGTTTTGTGTTGTAATTTGTTACTTTATTGTCACAACATATTTCTCTGTGATGTGCTACTTATATGCTTGTTTGTTGTTTTCTGTCTGCAGGTGTATTTGTCTTCTATTAAAATGATTTCTTCAACAGAATGTTGAAAAGGATAAAGTTTTTGTTGCCACTGTTTATGTTGTGTGTACTAAGTGCAGGCTGCACTTAGGACCTCCTTTTTATTGTCTTATCTGAATGGCTAGCACCCAGACCACTGCTTAAGGTCCAGGTGAGAAGGAAGTTAGGTAAAATTCATGGTCCCAGTATATTTATATTTACTATATTTATCAGGCATGTCTTTTACTGATGTCTTTACTGACTGGGATTTTGCATGCAATTTTATTATTTCTTTAATGAAGTCACTGGTGTTTGCTTTGACATGGGTCAGAGGGAATATTTGGGTGTAAATATATGGACACTCATGCACACAATACAACACAACAATATTCGCACAAATTTTCTTTCATTTTTTCTTGCTGTTTCTTGCACTCCCAGTTCATCCAGTGTCACATTGTGAAAAGACTTTGAATGAAAGCACTACTCCTAAACACGACAAGTGAGTGAACTCCATGGGAGATGAATCACATCGCCAATTCACATATCCACATTCAAAATGTGGGCATGATTATTTCTGTTGGACTGTCTTTTACATTAATTCCAAAACAAGTGAGACAGAGAGATGAGACAGATTAAAGGAAGATGAGTGCAGTAAATATGTTCAGGTACATGCCATTGCCTCACACACACACACTTACACACACACACACACACACACACACACACACACACACACACACACACACATTTAAAAACATGTGAGTAAACATATGGTTATGCACAGGTATGCAGCTTGTATCCCTTTTGCACATACTCAATACAGGAGAGGATGAGACCAACATAATTGATCAGCACATATCATTTAATTCACTCCGGACGATGGAGCACTATAGTGGTTTTGACAATCAAAAATTTTTCCATGTTTTCCTCATGGGGTAGCATAAAAATCACAGCTAGACCGGGCATTGCAAACGTGTCAAGAGTCAAATGGAAAGTTTCTTCGTGAGGTTCCATAACTATACACTCGCTGGCTAGCCATTGACCTTGGTACCCCACAGCACAAGCTAATCTGCATACGTATCGAAAATGGCGTCGCAGGCGATACAAGTGGAAATTTTGTGAGCAAACTAGATCACAACAGCAGCTTTTTACTGTTGCTGAAGTGATTGAAAAGCTTCAAACTGAAGGTTTCAACATTGAGAAGGATGATGAAGATGTTGAATAAAGTATATGCAGTGAAGAAAGCTAACAGTAAAAAGATACTGACAGTGACTCAGCTTCTGAGGGCTGTGAAGAGAGGGTGTGGGGGGGGGGTGTACACATAATATGAGGAGTGGGGTCAGTGGGTCAAGTACAGGGAGTTTTCATTCAGTTACTTTGTGTTTTGTATTTTTTGTGATTTTTTTTTCCTAACCCTAACAAATGGGTCATCTGCAGGGGAAAGCAAGGGAGAAAACTATTCGTCCATGGTGAGTTCAACTATACACATACAGCCAAGCTAACTTTGTGACATTATGCTGGGTTCTCCATTTTGAAATGGCCTTGTTTTGTTTTGTTTTTCTTTTTACTTGCTTTAAAATTTGTTTGTTCCTTCCTTCTCTCCCTCCATCATTTCTTAGCTGCTTCATCGTCATTTATTTTTCTGTGTCTAAGGAGGACACGTGTGAGAAAACAGAGGATGAAGATGAAGTTGAACCACAGCAACACATGGACAGAGCTGATGAAGATGCAGCACAGCCAGTGGAATACATTGATTTTGAAGGACAAGGATTGTTTGAGGCACAAAGAGAGGGATACATAGAAGAGGATGATGTGGATGAGGAAGAAGACTACATAGAAGAGGAGGGTGCATATGAGGAAGATGATGATTCAGAATCAGAGAATGAATCTGTTCAGGTGAAAATTGCATGCCTTATAATTGTTTTGTGAAAACAAAGTGAGTCTTTGTCATATAATCCTATTTAAGTTGTCATTTGTATGTCTATGTGTATGTATGTATAATGATAATAATAAGAAGAAGAATGGGCATATATATAGAACATCTTTCCAGAAATAATGCTCAGTGTGCTTTGCAGTTTGTTCCCCTCTCCTCCACCTCCCTCTCCGTATCACCCCCACCCCCACCCTGTCACACCCACACAAACACTTGCCAGAATACACTTTCGCAATTGAACATTGAAAGCCACCCTACCACCCATGATGCCCACAAGAAAACACATCCCTGCAACACTCATGCACAAATGCATGGACATTCACAAGCACCCCACCACATACAAATGGCAGATGGCTTCTCCACAGGCTCAGTAATTACTTTTGTTGTGAAAGACATATTCCCTTTCAGACAGCAAACTTCAGATCATTCATGTGGTAAGGATAATAGTGGTGACAAAGGTGGTGGTTTTTCATGGATATAACCAGCAGTGTGGCATTGAGATAACATGTGAGTCATTACTCGGTGAGTTCTGCATGTTGTGCACACTCTTCAAGCAAAACACTGCCCTGCATGTGTGTACGTACTTGAATGCATTGTGTTTGATCCCAGACTCCCCAGTTGTACACTCGTGTGTCACCAGAGATGTCACCATATAGTGTCATGATAGCGGAACTCTTTTTTAACTTTATAATCATGGAATTCACTGCCTTTTCTGTTTGTTAGTCCATCTTTGTTACAGTAAAGGGTTTTGGGAAGTTTAAAACTCATGAATTTTATTATGGTTCATTATTATGGTTATCATTATTGAGAAAGTCAAATACATATGTGTTTGTGCATGCTCATGTGTGTGTAAAAAGTCAATTGTTGGACATCAAAAACTGTTGTGGCTTTTCTTTCCATTTCAATCAACAGGAGAGACCTGTTCAGCAAGACCAGCAGACAAGACTGGAGAAGGTTGGTTCTTTTTGTGATCTCTGCAGGTCTAGAACTTATTGCTGCCACACTGGAAATTCTGTTTTTCAGTGAAAGACACATAAATTTGTCAGGACATGGGTATACAGGAACAGGACAATCAGTAATTGTATAAGTAACAACTAACATACACATTATTGTGAACTGCTGATTACCCAACAGTGCTAAGGTGGGTCAGTAAAGGCAGCCACTGTATACAGCGAATAGAATGTTTAATGTGTTGCTTTGCAAACCTGCTGAGTGAAAGGTTTTCACTTTTGCCAGCTCTGGTCAAATCATTCAGTGCCATCTAATTCAAATATTCTGACCAGCATTGCATGCATCTCCATGTCTTGAGCCTGTTCAACACTCATTTTCTCTTGTCAGTTTTGATGAAAAAGGGAATACATTTTGCAGTACAGCCCAGTAACTGATTGTAGGTACTGGAAACAAATCCCTCTTGTTTTTATTTCCTTGCATGTTAGCAGTTTTCACTGAAAAGTCATCCATACATGTGTAACAGTTCAGTTTAGTTCAGTTACTCAAGGAAGCATTATTGCATTCAGACAGATCCATATACGCTACACCACATATGCTAAGCAGATGCCTGACCAGCAGCGTAACTCAGCACGCTGAGTTAGTCAGGCCTTGAGAGAAAAAGAAAAGTGCATAATGGATACATCATTAAATTAATGTATAAATAAATACATTAAAAAAAAACATAAATAAATAGATAAATAAATAAAATAAACACATGGATAGCATAAAAAAGAGAGACAGATAAGCAGACAATAATGTTAATAAACAAATACGCAAATAAATGTAAATTGACATACAGACACTCACGCACACACTTTCTCACACTTACACATTCACACACACACACACACACATATGCACACCACTTATGCTGCAAACATACAATTTCACAGACATTGAAGCACAAACAAAAGCACACAGGCCCAGCACTACACATAAAAGCACACGAGCCCCGACACACACACACACACACACACACACACCATTTCACACATTACCCTGCACCCCCTACTCCCACACACACATTCCAATGTATTGCAGCTTCCACAGCATACACACACACACACATACTCACAAATACACACACAACCGTACCCCCTTCTCCCATATATATATATATATATATATATATATATATATATATAATCAAATATATATACACAATACACACGCACACACACACACATTCCGATACTCTGTAGCTCCCACAATACAGACCTGCATGCACATACACCCCTTCCTCTATACACACACACAAACACACACACACAAACAAATCATAGGCCCCACGACACACACGCACTCACACACACACATGTAAATACAAACATGTATGCACTTGCACACACACACAGAGCTCTCCTGACACATGCGTACACTTACACACTTGCACGTGCTCATGCACACACACACACACACACACACATACACATACACACATGCTGTAACTGATTTGCTGCAAGAGGGCTGGGAAAAGATCTCTGAAAGTGGTGTCCAGCATGCTGCTCAGTCAGCTGTATTTGGAAAAGCCTGTGTAACAGTGTGGTAGGAATACACACAGAAAACTGTTGTTTACATGCAAACAGGTGAAACAGAGGAGGCACAGTACTGAGTTGTTTTATGACAGGTGGCCTTTATTGGGATCTCCAACTGGGCTCTGGACCCAGCCAAGATGAACCGTGGCATCCTCGTGCAGAGAGATGTGCCAGACAAGAAAGAGCTGGTCAAGACTGCCATGTAAGCTGGCCTTGTCTTACCTTTCTGGCATTTG
This sequence comes from Babylonia areolata, assembly GCF_041734735.1. NCBI lineage: Eukaryota > Metazoa > Mollusca > Gastropoda > Neogastropoda > Buccinidae > Babylonia > Babylonia areolata. Next base: position 22,729,370 of record NC_134899.1, read on the forward strand.
TCAACACAATCTGAAAATACAAGAAGATAGTTTGATTCCAGGATCTCTGCTTTTGCAACCTTTTTGTTGTTTATACTTTTGTTGCAATAAGATTTTTTTTTGTTTTGATATGGCATTAAGTATAGCCTTTTTTTCTTTTCTTTTTTTAAGAAATGCTTAAATAATAGCTTAAATATCGGCCTGTTTGTGTTATTTTCATACCTGTCCCTGTGTTTGTAAGAAAATTTGATATTAACAAGATCTGATGAACTGTGTTCCAGTACAAAATTTGTTTTGTTTTAAAAAGACAGACATACACCTCACCATTTTCTTCAGTAATCAATAACCTGACGCATTGTTATATTTTCCTTGGTCACAACTGAAAATATGCACTGTTTGAAAGCCACTAGCATTCTTGGTGAGGAAAGGAAGAAGTGCAGGAGTTTGGGATGGTCAAGGAGTTGACAGAATCATCTGCCTTAACCATGAACATGTGTTAGTTGAAGAAGGCAAACAAATTTCAGTTCCAGGCATCTTTTCCCAGCTACTAAATACCAGTCAGTGATGATAAGAAATGCTGCTTGTTTGTCAAATGGTAAATAGTGTAGTGTGCAATATGTGTTCAAACAAAAGAATGAAGGTTTCCAAACTGTCCTTTATAAACATGCCAACCTCCTTCCATATTTCAAAGTAAGCAGTAGGTGGCATCTTTCATTGTACGTGAATCACATAATTTTGTCATTCCAAATTTTCTTTTCAGGCAGAATCTCAGTTATTTATAAATAGTTAATTTTATGGCAGAATGTTAACATGTATTCATGACTGTTTCTGATAAGTAATATTGGGGCTAGAGACCCTAAATTGTAAATTTTATGGCAGAATATTAACATTAATTACCAGTCTGCTAAGTATTGTCTGAAAGTGCTTTTGGGTGTGTTTGCAGAAGCATAATTCAGAGTGGCAGAAAAGACACAGAAGAGCATGTGAAGAGCCTGGTGCACAAGCTGGCAGCAGCTTACCTGCAGGTTTTTAAACATGACATGTGCCAGAGAGAGTTCTTCGGCTTGAGAGATTTCTACAGGTAACTGTGGCTGACATTTCGTTCACAAATCATGGGCAAGCAACATTCTGGTTATTGAAAAATAGAAATGCATTGGGGTTGTTTTTGTGTTTTTTAAGAAAGTAGACTGCCATACTGAGTGTTTAAGATCATAGCTTGACTGCCAGACACACAATCCAGTTTGCTTCTTTGGGGTAAAATAATTTTACTGATCTATTGGTTGTGTTTAACTTTTTTGTATTTCCCTCAGACTTACTCAGATGTGTGTTGTTGTTTTGGAGGAGGGGGGGTCGTTTTTCTTGTTTTTTGTTTGGTTTTTTTTTTGTTTTTTGTTTTTGTTTTCATCTTTTGTGACAATAATTCATTTATTCATCTTCAAAAGCAGCTGCTTGCAAAAATGTGGAATCGAAACCAGTTATTTGATACTACTGTGTGGTTCATTGAACTGTGCACGTTTGAGCATTTTGTCTTTGTGTAAACAAGGGGAGAGAGACAGGGTAAGAGAAAGATATAGCACATATTTTTTACAGTTCTAGATAATAAGATAGCTTGTTTACATTACTGATGTTTGTATTGTTGATTTCAGCCTGGTGAAAATGGTGCACAGCACTGCAGCACAGAAGAATCGGAAGGTGACCAAAGCTGAACTGCAAGCAGCAGTAAGGAGAAACTTTGGAGGACTGGACTTTGATCCTGTTCAAATCTTTGAGCCACACTTGGAGCCTGCTGATGTAAGTGTTGAAAATATTCACAAAGAGCTTTGGTGGCTGCAGTGGCCTTTACTGCTTCAATTCATCTTTATTGCAATGGCTAGATGAATGATTGAAACTGTTTTTCAAATACATTTGCCTTGCTCATACATAGTCTTAAATCCATTACATTTGGCTCTTGTTAACCTGATTGGCATCGACCTGTTGAGCTGATTGAAAGGTGACCAGTGTCAGCCTTTCTTGTCCATGTGATCATCTGCAAAATCATGGGAATGATTGTACATGCACACGCATACGCAAACACATGCATGTGCACATGTAACCCAGGTGGTCAGCTGTTGGTTGATATGGCAGTGTGATGTTTCAGACCTACAGGGGCCAAGTGACCGAGGACACAGATAGCTCTTATCCTGCCTTGCTCCGCATGGCCCTTTCTGGGAGAGGAAGCAGCGGGTATGCTCCATTATTACTTTTCAACATTTTCATTTTTATTATGTTAAAGGGGGGTAGTAGTGATGGGGGTAGGGGTTGAGTAGGGGTAGGTGTAGAAGGTAGAAGGGGTAGAGTAGGATAACAGGCAGAGGATAGGTGCACGATCCACTCTCTCTTCGTACCACAGCAGGGTCTTTTAGAAAGATGAATTGAGGTGTTTATTTCTCTAACTTAACAGCACACCTGGAACACACACAATATTAAAACCCAGGTTAAATCAATACCAAAACATATGCTAAACATAATTGCACTGATGTAACAGAAACATCATTATGTTGTCTGGACAAGTAAACAATTCCACAAATAACCTTTCTCCATTCTGACACTCAATGTCTAGCCGTACACTCTCTTCTCAAAGAGATCTATGTAAAAATGTAAAACAAGCTTCATATAGCTTACCATCAACAATCAGTGGCATATAAGTTAATGTGCACCAAATATATGACAAACAAATACTAACTCCCAGTGTTTAACTCCTGTCAAACCACCATAGAATAATAGCTGTTTCCATTAAGACTGAACAAATCTGTACTTTGTCTCTGCAAAGTATCTCACTGGTAACGTTTTTACAGGGGAATCATATAGTTACCAAGTAATTTGGTAAATAATAAACAACCTGTGTGCACCAACATAGGACTGCCTGTCAGTGGTCTCAAATCTTATTGAACACATACAGCTATGTGTTACCCCACTGGCATATAACACATGACTACAGCACATGGTAATCACAACTACCAAGTCACACATGTTCCCCATGTTGCATTATCACTCATGTGCACACACATGGAAACACATGAACATACAGTTAGCCTGTAGATTTGTTCACCTTGAATATAACCATCACCACCTAACATACAAAATAGGTATGTCATACTTCAAAATAACTCCAACTGTTACAACCAAAACATTATACACAGATGCAACACACATAATCTCTGTGTTTCTTTGTGACTGAATGCTTACATTGTTCCCACAGTATGTCAACAATTGACACACCACTGACATGTTACTGAACATTATCATTTAGGTAAGCCAAGATGCACAACCTGTAAACCCAAACATGATGTCCAAGCATCATACCATAATATCAACCTGTAGGAAACAGGAAAGGGGGGGAGATACCCAAATACCCTAAACCAGTACTCCATTTAGTCATGTATTGACTACATTGTGTATTTTAACCACTTTTCCCTCAGTCACTAGCCTCAAATACAATTAAGCCATACACATGCTGGCTATGCTCTCTCACAAGTCATGGTATCTGCATCAGCACATTCCAGTTACATTAACTGTGCAATACCACATCAGCCAAAAAGGATCTCTCAATGCTCTTGTGACACAACATCACAATTCTACAAACTCCAAACTGTTTCCAAACACCAAAAAGTAAATTGCCAACAAACCAAATTACCAGTACAAGCATTACTCACAGCCCCCAACATTTCAGGGTTCACTTGATATTCATGTAGCAGAACACAATCCCACTGAGCCAGTGTATTAGTCACAGAATCCAAGTATACCATAAATCAAACATTCAACTAAGTCCGAAAAATAGATGCTAGTTTGACACTCACAGCCCCCATGGTACTGTCTTGACCGTCCGGCTCTCCTGGCCTGCTTCAAGGAAGGAAAAGAAAGAAACCCCACTTGCCTATTCATTTTATCCTCTTCACAAGCTGGCACCGCATGCAAACTATCTTCTGACACAGAACGTTTCCAATTGGCTGAAGTTAACAGACCAATCTGGGACCAACCGTGCTAGACTTGCACATTCAACACTTTTCTCACAGAACCCAGCATTGTCAAGGAGAAGGGGAGGGGAAGGGGGGGGTGGTGATGAAAAGAGGAAGGGAAGGAGGAGGAAAGATCGCCCAGCCCTGATTCTGTTCTAAACAGTTCATGATAAACACACCACACCATGTGGTGACAATTGAGGCAGATGCCATCCTGCCAGAGATCGACAGGGGGGGTAAGGAGGGGGTTTGGGGGGGCAGGGGGGGACGGGGTTGAGGGTGATGGGAGTGGAAGGGAAAAGGGCAGGGGGTGTATAGGAAGAGAATGGTCAGAGATACCATCTTTACTTAGTATTTCTTGATAACTTACTCCCTCTGTACTTGGCCAAGGGAAGGGGGGAAGGGAGAGAGGGTATGGGGAGGGGTGTTGGTGGGGATAGATGCCATGAAAGGGGGGTGGGGGAGAAGAGTAGGGAGGTAGGAAGGAGGGGTCCATCAGTGCGCAGTGTGTCTGAGAAAATCATATGCTTCCACCATAGGCGCCTGACACACTATAACAATTACAACACTTCTTTTGATGCGCCCCAATACAGGAACTTTTGTCATGTTAGCTTTGTTTCTCTGTGTCTGTGATTGACCATTGTATTTGCTCATGTTCATGTTCAGATTTGTAATACGGATCACTTATTTTGTCTTCTGGGATCTCAGGCAAGCTTGGAGCAGATCTGTTGGAGCTGAATGAAATGATTGTTAGCTTTCAGGAAATAGCCTTTGGTTGACAAGACAATGACATTAAGCCTGTCACTGGTTGAACTGATCATGTGACTGCAACTCTGCTTGATATACACCATCTGCTTTGGAGCACAATTAACATTTCATCGCCAGATCACGTGTGTGCATGAATGCACACAGACACACACAGAGGCACACATGCACACGCACACACACACACACACACACACAATCATGACAGAAAAATGAATTGAACACAACAGTTTCACTTATGAGTCATGGTAAGAATGTTAGATTATATTAGAGATTGATTATATCAAGTTATTTTAGGAAAGAAGTCCTTTTTTATATCACCCATTTTACTGTCAAAGTGTCTGCGCAAGTATGATTAGACCTGATACTTGTAAGTTGTTTTTTTGTAACGTAGCCTTAGTGGTCAGGTGGTGTAAATGTGATGGATTGTAGTGAGTGTGGACTGTGGCAGAGAGGGCCGCTACCTGCTGCTGCTGACCGAAAACTATGGAGGCCTGCACATCCTGACTGACAACCTGCTGATTGGCCACCCTGTGGAGCCTATCTTTGGCAGTAGCTTTCCCAGGGACCAGGAGTACACACAGGTGGACTGGACCCACCCCATCCAACCTTCTCTCTCTCTCCCTCTCTCTCTCTCTCTCTCTCTCTCCCTGTCTCCCCCTCTCTCTCTCCCTCCCCTCTTTCTCACCCCCTCTCTCTTTCTCTGAGTCATGTCTCTGTCACGTCTCTCTGAGTCTCACTCTGTCCCCTAATCTCTCTCTGGGTCTCTCTCTCTATCCCTTTGTTTCTCTCTCTTTAGGTTGTGAACTCTTGGACTACTTGGTCATAAACATTTGTTTCAATCTGACCCATCCACACTATCTTTTGTCCGCTATGCGTTTTTCTAAGAGAAGACAAATTACTTAAATTTCTTGTTTCACTTAAGTGTACAATCATATTCTTAAAAAATGTTTTGCCTTAAATGAATATATATATATATATATATATATATATATATATTTATATATATATATATATATATATATATATTGCTTGGTGTACATCAAGAAAATTAAGTCCAGTCACTTGCAAAGCATATTGTCAAAGCTTATAACCTTGGACCAGAAATGAAAAATAATACTCATTATTGTCTTTAAAGAAAATTGATTTTATGTAGACTCCTGCATATGAATATATTCTTCTACAAATGTAGTGTGATTTCTTTACAATGCAGCTTAAAAAAAAACTGGATGGTCCATATACTTTGTTTTTTCAGTGGATTTTTAATGTGTATTCTTCTGAAAAGTAATTTTCACCTTTTTTATGTTGTTGTCATTAGGGCTGTTAAGCCAGTCATTCTACATTTTTCTCTCTACCCCTCCAACCTCATTTCTGTTTCTCTCTCTCTATTTCTGTCTTTCTGTCTGTCTATATCTCTCTGTCTCTGTCTGTCTTTCTGTCTCTGTCTGTCTGTCTGTCTGTCTCTCTCTCTCTCTCTCTCTCTCTCTCTCTCTCTCTCTCTCTGTCTGTATATCTATCTTTCTCCCATTCATTCTCTTACCCATATGATGTGTGTCTTTACCCACCTTGATTTCAATGCCTTTGCATCAGTGCACCAGAACCAAATGAAATGAATGCTTGCCTCCAAAGCTCTGAGGATGTCAATGATATGGGAAGTACCTTCAGCAGAGTGACTGCTATGTGTAGTTCTAATCGCATTCTTGTGAATGTGAACCATCTTTTTGAAAGTTTGATTATGGATACAGCCACCATTGCATTTCCTACATTCATTTGCTTGTCTAATGAGACGACTAAATGAAATGATGGTCACCATACTGTGCATGCTGATGACTAAAGGAAAGATCGGTTTTTGCCTGCACTGCTGCTGTTTTCCAACTTTGATGAGGCCTGAGATTACATTTAGTTTTTAACAAATCATTTTTCTTTCAAAATGCTTTGTCAACATCATATTGGGCTTTGAAATAGTTTTTAAATCAATTTTATCATCTGCCTGTCTTTCAGTCTCAGTCCTTGTCTCTCTGCCTCCACCACCCTCTTTATCTTTCTGTCTCTCTCTCTCTCTGTCTCTCTGTCCCTGTCTTTGTCTCTCTCTCTCCACCCCTTTGTCACAGTTGTTTTTTAATTATTGACATGTTCAGTAAGAGTTCGGTAGTCTCTCCCTCCCTCCTTCCCCATTTCTCTCTCATTCTTGATCTGTCATTTGAGCTGGATTACGGATTGTACAGTAGATGGAAAGATCAGATGTTTTAATTTCACAAAACTGAAACTGTACATGCTGTAAAAACCAGAATAAAACATGTATTGTTCTGACTCTTTCTCTCTAAAATGTCTGTTTCAAACTCTGCATAGATCTGCCGTAACATCAACCGCATCAAGATCTGCATGGAGACAGGGAGGACTGTGATTCTTCTCAATCTTGACAACCTGTATGAGAGTCTGTACGATGCTCTGAATCAGGTATGACTTCAACCTGTTTGTTTGTCTACGTGATTTATGCAGCATAAAAGATGAATGACTGTTTTCAGTCTATGCAGCATTGAAGAAGCATGGTGAAATTTACTTCAGAACAAGACAGGGGTACATGGTATGAATCCATTTATGTTTAAGCATTTGCCATTGGATTGCTGATAGATAGAACAAAGTATATGGGACAATTTAAGAAGTTGGCAGTAGAAAAAAACATGCCCTGAAGAAAAGCCTTCTCCGCCTTGGAAATCCTTTGTCAGTAGAAAATACTTGCCCTGAAGAAAAGCTTCTCCGCTTTGGAAATCCTTACATGCACTCATTCTGCAAGACAAATAAGACATAATACAGTATAGATGATAGACAGCACAGTGCACATAGCCAAGAGAAAATGTGGTGTATGCATGACTGAGAGAATGCAGTGCCCATTGCTGCCAGAAAATACAACACAAACATCTGAGGAAATATGACAGTGAAATTGGTGCTCACAAGAAAGAGAGAATGTAGTGCATGCAACAGAGAGAATGAGGTGCACATTACTGAGCAGATCAGGTTGTAGTGAATATATGTGCAAACATAAAATTTTTGTATGTATATTTTTGTTTTCAGTACTACTCATACCTGTCTAATGCCCGTTACGTTGATCTGGGTCTGGGAACTCACAGAGTGAAATGCAAAGTGGATGCACAATTCAGGTGGGTTGATAATCAGATTAGCTTGTGTTCTGTCTGGTTGCCTTAGAGTTCTTTGTCATTTAGCACACACACACACGCACGCACACACACACACTCACTCACTCATGCCCCCACCTCCCTTCCCACCCCACCCCTGCATGCGCACACACACACACACATTAACACACACACACACACACACACACACACACACACACTTACTCACTCACACTCACACGTGGACACATACAGGACATGGCAACAAGACTAAGATTGGTGAAATCAACAAGACTAAGATTGGTGAAATCAGAGTTTCTTTAGTTTTCAGTGAGCAAATGCACAGAACGCATATTTGTCCAGGTATACATCCATGACTTAGAACCTGTGTGCATCTGTTGTTTGCATAATGTCTACAAACAGATCAGCAGCAGTCTACAATGTGTGCTGGCCACTCAGAAAGCTAGTTGTCTTGTTTGTTTGAGTTGGCTTTTGGGGCTTTTTTAACATCACTTTTTTGTTTAGATGATGTGTTTTTTGTTTAGATGGTGTGGTCCAGTGCCCCCAGGGGGCACATGAAATATTATTTCTTTCAGTTTCTTGCTTTGGGTCATGAAGAATGAAGAGTGATTTCTCTTTTTGAGATAATAAAGTTCTGATTCTGTTTCCAACCGTTAGTAATGAACGAATTTATGGACTGAGCAGTGGCTGGCAGTTTGCTATGTGTAGACTGATCTTTAGCTGTCTGTATGGTGTGTGCAGACTGATTGTTGTGGCAGAGAAGCAGACTGTGTATGACAAGTTCCCCATCCCACTAATCAACCGGCTGGAGAAGCACTTCCTCACCGTCAACAGCCTGTTGACACAGGAGCAGCACCAGCTTGAGCAACACCTACAGCACTGGGTTAAGGATTTCATCTGTCGTGGGTGAGTGACACAGAGCTTATGCTGCTCATCACAGGCTGCGATTGTAAATAATGATATGAACTGAATGTCTGCTATCAAAGCATTACATTGTCTATAGGCTAGAGGTGTTTAAATAGTTTTCTTTTTTTTTCTTCATGGTTCTGAAGTTATAACAGTAGGTTACTTTGCCAAAGTCCAAAGCACACATGGAGTTGAAGGTGGAGCATGGGACACCAGAATGCTGAGCAGGTGCAGATGCAGCTTTATGTCACTGATCTGAGCAGCTGCAAGTTGTTGGTGATAGTTTCCCTTGAATGGCCTCACTGCATCGTTTGTTTGGACATGCCAGCTACTACTTCTTTCAGCAGCAGCAATCTCAAGCTGCCAACAAGGCTGAAGATGTGCTCATTGGAGATTGGCTTTTAGGTGTCTTTGTGCCTCTTCTTCAGGCATCCCTGACTGCCACTACCATGAGCCACCTCCCCATAGAAGGCCTGTCAGGAAAATCTGGACTCTTCCATGTGGATGAAATGGCCAGACAGTTGAAGCTGGGCCTGCAAGATCATGCTTTGGATGCTTATCATACCAGCTCTGTCCAGGACCTCTTGGTTAGTGATGTGACCGCTCCTGCCAGCATACCTGCATGATTGACCACAGGGAACATGTGTTGAATTGCTCCAACCATTTGACGTGCCTGCAGCACAAAGTCCGTGTTTTACAGTGATACAGCAGTGATGAAAGGACAGCTGCAATTTATACCATGAACTTGGAAGAGAAGCAAATGTCCTTGAGCTGCAAGACTGGTGCAGATTCCGCCAAGTGCTTGGCACACTTTCTGTATCCTTGTCCAGGGAGCCATCTTCAAAGACAGTGCTGCCCAAGTGCTTAAAGGCTTCAACATTCTTCAGCTGTATGCCATTGATGATAATGTTGGGGGCACTGTCTGGTACAGACTGGAGAAAAACTTGATTGAACTTATTACAAACTTTGGAGAACTTACCAATAATAGTCTGAAGTGGTTCACATGGAGGGCCATCAGTCCAGATTATCAGAAAACAAAGCTTTCATTATGAGCCTCTCCACTGTCCTAGCAACAAGGCGTCTCAAGTCATACATTTATCCATCAATGTGGTACCTGATATAGATACACAGATCAAGGTCTCTGACAGCATGAAAAGCACTTGCGTCCAAAAAAAAAAAAAAATCTGCACTGGAGCGAGCTCACAGCCTTTTTTCGCACCATTGGAAATGCTGAAACTCTTTGAGGGTTCACCATTCAACAGTACCTATCCTACCATATGGTCAAAAAATGTGGTGAACTTTACTGGGCGGACAAGTTTCCTGAGGATTGTCTGCAGTGCAGATCTGGTGACCACATCAAAGGTCTTTGTTAGATCAAAGAAGACTGCATAAATGCATAGAAGCTCATGTCATGCTTGAGACATTTCTCCTGTACCTGTCTAACTGCAAAGACCATGATGGTCATTCTGTGCTGGGGTTTAAACTGCAAGTAAAACCTATAGATTGTCATGTTTTCATAACAGCTTGAATTTAAAACGGTGATACTATGGCGAACAATGTGCAATTATATATTGTGCAGATCTGAGTCTGGTCAACTTAAGATCAATGATGTTTGGGTTGGTCATCACTCTGACACCACTGCTTCAGTGGTGTTGATGGCTTGGGAGAAACACATGACTCCACTACAAACTCTGACTCCAGAACTGCGGGAAAAGGCCAGTATCATTCTTTCCTTGTCAGTATTTTTTTCCTGTCTTTTTTGACTCACCCCCATCCCCTGTTCTCTCTGTCATCCATCTATAATGTGTGCCTCAGCAAGACTTTGTGTGGCACCTCACACCATTTGATAGAATCAAATGAATTGAAAGTGAACACAGAACAAATTGGCCACTTGATGTTCTGAGGAGGTCCGCTACATGGACAAGACCATGAAGTCAATGAAAATGATCTGTTCTCAGCCTTTCCTCAAGCCTGTGGACCTTCTTTTGAAATTGGTTAAAACTGGCCAAAGAAAAATTTAGGAACAGGATTGTTGTTATTAGGAACTGTTGTTCTACAAAACCAAAAACCTTATTTGGATCAGTATACATGTAAATACTGGTAGTCTTGCTGACCTCATTATTTTGATCCTTGTTCAGATTCTGCAAGAGTGCCAGACAGTGTTGCTGTGGTGTGCCACACCAGATGCAGTCATACGTGCGCAGGATGAATGGTGCAGTCAGGTGTACTTCCAAGAGCAGCAGCACAACAGCCTGGCGCAGTATCTGCAAGGTGCACTATTGGACGGGGACAGTGCTGATGTCTGTTTAATGGCACAGGTACATAAAATGATATGTTGTATTAAGTTTCAGTTTCAATTTCTCAGAGACATCACTGTGTTTGGATACAATATACACTACACCACATGTGTTAAAAAAAATCCTGACCAGCAGCAGAACCCAACATGCTAGTCAGGCCTTAAGTGCATGCAAATATATCTGTATACCTATCAAATTAGTTTTCATGTACAGATTTTTGCCAGAGGACAACCCTTTTGTTGCCATGGATTCTTTTTCAGTGCAATAAGTGCTTGCTGTACACAGGACCTCAGTTTATCATCTGTCATCTGATCCAAATGACTAGAGGCTCAGTTTGATTTTCCAGTCAAACACGAGAGAAAAGATGAGACCAAGAATGAAACCCAGACCCTCACGGACACTGTATTTGCAGATAAGCATATTAACCACTCTGCCACCTTCCTCACTGCTTACAACAAGTTTGATGAAAATTACAACTAGACATTGCAAATAGTTTTTCAACTTATCCAAATTTTTAGACCGAGGCATAGCTGAAGAAACGTTTTAAAGTGTGCTTCATCAATTCATATGGGGAAAATGATTTGTGTGTGGCAAACTTTTTTTTTTCTTCTTCTTTTTTGCTTTGCTTTGGCATTTTATCAATAACTTAGTGACACAAGACATGTATTGAAATACAACTTGGAAATCATCACTGATGATGTGATAACAGGATGAGAGATCAAAAGTCAGTCATTTTTTGGCAAAATATTAAAAGCTTAATAGAATTCATGTCTTAAATCCTGTTTTCATCTGACTATTTATTGTGACTGGCCACCGGTCATTGTGAAAAAAAGTCCATTGGAGAGTCCAGATCAAGGGGTCAGAATTGAGGGAATGTGCATACCCTTAGCTAAATCTTCTTCTTTATTCATGGACTGCAACTCCCACGTTCACTTGTCTGTAAACGAGTGGGCTTTTACATGTATGACTATTTTTACCCCACCATGTAGACACCTATACTCCATTTTCAGAGGTGTGCATGCTGGATGTGTTCTTGTTTTCATAACCCATCGAACACTGACATGTATTACAGGATCTTTAACGTGCATATTTGATCTTCTGCGTACGATACACGCGAAGGGGATTCAGGCACAAGCATGTCTGCAAATGTGTTGACCTGGGAATCGCAAAAGTCTCCACCCTTTACCCACCAGGCGCCGTTACCGAGATTTGAATTTCGGACCCTTAGATTGAAAGTCCAATGTGCTAAATGTAAAAAAATGTGGAGAAACACTTGCTCCTTATTACTTCAGTTTCTTTCCATGGATGCAAACAATAAACTTAAAACATTCGCTGAGCACAGGCCACATAGGTTTTCTTTTTGGAATTATGTCGGCTTCCAGCCTCATGAGCAATCACATGACTTATGATTTCTTTTGTGCCATAATTTCCTCTTCTTTTTATCAGAACAATGATAATAACTAATGCAAGGAAAACAGTCCATTTTCAGAGTCATCTCAACATGGTGAAATGACAGTGTAGAGGAATGATAGAGCTTGGGTTTGTCATCCAATTATATTTTGTGTGATTTCTGCCAGGTGACCACCCATTCAAAACTGCTGACTGATGTTGAAAGAAGAGACCTGGAGAAAGGTCTTGCTGGTTACAGCTTCACCCTTCTGCCCCTGCAGGCTTTCCACACTGAACAGCAGTTTCGCCATCAGCTCAGGTGTGTCATGGTCACAGTCAGCTTACCGTGTAAAGCAGACTTAATGTGTCAACTGATATTACCAATTAATTCACCATTATTCACTTACTACAAAATATGATGTTTTGGTCAGTTATAAGTATTCAAAATAACCAACCGCCAAGGGAAAGTGGCTGGTATTGCAGACTGACTTGAACGACATAGGTTTGATCCCCAACCAAGATGGGTTTTTTTCAGTCCATGGGGTGGAGAGCAATGATTTCTGATCAGTGTTCTGCTCTGTGTGTGTGTGTGTGTGTGTTGCAGTTTGTTCCTGGATGAAGGAAAGCAGGGGAAGATATACTCTGTGTGTGTGTGTGTGTGTGTGTGTGTGTGTGTGTGTTGCAGTTTGTTCCTGGATGAAGGAGAGCAGGGGAAGATATACTGTGTGTGTGTGTGTTGCAGTTTGTTCCTGGATGAAGGAGAGCAGGGGAAGAAAGTGCTGCTGATTCAGTGTGAGCGAGGCCACGTGAACCAGAGCCTGCTTCAGTGTGCACAGTACTGTGTTCAGAACATGTGGGCCCATCGCAAGCAGCAGCAGCATGTGCTGTTCCTTGTTCAGCTGCCCCGTGTCACTTCTTCTTCCTTCTCTGGATACATTGTCAGTGCTCAGCTCATGTCAGAGCTACCCCCCCCCCTCCCCTTCCGCCCATTCCCTCCCCACAACCCCCCACACCCCACCTGTCTCTGCCTCCCCTCGCTCATTCAATCTCTCTCTCTCTCACACACACAGTCTCTGTCTCTGTCTGTCTCTCTCTCTCTCATTCTGTGTGTGTGTTTTGCGCACATGCATTTGTGTTTGTGTGTGTGTGTGTGTATGTAGTTGTTTTTTCTCCTGTTCCCTTCTCACTCTAAATTTTTGTGAGTTATTTTTAAGTTCTTGGGCCCTTTCAAGCCTTTATTGAGCAGAAACGTCCATATCTCTCTCTCTCTTTCTATTTCGATATAGGTATAGATAGATAGAGATATCTGCAATCCGTATATCCACACACACACACACATATGCACACCCACCCACACAGAATCTTTTGGTTACCCCTGTGCGTGTGTGTGTGTGTGTGTGTGTGTGTGTGAATGGTCAGCAACCACAAGTGTTAGAAAAACCACAATGGCACAGTGATTGTTATTACTGAGATCTTTCTGACTATTTAGTTTACAAAGAATAATGTTTCAGAAATAAAAATAATCTTTTTTCCCCCTCAACAACTGAAGTTTACAGTCAATGTTAATGTAGGGGAGCGAGGTGGTGAAGGGTTGTTATACACCCATGTAGACTCGTACCACACTCGCGTCCAATTCTCCATTCAATTCTTTATTCAGTTTTATACCAGAACTTAGCACACAAACACACACACACACACACACACACACACAAAAAAAAAAAAAACACCAAAAAAAAACCTGAAAGAAAAGAAACAAAACAAGCAAAATTAATAGCAATGAAACAAAATGGCATAACATGTCCACATGATCATGGCAAATTAAAGGCAATTAAACAATAGCATTTATTACCATGTCCGCATGGCAACACATTATAAAAACAAGAACAACATCTACCATGTCCACATGATCATGGCAGATTAGCAGTGATTAAACAAACATTACCATGTCCGCATTGTCATGGAAAAATAATAGAAAAACAAGAAGCAGCATCAACCATGTCCACATGATCATGGTGAAATAATATCATTGAAGCAAAACAATATCTGCCATGTCCACATGACCATGGCAAGTTAATAATGATTACACAAAATTACAGATTTGTCAATAAAACATAGTGTATTACAGAAAGCATAAAAAAAGGAACTACTTTCAGCTTGAAGTTGAAGTTTTCCACAAATAAAATCATGGAATTCTGTGAAGTTCTTCCACAGACATAAAATTAAAACCATAATCAAGATGTTTCTTGATTAGCAAGGGGTTGGTAGCTATATGTTTTTCCTAAATAACAAAAATAATATTCAGTGTATGGGGCCTTGTGAACACAACCGCATAATGAGTCCTTAAAACAACAGCAATAAACAAACACATAAAAACACTAACACACACCTCAGGACTAAGATGTTCCCACAGGCGCTCGTGCCCACTGCCTGTCAGCCTCACACACACATTCTGCCAGTGAACCTAAGTCACTGAAAACAAGCTGACAGTCATCAGCACCTAAAATCACTAGTCCAGATTTCAACATAACTGGACATTTGGGAACAACCAAGCCATCAGAAATCTGCTATACAAAGGAACATTACTTCGATCTCAGCTTAGCACAACACTCTCTCTCACACACACGCACACACTCAGATTCTTCGTCAGCGACTCAGTCTTTAAAGCTGACGTTCATTTAGCAGAAAGTCTCATTCCTGGCTAAACTACAGCACATAATACAGTTTAAACAGTACACAAAAAAAAAAAAAAAAAAAAAATCGAACATTCAGCATCTCTCAGCATTTTTACAACAAAAGAATACTTATATTTTTCTGGTTCGAAATGTCCACTTCATGCTTCAGAATTGTGTTTATACCGGAAGGTCACAAGAACATGACACATGAACCCTAGGCCCAGTGTGTGTTCCTATACCAAAAATCTTAACAGACACACACCAGCCTATAAAATATCAGTTCTTTTTGAGTTGCAGCAAGTGGTCAACAGCAAAAAAAATAATTACATGTAAAGGAAAGAGTCTTCTCTTTAAAAGAACTTGCTATATCACTGACTAGAAACCGTTTGACAATCTTTTATAAATAGCATAGTTCTTCCATGATGATTTATGTCACAAGAAAAACAACAAAATCATTCTCCATGAAAGTCTGTATGAGACTTGCAAGCAAAAGACATTTAATATAGCAGCATACAGAATAAAAATGAACAGCACTCTGTAGTAATATCTAATAATTACTGGCAGGTAAATTTTCCAAAGTCAGACTTTCTCCTACATAGTATGCCATAAACCAAATTCAATCTTCAACCAAACAAGTGGTTTGTAACTTGTTGGTTTTCCTGCAGACAACCAATACCGATTTATATCGGGGAAAAATCTCACATACCCCAGTCTCTCCCCTTCCACAAAGCACCTGCTTGCTCTGTGATGTTGTCTCTCCAGTAGTTGGAGCCAAAGCGACCCAGAGCTCTAAGAAGATGCCCAAGGTACTATTTTCATCCTTCCTTAACACACCGTAGTACCCTCAGATTCAGTCCCAACAATACTATTATTCACAAAGTAATGAACATAACATTTTCTGAAACTAAAACCTAAAGCAAAAAAAGAGAGAAAAATTCTTACCAACTAGGCCAAGTTAGGTTGGTATATAAGAATAAAGAAAGATATTCCTACACTTCTAATGGCGGGGAAATTAACAAAGGATGCTTACAACCCCTCATTAATTAGTTCTAAACATTCCAAGACAATTAGTCAACTTGGGCCCCCGATGGCTGAGGTATAAGCCAAATGGTCAAAGGGAGATAACCTAGCCCATCCACTCAGTTCAGCATAGTCGGTAACAGACATTCCTGCTGCGTATGAGAGGCCAGTTTATTGTCCTCTCACATTAAACACACTTACAGTCAATGTGTAACAAACTGTTATGTCAAATGATCTCAGCATAATGTACGTCTAATTAAAGTTAGTTCATATTATTCATTCCAATATACATTTTCTGCCATTGACAATTGCAGAACTAAAACAAGAGTTGAAAAAACTTACCTGAAGCCATACAGGTTGGCTTAGGTGTTGGTGTTTGGAAAAGTGACCCATCTGTGATCATGGAGACAAGTTCAGTGTAAGCATTAGACTGACAGCACATGCTGTGTGCAGTAAATCTCTGGAACCAAAATATCTGAGCAGGAGTGTTGACCTGACCTGATTGCAGGGAGGTCGATGGCGATGTGTGCATGTGGATGACCTGCGCAGTCCCTCTTGCCAGCTGCCATCTGTTTCACAGCTTCAGGCAACAAGTCCTGCCCAACTTCTGGCATCCCACCTTGCCAAAACATCTGCTGGGGTATGTGCGAGGGTCTGTTTTTTCCTGTTTACTCTGTGACATCATCATTATTATTATCATAATCATTGTTGTTAATATTATTGGCTAAAATGTGGGGTTTTTTTTTATCTGACATACTGACACACTGATTAATAAGTCATTTCACAATTTTGCACACACACACACATGCACACATACAGACACTCACACCCACTGCTCATGCACACACTTTGAAATGATTGCAATGAATAGATGATCTTAGCTAGGTGGAAAAATCATGTTATGCTGTTCATATGGTTACTAAGCACAGTGTGGAACTTTCAGACTTCAGAGACTGAAGAAAAAGAGGAGGATGAAGCCAGGGTTGCACCACATGGTTTGAGTCTGGATCTCATCCGGCGTCTGCTGGTAGCTTGTGTCCAGAATGCGATTGCTAGGGTTCGGGATGCCACCCCAGCCTGCGATCGTGTCACCCATCGCATAGCACTCCTCCTGCAGTGGTTGGAGAACACAGGTTAGTTTATGCAGGTGTGGAAAGAGTGTAGTTTTTAGTTTAGGTATAAATAGATATTTCTTCACCAGTAAAACAGTTTATGTGCATGGTGTGTGTGTGTGAGTGTGTGTGTGCACATGTACATGTGTGAGGTAGAGAGAGTGTGTCTGGGTGTTTACATCCTAACTTGCGCCTGTGTAATCATCTTTTCACAAGTTTTTTTTTATAAAAGATATATATATATATTTTTTAATTATAATTTCATATATGTTGTAAAAATTTTATGCGGTATAGGTGTACATACCACTGCATTGAAACTTTCTATGTGATAGTAGGGCAGCCTAGGGTTTATGTCAGGCTTAGCAGGATTTTACGCTGCTTGAGTTCTAAGCATCTTCCCTTCTGATCCTGTCAGTGATTCCAGATAGAAAAGAGAATAAGAATATGGCGTATTTTGTATCAGGTGCAGGAATGACAGAAGGATAGGATATGGCGGGCAGGCAGTCACAGGATAATGTAAACTCTCATTCTTTCATTGTATCATGCAAACTTCAGTACCAAGGAGAGAGGGGTAGGTGATGGTAAAGAGAGGAAGGGGCTGGCTTGACACCAAAAGAGAAAGCAGAGCGTCAAAAAAGTGTTACGCGTGAAAGGAATGGGGAAGAGGTGACAAAAGGAATGAACAGAAAGGGCTCCAACAAGAGGTAGCATCGCTGTGCAAGACACCCATTTCACAAACAGGAACACAACACATGATAACATTGTATATTTTCACTGGGTTCAAAAGAGACCATTATGTTCACGATTTATGTTTTCACTGGGTTCAAAAGAGACCATTATGTTCATGATTTCAGCTAAAGGAGGCAGACTTATACAAAATCCATGTAATTCCTGATGTTATTTTTTTAACTCGACCCACCCCTTTTCCAACTCCTGTTTTAGAAGGGTGTGACAGTCAACATAAAAACTGAAGCTTGTGTATATGCATTGTGTGTGTGTGTGTGTGTGTGTGGTGATGTGCAGAAAAGGAAGCTTTCCTGCTTGGCGTGCTGCGGATGGTACATGTTATGATGCAGAAGAAGGAAAACTTAAATGCTGAGTTCATCTCCCCCACTGAGTGGCTGACACAGAAAGCAGCCAGCCCAAACTCAATCAGAATCGCTGGCACAATGAGGTAGCCTGGCATCTTAATATCACCTTGTTCAGCAGTCCGCACAGAAACACACACAAACATGCATGCACACCATACACACACTTGTACACAAGCAAACACACACCTTGGCATATACGCACAGCACAACACAACACACACACACACACACACACACACACACACACACGCACACATATGTATGAAAATACATATCTCCCAGTAAGTTGAAGTTTCTTCTTCTTCTTCTTCTTCTTCTTCCTCTGTGTTCATGGGCTGCAACTCCCACATTCACTTGTATGTACACGAGTGGGCTTTTATGTGTATGACTGATTTTACCTGGGGTGTGCATGCTGGGTATGTTCTTGTTTCCACAACCCACTGAACAGTGACATGGATTGCAGGATCTTTAACATGCATATTTGATGTTCTGTTTGTGTATACACATGAAGGGGGTTCAGGCACAAGCATGTCTGCACATATGTTAACCTGGGAGATCGGAAAAATCTCTACCCATTACCCACCAGGCGCCATTACCAAGATTTGAACCCAGGACCTTCAGATCGAAAGTCCAACGCATTAACTACTTGCTTATTACGCCCGTTGAAGTTTGTTCTGGATTTAACCAAGTGTATAACAAAACTTACAATTTAAAATAGGAATGAGTAGGGTTAGGATCACAACAGGTTTAGGCACGACTCGACGCAAACATTCCATTTGCAAAAAATTCAAATTGCATATTTGCATGTCCTGGAAATGTTGTGTGTATTAGTAAATTGTTGTGTAATGTATAATCTTGAATAAAGTTTCATGTAGGCCTACTTGCATGCAGTCATATTTACTCACACCCATTTTCCAAGAATGAGTTCAGTAAAGCTTGTCCAATGTTTTAGTGAGCTGTTGTCTTGTAAAATCTGGGTACAGCAGATTCCATTCACCATTAAGGCACATTTAATTGTTACTCCATTTGCAGCAGCTGCTGTTGGGCTTGACAAGTAAGTATTGTGCGCAATTAAAGTGACAAATGTTGACGCCTACCATGAAAAAATGTCCTTTGTGCCACAAATTTGTGTTTTGTATATTTTCTGTTCCATCATCTGTGGCTTACCAGTGACATTGTTCTCAACTTCCACAGTGTCTTTCAACACAGACCCATGAGGGTTTTGATAGCTGATGACTTCTTTCCTCTTTACTCAAGTGTTTTGTTTTTCTAAAGTACTCTTTTGGTACTTTGATGACATAAACTTTGTTATCACTCTCTTGAAATGACAGTGTTTCAATCTTGGCAGTGTTCCCCTTTTCTAGACTGTTTAACTGGTGCACATATTTGGAATATACATTTACATGCACGGAATGTTTGGAGAATTTGCACACTGTTTGATAATATTGTGTTGATAAAAGGGTGATGGAGGTTATTAGCACTGAAGACAGTTCTTCCAGTGTTAACTTGTTCTTCCAGTATCACATGGACACATATTTTCAAGATATAGTAACACAATATTTGCATTCCTGGTTGTAAGGAAAATAATGTCTGAGTTTATATATATCTGTTGATGAATCACTAGTGTTAATTCTGAAAGTTTTACACTCTAACAGCAAGGTAGAGCTGATCTTGCAGAACAAATGTTGCTGTCAGCACAAAAATGTTGTCACAAAGTGGGACCTCACAAATTTGGTTTCAGGTTTGCTTTGAGTTGAGCCTCCATCCTAATTTTGCAACCCTGCATTGGTAAGACATGATAGAGCAAGCATACTAAGATAAACTGGTCTGTTTCCCCTCATGTCCCATACACATATGGACAGGAGGACAGAGATCATGTTCTGAAAAAACAGCTAAGAACTGCTGGATGGCATGTTCCAACAGACGAGCATGGCAGCAGTGTCTGGAACAGGAGATAGTGCCTGTGCTGGCTGGAGTGGTGGCCTACTTGGACACCAATCACAACTTGGACTTGCTGCAAGAAGGGGGCTGGGTTCTGGACTTGTGGCTCCAGGTCCTCAACCACCCTGAGCTGTGCCAGCTGCACTTCTCCCGCCTGCAGTCCCTGTCTGGCCAACCTGGCCAGAAAGAGTTTCCCTGCTTCAGTATGTTCCCCGCAGAGCTGGATATGTCTCCAGCCCTGCCCTTCTCTTGGCTTCTGTGGGAAGTCATTGAAGCTTTCATGGCCCACACTACTGCCCCAGGAGAAGGTAGGTCATATCTCTTACCCTGCTTCAGTGATTTTGTATCCTGTTTCACAGTTGTAGAAGACTCATTCAAATGTCAGGCATTATGCATTGACAAACACAGAATATCTGAATAGCAGAATACAAGCAGGCCCCAACATCTGATATTTTTATGTACAGTCATGCAGTTGTGACGTACATGCTTTATGCTGACATGTTTGAACAATGTGACCTACCATATCACCTTGATGTTTGTGTGTGTATGTGATCTGAGAGAGAGAGGTTAACATCTGCACTTTCTCAGCAGGTGTAAATGGTAGAGAGATGCAATGTGGCATATTTGCTATAAGTTAGACCTTTCCAGCTATAGAGAGGCTGCACATGTTGCTGGAAGTCAAGCATCCTTGATAAACCTTTCAGTCACCATTTGAGTAAATAGCACTCTAACTGACCCTTTTCACTCCATTACATCATACTCTCACAAAACAGATTATACCTCTCTCTGACAGAATCAAACAATGAAGAAATAACCAGAACTGCATACATACATAACTGTTTCTTTTGCAATTTGTCACAGATGCATTTACATTCACGCTTTACCTTATAATGACTACATTGTGTTATCAGCATCCCAGTGCATATGCACAGGCATGCAGTCATACTTGTTTTCATACAAACTCATGCACATATGCTCTCAAATGAGGGAGAGAGACATTTACCATAGGATACAACATGCACTAGATGAAGAAAGACTGAGACATGTCAGCCCTCATCAAACATTAAAGAAGGCAAGAAAAAATCCATTCTAACAAAAACACACAAAGAATTGTGCATGCCTGCCACCTACCCCAGCGTTTTCCATTGTGTCATTGTTTTTAAACCATCAGGAATCACGTGTGAGCAATGAAGGCTTTACCTCTTGTTTGTGTTGGTTTACTTCTTGTTTGCACAAGAGTTTCTGTGGCTGATATAGTTGGAATCACATTCAAATAATGGAAGGCTTCGTCCCTTTTTGTCATTGAATTGCAAAACATTTTTAGTCATACTCAAAATATGTAAAAAAAAAATTTGTAGAATAGGAGCTGTTAAGTTGTGCTGTGAAACTTCAGTTTAGCTATATCATTGTCAACACCACGTAGTTCCCAGCAATACAGTGTTACACAATTTTATTTTCTATTGTCAATGAACAGAAGAGAATGTGCTGGAAGCTGTTGAGAAGTCTGCTCTTGGTCACTGGTTGCACACAGCTGTGGACAATAATGACCGGGCTCAGGAGTTTGTTGACCGCTATGTGGCTGACCTGGTGCATCACCACTTTAGACTGCGGCCAGCTCAACATCAGGTCAGTTTAAGCTGCACTCCACTTCTTTTGTTTTTTGTATGTTTTGTATGTGGGTTTTTTTTGTTGTTGTTGTTTGCCACCCCATCATCTACACTTTTTCAGTGGCTTTTCTCCATATGCCACTCATTCCAAGTTGCCCATACAAAGCCACACCTGGGTTCACCTGTCCCAGTGCTGGCAATCCTCAGGAAACCATTGATGTTAGGTTACCAAGTAAATGCACACAAGAGAATACCCTGCTCTGCTGCTGAATCACACCAGTGGTGTTCAGTACTGCTGTTATGATTTGATATATGTAGAACACCACCTACAGTTTAGCCCCCCTACTGATGACAATAATCACTTTTTTGTGGAGCCAGACTCAGTGAGCATCCCTGCCAGAGTGGAGACCACCATCACATCCCTCCAGCAACAGTCCCCCATAAATCTGGTGATCGAAATTGAAGCCACCATGATGACAAGGGCATGAAAGGCTACAGAAGTCAGTTTGTTTGTTTTTTCAACTGATGATGAAAGAGAAGGAGAATGACAACAGTGCTGCTGTGGAGGTCTTATTTTTGGTTTGGGACCGTGTTACAAGGCTGTTTTCTATGCATCCTTTCATAATGATATCTCAGCATTAACCAGGCTTCAGAGATACAGATATTTGCAGCATTGGTCAGGAACTTTGAGCTGATACTGAATTGTGTTGTCCCAGTCTTTCCATTTAACCCTTTTTACTACTAAGCACCTGCCAGCACCACTAAAAATCCATGTTATCACCGAGTGCTTGTCATCACCAGCTAAACACATGGTGGCGCAACCATACTGTGGGCACAACCATCACTGTTTATGTAAATGAGCTTTTTGCAAGATTCTCCGCCTCATTTTCTCCACATTCTGGCATGTGTTTTGTACTTTACAGAGTCTGGTTTGGTTAAATTTTGCCAAAGTTTTGAATTTTCAAAGTCGTAGGTTGAGATTGATGACTGAAGAGAGCTTCAGTTCATGCCGAACGACTACTTGGACGATGATTTTGAATTGTTTGAATGATTTCTTGTGTAAAAAGCTTGTAACCTAGATATCAGCTAAAATGCCATTGATACTGAGTTTAGGTGACAGTGACAGTGATAGTGAGAGAGAAGATGCTTCAAGTGTGAATCAGTTGCCTGACCACTTCCCCAAAAATGGCTGAGTGTCAGTCTTCAGTTTCAGAAAAAATACTGGCATTGTGCATGATCTTCCTGTTTGTGCAAGTTCCATAAATTATTTTTCTCTGTATATTAGGTTAGGCTAGTTTGTTTTTGTTCTTGGTTTGTTGTCCCTGCCGTTAAGGGAACATACAGCATCCCTCCAAATGAAAGTAGCAAATAAAAAACATGTTGATTGTGGCTACTTGAATTGAAGAAGATCTGTTAGAAGACATGGCAGACCAGATAATCTCATTTTGAAACACTGTACTGTGCTTCATAAAAGTTGACATCAAATTTGACAGGTTTTTCTTATATGCATTATCCTTCTTTTCTTTTCTTTCTTTTTTTTTTTATATATATGTAACTCCCTATGTTGAAATTTGGAAGAATTCATTCCCTTGACATGGGATTTCAAAGGTGATTAGTGCTGGATGACCTAGGGGTAAGTGGGTTAAGCTCTAGCACACTCAGCACTGGGTTGTAGCCAGCAACAGGCTGAAAAAAACCCGCCTATACTTGGAATCAAACCCACATTCTGTCATCTGTCAGTCCGCAGTGCTAACCTCTTCACCACGGCAACTGGTGGGTGCACCCCAATTCACTCTGCTCAGCACAGACCATTGGACAAAACATTTATCCATGCATCAGCCTTGCAACATCCCCATAAAGATCTGCAATTAACATGCATCAATTGTTGTGTGACACATGGATCTGAAGGATCTTATCAAAAGCAACTGTTTCCAGTGTCTTTACACCTTGTATACTTTGTTCATGGGGGATAGGGGGTGCACGGGAGGGGTAGTACCTCTAGAGGGGGGGCTTGTCATGCTCTTCCGGGAGTGGTTCGTCCTCTGTTGGTCCCCACCGGCACCCAGCTCTCACTTATGGGTTCTAGAAGCTGCTAGCATGCGGCAGTGCCCAACCCCCGGGCAACGCCTTTGACAGGCTGGCTAAACTAGGTGAGGGTAGCCGACGGGTCTCAAACCCTCGGTCAGTTAGGGCTTGTCTACCCAAGCATGTGAAGACTGGATCCGGCGGACTCTGCAGAAAAAACCTTTATGGTTCAACGGAGAGGAAGGCGGTTGCAGCAGAGCACTGTGGAGTGCTGAGGGCAGGATGAGGCACATAGGACATCCTGGTCATCCACTGCATCCATTTCCATCTCCAGTCATCTTGACCTCGTCTTGCCACTGAATACAGACTGTCTCGGACAAGAGAGTGAGGTCGACGGTGCGCAACTCCTCCTCACTATAAACAAAGTCATCGCACAAGTCATCCTTCATCCCATACCATCATTTTCCCCAAGCCCTGTGGCGACAGGCGAGTGATGAAGCGACAAGTGTGGGTACACTGGCAGTTGTAGCCGCAGACCTGCACACAGGCGGCTCAGGCCATAGGGTCATTTTTCACCGACTGGAGCAGCGGTGGAGATCGGCAGCCCCCTGAGCGACTGAGCAGCCCTCTTCGGGACAGCACTGCTCACCTCCATGGCATGAGGAAGGGGCTAGAAAAGGTACCCTAAACATTGCCTGTTCCACACCACCTAGTCAGCATACCACGGCTGACGGGGACCCTACTCAAGCGGTCGACAAAGGAAAGAAAGAAGAAAACCAGGAGCACCCCATTGACCATTGCCACATGGAACGTGCATACGCTTCTGGACAGAGGCAGCTCGGACAGACCACAGAGACACACAGCACTCATTGTGAGTGAACTAGCCAGGTACAACATCGACATCGCTGCCTTAAGTGAGACCAGACTGGCAGAAGAAGGCGAACTCTGTGAGCAAGGCGCAGGCTACACCTTCTTTTGGAGTGGTCGCAGACCTGAAGAGAGACATGAGGCTGGAGTTGGCTTTGCAGTGAAGACAACCCTCATTGGCAAGCTGGCTAGCTCCCCGAAAGGAGTGAACGATCACCTGATGACGATGAAACTGCCTTTATGCAACGGGAAGAAGTTTACCACCACTGTCAGCGCCTTCGCGCCCACCATAACCAACCCGGATGAGATCAAAGACAAGTTCTACGAGGACCTGAACGCTGTCATCACCACTGTTCCCAACGCAGACAAGCTCATCTTTCTTGGTGACTTTAACGCGAGAGTTGGCTGTGACAGCACCTCCTGGGAAGGCGTGATTGGGAAGCTTGGGGTTGGCAACTGTAACAGCAATGGTCAACTACTTCTCCAGACATGTGCCGAGCACGACCTTCTTATCACAAACACTGTCTTCTGCCTCCCTACCTGCAACAGGACGTCACGGATGCATCCTCGCTCTGGGCATTGGCATCTCATCAACTTTGTCATCATCAGGAAGAGGGACAGGCAGGACGTACGAGTCACGAGGGCCATGTGCGGCGCCAAGTGCTGGACAGACCACAGCCTTACCGTCTCCAAACTCAACCTCTGCGTCCAGCCCAAGAGATGGCCTCGGGGCATGAAAGCACCCAAACGCCTGAATGTCAGCAAGCTGGAGCTAGGCAACATCAAGCAGAGCTTTGCTGACACCCTGGAGGAACGCCTTGAGTCCACCGTGCTGGACAGCCAGAATGTGGAGGCAGCATGGGGCGCACTGCATGAGACGGTGTACAACACTGCCATGGAGTGCCTGGGGCCTTCTGCCAGGAAGCACAAAGACTGGTTTGATGAGAACTGCACTGAGATCAAGCAGCTGCTGGAAAACAAACGCCAAGCCTACAGAGCCCACATTGAAGATCCCAAGTCACAGTCAAAGAAAGACATACTGAAGAACGCACGCAGCACCATCCAGCTGAAGCTGCGGCAGATGCAGGATTCCTGGTTGAGCAACAAAGCTGATGAGATCCAGGGCTTTGCAGACAGGAACGACATGAAGAACTTCTATGACGGCCTGAAAGAAGTCTACGGTCCCACCACCTCTGGATCTGCTCCGCTCCTCAGTCCTGATTGTTCTACCCTCAAGGGATCCTTGAGAGATGGGCTGAGCACTTTGACAGTGTACTGAACCGCCCTTCCGCCATCCTTCCGCCATCAATGATGAAGCCATCGTCTGACTCCCCCAGGTGCCAATCAGTGAATCGCTGGATGCCATTCCATCTTTGGAGGAGACCCAGAAAGCTATCCATCTGCTATCCAATGGCAAAGCCTCTGGCTCAGACTCCATTCCAGCTGAGGTCTACAAAGAAGGTGGTATGGCGCTGACTGAGAAGCTTCATCAGCTATTCCAGCTCATCTGGCAGCATGAGGCAGTTCCACAGGACTTCGAAGACGCTTCCATCATACACCTGTACAAGCGCAAAGGAAATCGTCAGGCCTGTGACAACCATCGTGGAATATCCCTGCTGTCCGTCGGAGGCAAGACTCTGGCCAGAGTGCTACTCAACCGTCTCATAGCGCACCTTGAGCAAGGTCTCCTACCAGAGAGCCAGTGTGGCTTCTGGAAAGAACGCGGGACTATCGACATGGTGTTTGCTGCCAGGCAGCTCCAGGAGAAGTGTCAGGAACAGAACGCCGACCTTTACTCCACCTATGTTGATCTGACCAAGGCCTTCGATACTGTTAGCAGAGATGGCCTTTGGAGAATCATGGCGAAGTATGGATGTCCCAGAAAGTTCATCACCATCATACGGCAACTACATGATGGGATGCTGGCCCGAGTCCAAGACAATGGAGAGACTTCAGAACCATTCCCTGTCTCCAACAGAGTCAAGCAAGGGTGTGTTCTTGCCCCCACCCTGTTCAGTCTCATGTTTTCAGCCATGCTAACAGATGCCTTCAGAGACACTGACGTAGGCATTGGCGTCAGGTACCGCACAGATGGCTCACTCTTCAACCTCAGGCGGCTTCAAGCAAAAACCAAGGTGAGGACAGATGCTGTCAACGACTTCCTGTTTGCTGATGACTGTGCTCTCAATGCTGCCTCCAAAGCTGACATGCAACACAGCATCGACAAGTTCTCTGCTGCCTGTGACAACTTTGGCCTCACAATCAGCACAAAGAAGACTGAAGTGATGCACCAGCCAGCTCCAGGAAAGCCTTACGTTGAACCAAACATCTTCATCAATGGGCAGCAGTGACTGAATGCGGTGGACAAGTTCACATACCTGGGCAGTACACTCTCTCACACAGTTGTCATTGACAACGAGGTGAATGCCAGACTCGCCAAAGCCAGCGCTGCCTTCGGCAGACTCCATAAGGACATTTGGAACAGGAGAGGCATCACCCTGGAGACGAAGCTCAAAGTATACAAGGCCATAGTTCTCACCACACTGCTCTATGGATGTGAATTATGGACAGTCTACAAATGCCATGCCAAAAAGCTGAACCACTTCCACACCACCAGCCTCAGAAAACTTCTCGCCATAAAGTGGCAAGAGAAGATCCCTGACACAGAGGTGCTCACTCGTGCAAACTTGCCCAGCATCTACACCATCTTGATGCAGGCCCAGCTGCGCTGGGCAGGCCATGTAGTTCGCATGCCAGACCACCGGCTCCCCAACAAACTGCTGTACGTGAACTCCAACATGGCAAGCGCTCCCATGGAGGCCAAAAGAAGCACTTCAAAGACACTCTGAAAGCTTCTCTGAAGGCCTTCAACATCAGCCACAACACATGGGAGCTGAATGCAATGGACAGACCAAAGTGGCTTTCAGATGGCCACAAAGGCGCTAAATCCTGCGAGGCCAACAGAATCGCTGCAGCAGAGCAACGCAGACAGGCCAGGAAAAGCAGTGCCAGCAAGTCCCCGACAGCCGCCACCATCCCCTGTCTACACTGCATCAGAACCTTCCTGGCGCAGATTGGCCTGACCAGTCATCTGCGCACCCACAGAGCCCAACCCACCCACCCCCAGGATGACTAGATGGTCCTTGTCGATCCCGACAGACAAACCACTTTGTTCATGTCATGCTTGCAAACATCCTTGAATCACACCCTTTGCCTTGTGGCAAAGTCACCATGATGTAAATGCTAAAAGATCTGTCATGATCCTATAATATGTGTACTTGAATATATTTCTGGCTCAATATAACACAGATGCACTTTCTGCTTTCCAAAGTGCTGCATTCAGCAGGCACTTTTAATTCCTGAACTCTGTGTCAGGAGCAGGAGCATGATGTCACTCTTTTTTTTTTCTTTCTTTTTTTTGCAAGATCTATAAGGGTGCATTGAATTTTCTTGAGACAAGCATATACTCTTCATAATCCTTAGACTGTAAAGTAGAGAAAATTAAACGGTCAGTATGACGGTCAGTATGTTGCAGTGCATCAGCTTGTAAAATGGTTTCTGAGGAAGTTTTCAATTGTAGGCTTATTGAGGCAGATACTTGATCTATGTATTGACCCAGTATGCTGGTCAAACCTTAAGAGCCTGCCAAGTGCTGCAGGGGGGCATATGTGTGCTTCTGCAGGAAGGAGAGAGAGGGGGAATGCATGCCTTGACTGTGTGACATGTGGAGCTGGCTGGAATACTGGCTCACCACACTGTTTGCGATTGCAGCTGTTGGTTCAGTGTGTCAAGCAAGCTCTGGCTCAGGCTGGTGTGGCTGCACAGGCCCACAGACTGAGTGCCATGCTGATCAGGGTGCACCAGGTGATGGTGAGTGTTGGCCCCAGACTGCAGGCCCTGCTGGACATGGAGGCCTGCCATCCTCGGGCTCTTCACACTCTGCATGAGCATCGTCAGGATGTCATCCAGCAGTTGACGCGCCCAGAACTGGTAAGATTCTTTCTCTAACTCATTTCTCATTTATCATCCTAATCAGTTATTGCTCAGTTCTGTACGGAGGATCAGATACAACGTCCAGTTTGGAGGAAAGTAAGGACTTGTGGTGTTCACTCATTTCTTGCTGAAAAGAGGAATTGTTGGTTTTGGTTAATTTATTTTGCTTGTTTCTTATTCACAAATGGTCATAATTTCAGGGTCAGTGTCTTCAATTTCCAATGATGAAGGGAGAACAGTCATCAAGAATCTTGTGCAAGCACTTTGATTTGTCATTACACAAGTGTTTGTGTATGTGTGCAAATACTTGTCCTTTCTGACTGACCGACTGTCTGTCCACTCTGTCTCTCTCACAGTCTCCCTGACTCATGGGCTGAAACCCACCAACAGCATTCACATGAGCATACTGGTTTCATTGAAGTTGTCAATCAGAAGATTCATGTGAGAAATCAGTATTGCAAGTTGTGGGGGTGTGGGCAGGTTGTTGATGAGGGGTGCTGTGGGGTGGTGTAGCTGGAGAGAAACTGTCTGTTGGCAGCGATCTCCTGAAGAAAGAGATGTGTACATGGAAAATTTGTACTGGAGGGGTGCATGCAGTGATGATGAGATACTTGACTGGAGTTTATATGTGTGGTCAGGTTGAGGACATCTTACTGCTGAAGATCCTGGCACAGGAACTGACACCTCAGAAGGACCAGCTAAACACAGAGGAGGGGTGTCACCAGTGGCTGGATCACTTCAACACACTGGCTTCAGTCCTGTCTGGGGTGCTGGAGGATGCAGACACATACTGTTCTGGGGAACTTGGCCTGCACACAGAATCTGAAGGAAGGCCGGACAGCCACAGAATGCAGTGGTTCCCTTATGGGCCTTGGTGCTGTGACAACATCGCTTCTATCAGGTAAGGTTGGGAAAGCTTTGTGTGTTTTCTGTAAAATGAAAATAATTAAATGGTCAGTGACACTGTTTTGTTTTATTCCCCAAAGGAGGCACAACTGCATCTGAGAGATGTCAACATTGACTTAACTAGCATCCAACAACTTGCTGACTGACATCAAGTGTATGTTGAACTTGGTCTTTTTGGCCACCTGGGCATCAGTACACCTGCCAGATACTCATTCCATGTCCTTTACACATCAGATACTCATTCCTTGACCTGCCAGGACAGTTTACTTGGTGTCAATAAAGAAATAAAGAGTGGATTAAACAGTTACTTTGTTTTATAAAAGAAAAGGATAATGACACTGATTAACTGTGGATTAAACAGTTACTTTGTTTTATAAAAGTGAAGGCATAGTGTCACTGATTAAAAGAAAGAGAAAATGACTTTTTATATGTCTGTTTGCATTTGCGCCATCAGTAGTGCCTTTTCTTCTTCAGTCCGCTATCTTGGTGTTACATTTGATCTTACTCTTTCCTTCAAGCAGCATATATCCAATATCTATAAAGCAGCCTACTTTTTAATCAGAAAAAATCAGTTTCATTTGACGTTTCCTTTCTACTGAAATTCCAACAACACTGGTCTGTTCATTGGTCTAATGTATAGGCTTGATTATTGTAATGGTCTCTTGGCTGGTTCACCAAAGTACCTTATCGAAAAGCTCCGAGAAGTCCAGATTGGTCAACGAGTCACCTAGACAGGAACACTTCACAGATCTCTTACAGTTTCTTCACTGGCTACCTGTGCAATAAAGAACCAACTACAATATTGCATCTATTTCTCATCTATCTCAGGCACTGCCCTGTAATATATCTTGCAATATAATTTACATATACATCCCATCAGAGCCCATAGAGAGCCTAATCCAGCTGATTACGTCATTCCACGATGGCATGCAGACGAGAGTACAGGAACATACTGACATGTTGGATCCGTTCCCTGTGGTAAATGGAGTGAAGCAGGGCTGCATCCTTGCACCCACACTGTTCTCCATTCTCTTCTCTGTCATGCTGATTGATGCCTTCCAAGACTGTGACTAGGGCACCAACATCCAGTTTTGCACAGATGACAAACTTTTCAACTTGCGGCAACTCCACGCCAGATCCAGGATGTTTGAGGCACTGTTGAGAGAGTTCCTCTTCGCTGATGACTGCGCGCTTGCTGCGCACACCCATGAGGACATGCAGTTCATTATGGACAGGTTCTCAACCTCCTGCAGGCGCTTTGGACTCACCATCAACCTCAGCAAGACCGAGTCCATATACCTACCATCTAGCTCACAGAATGCCAGTGCCTCCCCCCCACCTGCAATCAAAATCGATGACAGAGATCAAGTCAGTCGACAAGTTTTGCTTCCTGGGCAGCACCCTATGCAGCAACAGAGCCCTTGATGCAGAAGTGATGCTGCGCATCGCCAAGGCCAGCTCCACCTTTGGCAGACTCAACAACAATATGTGGAACAACAAAGGATCAGGCTCAGCACCAAAATCAAAACCTACAGAGCTGTTGTGCTGACCACCTTGTTGTACTGCTGTCAAACATGGACGATGTATCACCGTCACATTCAACAACTTGAGCAGTTTCACCAGAGATGCCTTTGTATGGCCAGCTGAAGGAAGGCCATCGCGAACTTGGAAGACCCTGCAAGCGCTTCAAGGACACCTTGAAGACAAACTTCAAAGCCTGTGACATAGAAATCGCTTCCTGGGAAACTTATGCCCTTGACCGCTGTCGCTGGAGGATGCTGTGCTCTAGTGGCATAAAGACGTTTGAAAACAAGAGAATGTTGGCCATTAAGGAGAAGCGTGAGTAAAGGAAGCAGGGCTCAACGTCTGGAGACATTTTCCCTTGCGACACCTGTGGGAAGTGCTGCACATTCAGAATTGGCCTCTTCTCCCATATGATGACACACACTGACAGATAAGCCTGCCTGCCAACTCATCCGTCGGTTCTACAGGAGACTCCATTCATTCATACATCCCATCAGCTGTCTTTTTATCCCAATACTCAGCTGCTTTGCATCCCCTCTCTCAGAACAAAGTCCTTCGGTCAGCATTCTTTCTCTCTCTTGGCCCAGCTGTCTGGAACCAGCATCTTGTGCAGATCAGGGACTCTTCTTCTTCCACTTCATTAAAGTCTTCCATGAAAACCCACTTCTTTAAACTAATGTAGAACAGCACCACCCCACCCCATCGTTCTTTTTGTGTAATTCTCATCTGTGTATGTGTGTGTGTGTATGCATGCATGTGTGTTCTTGCATATATATGAGTGTGTGTGTGTGTGTGTGTGCGTGTGTGTGTGTTTGTGTTTACCTATTTGTGTAAAGCACTTATTAGATTTAGAGAATAGGCACTACATAAGTTCACTTTTTTTTTCTTTTTGTTATCATTATTATTATTGTGTTTCATGTTTTACCAGGTGCCTGTGAACTAACATTGATTGACATCGAATATCTGCCTGATAATACTTTTTTCATGTGTCTTTTGTGTCATTGACTGAATGATGGTATTTAGCAGGTGCCTATGGATCTGAATGATGACAGAGCAGTCATTGACTAGATGGTGGAAACTCATCAGGAGATGACAGACTGTAGGTGTGAATGATGACAGTGTGGTGATTGACCAGATGATGGTGGTTTCCTAGATGCTTGTGGACCAGCGTGATGACAGTCAAACTTTTCATTGACTACATGAGTCCTCTGGGAGGAGATGCAGGAAGTGTGAGGGTGGAACCTATCAACTACAACTTGCTTTGGACTGTGAGTAATCAAAGATTCATATTGAAAATCTATGTAAGAATGTGTGCATGGTTTATCTGTACATGTACAGCTGTATATATTAAGCATCTCAATCATTGCAGGGTAGACTTCATGGGGGAAAAAAATCAGGTTAATCAGTGAAGAAGACAGAAAGAAGAAACAACAGAAAAAAGAAGATTGGGACTACACAATTTTGCACCTTCCACTTCACAGTTGTGTTTTTGAGAGAGATCTGTTCAAATATCCTGCCTGATGCTAACAAGAAAAGGAAAGATCTGTGGTGCTGGATCATGACAAAACATTGTCCACATTGTAGATCATATTTTCAAGAAGACTGGCTTACTATGTAGGATCTTGTATTCCAGTTGTAAAATGATGTTCAAATTTGAATCAAGGAAGTGAATGACACTGACCTAGGTGGTCCTAACCTATTCCTCTGGCCTTACTGCACATCAAAATTTGGATAAGAATGGTTTGATTTGAAATTTCTTTTTAAAATCTCACAAAGGCATTTCAGTTTAATGAGGTTTGAGTCCATAACCATCAAGTCACCAATATTTTTCATGATCACTGTGTTGTCCTACTTGGCGCTTTGCAATTGAGTGTGATCATTTCCAAAGCACACACTAATTTATAGTATCAGAGCATGTATAATGATCCATGTGGTATCTGATTCTTTCTTTTCAGTGAAAATGGGTATAAATTTAAGGAAAAAAAATTCTACAGGCTGCATTGTTGTCTCATCAGAGTCTCTAATTCCCCCTCTTTCCTCTGCCTCCCCTTCCATTTCCTCTCTTTGGCGTTCCTCTCCACTTTTATGTTCTTGTGGCACTCACCTTTTTCCTTTCCCATACCCACTTACTTAACAACGCCCCCCACTTTGCACATGAACCATTTCAGCATTTTCAGGCTCATGATATGCAGCTGTATGTGTCAGACTCAGACCAGTCAGTGACTGACCAGCCAGTGACTTAGACCAGTCAGTGTCTGCAATAATCATATTCATACTTTGTTTGTCTGAAGCTGACCAGTGAGACTGGTGTCATCAGCCATGTGTGTGCTCGTCTGCTAATTTGGCTAGCAGCTGGTCAACACTTTTGAACCACAAACCATGCTTAACACAATATTAGGGCTGCGTTCATGTTTATTCATGATTGAGTTATGTAATGATTCTACTTCTCTTTCTGGCTGAAGAAAAATTCAGAAAAATCTGATGACATGTTAACCCATCCGGTAGGCAATCTGGCCACAGTAATAGTATGAGGGATTTACTTGTCATTTAGGCAGTTAATATATTTAGATGGACACATGATGACATTCTTTTTTGTTCTGTTATTTTTTCTCATAGAAAATGTTTGGTCAAATCACCATACATTAGTGAAACAGTCATGAACCATCATTTGAAAAAAGAGAAAATGACCAAATGAATGTTGTAACTTTTAAGATTTCCATAAAAACCTTAGCACATCTTTATTGTTATTATTAATGTTTGTGCAGCTCCTGAAAGACACTGCTGACATGAAGACTCAGAAGACATTGGGAGATGTGGACCGTTACCTCAAACTTGCCAACACAAAAATGGTTAAACATCTCTTGGGGTAGGTTTTCATGAACTTAAGGCATGCTGTCATGAACTCAAACACATATCCACCTCTCTCCCTCTCTCTCTCTCTCTCTCTCTTCTGCTCAGATGTATAATACCAGATAGGTGTGTGTGTGCTGTTCATGAGATACACTTAAACACTGGTAATTTCTCATATCTGATGACATCATGACATCAAACTTTGTGTGATAAAAGATATTGACAAGGCCTTTTCTAAAGAAAAGCATGTTAATGAAAAAAAAGAGAAGAAACTGTCTTATTTCACTTCAGGTATTGACAGATACCAATCATGTAATAAAATGAAACATTGAATCTGATCAGTATGAAAGATTGGATTTTTTATCTGCTAGAAGCCCTTCAAAAATGGGAAGAAAGTCTTTTTCCTTGGCAAACAGAGTTTTCATTTCTCAGGAAATCACAAATAGGAAGGTGAAATATTTACCTTTTTTTTTTAGATATTAACTTTTTTTTTAAAGGCAGACAGTTATACCTGACTTACTGTGGTTTTTATTAACAGCAAACAAAAGAGTGTGTTTTCCTGGTTAACAACAGGAAGCCCAATCGGATTGAAATTACAGATGTTACCAGTGAGCATAGTGAGTATCTGTTCTTGCCTGCAACACGGTGTTGTTGGTAGAATGCCATCAGCGTTGAAGTCAAAATATTTTGAGACAAAGTATAATGATGATAACAGGTTCTAGTACCTTGAATTTATCAAATTGCTTCTAAACTTGGCATGACAATTTGTTTACACTTTAGAGGTATATATGTTTTATACATGTGAAATTCTTACATAAATAATCTCTGTTTTATTAAATGCCCTGTATTACAAAGATAGAAAAATAACACAAGGGTTCTTGTCATAAGTGCAGAACTTCAGGTGCACAGAACAAAGTGAAACAAGAGAGGCAAGGCCTTCAAGACTCACTTGTGATAAATTAAGTCCCCTAGCATTAATTACAGAGTAATTTCCCTTCTTTACTATCTGCACCAAAACGTTTGCAAAATAAATAAAAATTCCATGCTCAGCAAAAGAAGTTCCTGTTTGAACAAAAAATGATAATAATGACTCCTCTTGTTGTTGTGTCAGAATAAGAGGTCAAAGTGCCAAGTTTAGAGAATACAAAAAATATAACAATAAACGCAGTTTGCATATAATTAGGCTTCTTTTTTTATTTTTTTGTGCCCATCCCAGAGATGCAATATTGTTTTAAACAAGATGACTGGAAAGAACTGAATTTTTCCTATTTTTATGCCAAATTTGGTGTCAGCTTACAAAGTATTTGCAGAGAAAATGTCAGTGTTAAAGTTTACCACGGACACACAGACACACGGACACACACACACACACACACACACACACAACCAAACACCAGGTTAAAACATAGACTCACTTTGTTTACACAAGTGAGTCAACAAGTGGAGGTTGTTCTGTGTACAGGGATACAAATTATGTAATCAGGGAGTTGTTTGTACAGAGATAGAGGAAGAGATGCAGCAGTAGGGCTGATACCATTTTGGAAAAGTATATAAAAGTTTGATGAAGTGTGCAACAAGGTGTTTTGTGCACTCAGATATAGATATACAAGTAGTTAAACACAATGAATGTGTTAAAATGGGCTTGTTGAACTCTGACAGGGTTATAGGTACTGACAGTTATGTCAGTAACCAGGAGATTGCTGTTCTGCGTTCTTATATGTACTTACACATGGTGAAGTGTGTAAAAAAAGAAGTTGTTCCATACACGTGGGTGTATATACATATAATATACATATAATAGGTGTATAGCCAAAAGATATAGATAGCTGTCCAGATACATATGGTATGTGTTCAGATGTGATGAAGCATGGTGGATTTCCCATGTACAGGGATGTGGGTAGCTGCACTCATTGTGGGTTCAAACTGCAAGGACCACCCACAGAACTGCCTTGCAGACATCGTGTCTGCAATAAGTGCTACACACAGGAAGTCAAGACCCAACACAGCTGTCCTGAGTGTCATGAGCCAGTGCCAGATAGCTTTTCACCTGACACATCGGGGTGTTGTGACAGGTAAATATACACTGCTAACTACCAGGTAGCCATCATGCATCGACTTTTTTCCAACACAGTTAAGGTGTTGATGTGAAAAAAAAAATGTTCCTTTTCAAACTGTATTTGAAAATAAAATTTACATAGATGGTAAATAACATTGTTATATTGAGCATGTTTCTGTGTGTCACAATACTGAATAATATCATGGTTGTAAAAACTGATTAGCAGGGACTAACATTTCTTGAATCAGTTCAGAACACTATAGAAGAGTCTCATCTACAGTGCAGTCTCCTCCGATGGGTGACCCAACAACCCAGTTGACTACTACTTTTGGAACTGTAACAGAACAAGCATGGAATTTGCAGGGCATGGGCTTTGTGATGAGCTGTGCATTTGTATTACCAGTGAAAATGGGACATTAAAAAAACTATATTAAAAAAAAACAATGTTTAACTCATTAAGCCCAGCACCCGAGCAATGCCTTGGCATCAAAATTCATTTTATTAAAATGGTGTACATATTCCTACGTATGTATAAACTACACGCAACAGGAATGAACTTCTGCAGTATTTGCAACTGTGTCCCCACATGTCAATTTGAAGGAAAAACTGGTCAATTTGGCATTTCTTCATTTTATTTCTGCATCAGTATGGCAGGGGAATCTGCTGAGGCTGTGAACTCCCTTGGGTTGAATGGGTTAAGTCAGATGATGATGATGGTGGCAATGACTGTTGTGATGTGGGATTAAAACTGTTGCAGGGAGAAAGTGGACAGGTTGGTGTCCTTCCAACAGCAAACCAGTGCATTCCTGATGGCTGTGATTTCTCAGCTGGCTTTTGGTGGCCAGACCCCTCCTGAACCTCGGGCTTTGGAGCACATCTTTTCCTACATTATCCGGCGGGTAGATGGGGTGACTACCATCCAGACGCGGCAGCTGACTCTGCGAGAAGATCAGATGGACCCCACACCAGTGCTGAGATCTTTCATTCTGCATCTGCTTCTGAAGCGCAGGTTGTTTAGGAGTTCTTGATATCACTAAGTTTGGTTTATATTTTTTGTTGACAATAGTTTATTAGTTTCAGACTATATTCTAAAGACTGTATTTCCATACAAGATAGTCCATGAGTTTAGGTTTAAGTCCTTTGATTGTAGCCATTGACTAGTGTAACCATAAAAGCAGTGTGTTATCAGCAGTTTTTCTTACAGTCAGTGCGTTTCTTACTAATAACTAATATAGGGACAGAAAAAGTGGATGAATGTGGAATCCTTGTTTCAGCTATGTGTGAATACTGATCTCTCTTATTCATATTTGTCTTAAATGTCATACATATTATTGGGCACAAGTAAACTAAAAAAACAAATTGTACCCTGAAAAGTGAACTTAAGAGTGTGCTTAATTTGTGTGTGTGTGTGTGTGTTACACTTTAACATTAGCATTTTCTCATCAACACAGTTTTAAGAAACCAAATCAGGCAAGGTGTTAGATACCCAAAGATCATGTGTAGACATCTTGGTTTTTTTGTGTGGTTTTTTTTTTTTTAATTTTTTTTTAAGACAATGCATATTGACAAAAGTCATGAAATTTGATAAAAGTTCCAGGAATTATCTTTAATGTTTCAAAAAAATGTTTGTTTTTTCAGATACAGTCTGAAATCATGTCCATTCCTTTTTACACTGTTGAATATATATCACAATTTTTTTTTTTCAGACCAAAAGTAAAGTGATCGAAACTGGTTGTGTTAAAACCTTATCATTTTTTTTTTTTTTTTTTTTTTTTTTTTTTTTTTTTTTTTTTAATGGATAGCACCTTGTAAGATATGAGAAGACTATATGAATAACACTGCATGAGGAGAGTGAATCAGATGGGTACTGTACTTGTGTCACCTTTGTTTGACCTTGGCATGACACTGTAACAGTTACTTAAAAGACATTACTGTATGTACTGGTAAGTGTTTCAGCTTAATCAGATTTTTTCTTATCTTATGAGCGTGTGCCATAACCACATTCTTGTAGTTAGCCATACAAAAACAGACTGTACAACTAAAACACATCTGTGTTTTGATGCTGTGGTTGTGTTTTGACAAAGGGGATCAGTACCACCTGAGAATACACAACCACTTCTTAAAGGCCTTGTAAAATGCACCCAGCTTTGAGAAATGTTTGGATTGTGTTTTTCTCTGACAGAAAGGTAAGTCATGTCTTTTAGTCATGTGTTATGGGAAATGGTTCACTGCTATTGCCATGACATCTGACGTGTCCACGAGGCATGACACTCAAGTCCTGTCTGGCACAACAAATGGCTTTCTCCATTACAGAGAATTCAAAGGCGCTTGGTTGCTGTTTTAGAAGAGTATTTACACTCCTCAGCACACAACCTGCCCTCCCATTTCCCCTTTAAAAATGCATTACAGAGAAGATTAGGTGTAGGTAGGTAAGGTGTAAGGTGGCTACAGGATACAGGTAGACTCTCATTCTTTTTGCATATCACAAGCAACATCACTTGCACTTTATCTAAAGCCCTCACTGTTCTGTTTTCAACAGTTCAGTCTTCTCAGACTCACAGAAATGTGAAACTATAAAAACTATCAATCAATTAGAGTCAGCTGTCAGTGATTACCAGCTTCTATGATTAGACTCAAGTATGTGCATATCCACTTATTGTGTGTGTGTGTGTGTGCGTGTGTGTGTGTGCAGTGAGGAAGAAGTTTCAGAGTACATCATTCAGTACCTGAAGAATGCAAAGCAAGCCATAAAGGAGCATGTTGGCGACCGTCAGTCTTCAGTTCTGAGAGAACTCAGTCTCCTCATCATCCACTGTGTTGAGGTCAGTGCATGTATCATTATTTGCACATGTTTAAGTCATTGTTGAAGGTGATTATTTTGTTGCCTGTATCAACTAGTGTTTTGAAAGTATCAAGGTGAATTTTTGTTCAAGTTTCCAAAACAGTTTATTGAGAGCAACAGTGTCTTTTGTCTAAAAAGCAAAGTTTTCCATCCTTTTTGTCTCGGACAGTCTCTGAGCCAGTCTGGAATAGGAACAGCCATCATATGTATCCAAATACAGTCTCCATGTGAATCTGCTGATGCAGAAACTTCCATATGAACTCACCACACACTTGAAAATGGAGTGGGAATCAAAGCTGAGGTCACCATGCAGGGAGGGCTAACAAGACCACAGAGTCTGAAATAATTTCTTCTTTTTTTTTTCTTCTTTTTTTTTAAGTGATGTATGAAGATGATGACAGTGTTATTATGGAGATCCAGTTAGGTTTCAGATGAAGTGGCAAGCACTGCTCTACTCTTCTTTTCTCAGTTTTTCACAGATATATACACCTGCAGTGTTAGCAACAAGCTTAACCCATTCAACCCTGGGGAGTTTACTGCCTTGGATGGTTTCCATGCCGTGTTGATAGAGAAAAATGCAGAAAGTATACTGTTTTTTCTCCAAATCACTTCTTGACACATCCATAAATACTGTTGAAGTTATAGTTCCCTTTGCTTGCTGTTTATGCATTTTGGAATGTGAAGAATGTTTTAACCAGATGATTTCTCACACTGGAGCATTGCTTATCGCAGGGCTCAATGATTAAAGGTGCTTCATCATCCCCAAGGACCTGCCTTCTTTGAGAAACTGAAACTGAGAGATATGAGGGTGTATACCCAAGATATTTCCCTAAAATCACCTTCATTAAACAAATTTAGATGTAGGTTAAAAAGGTAAAAAGTCCCTTGGCCTTTCACAGCAGTAGAGGCAGTGAATCCATATCCACTGGGTCAGGGGTTCAACACAGCAAAAGAAAGGGCCAAGTCCTCTCCTCCTAACATTTTAACTTTTCCCAACCAAGGTCAGGTGCCCATTTACACCTGAGTGGAGTGAGGAAAGTTGCAGTAAATTTCCTTTCCCAATTATACACCATGCCAAAAACAGGGCCTCGAACCCTTATTTACAATGACCCTATTTAATGCCTGCCTTTTTTGTGTTAATTTAGCCTTTGCTTCAAAAAAGATGTGTGGATTTTGGGATGACTGCCTTGGTCCTCCATCAAGACCACAACATGAAACCTACAGCCCTTAACACATCAACACTGATGGATCAGTGCTCAACACAGTTTAGCACTTAACATTCCTTGGGAGTGTCATCTCTTGTGACACCACAGCTTTCAAGGATGTCAACATCCACCTCACCAGTCAGTTGTCCTATAGCTGTCTGCAGAAGTGCATCTGGGAATAATCACTCTCTGAACTTGTAGTTCTCACTACTCTCCTGCATGGATCAGAAGCCTGGGTTCTGTACTGAAAACAAGTGCAACTCCAAGAGCACTTTCATCAACAGCATCAAGTGCAAGACCATGTGACAAACTTCGAAGTCCTAAAGCAAGCCAACACCACCAGCATTGAGGCTTTGTTGCTGACCAGACAATGCTAAATGGAGGGACATCTATCATGTGAATGCCAAAAGCCATTTTCTGTGGTGAGCTTTACCAGGGCAGACATTACATAGGAGCCACACTAATGTGCCTCAAAGAACAGCTGAAGCATTAACTTAAAGCAGCTGGCATTCCAGAAAAGGGCTGGGAAAACGTTGCCAGAGACAGCTGAAGATAAACTATTAAAGCAAGGCGCTGAGACCTTTGAAGCTGCAAGAAGGCTAGCTGCTGAGGAAAAGCACAGGGAAAGCATCAGCCACCCAAGAGCACTCCTACCTGTGGATTTCCTTGCCCTCTGTGTGCCAGGGTGTATCACACAAGAGTTGGCCTGCACAGCTGCTAGAAGGTTTGTCACCAAGGACCTTATTTACAATGATCCTTGAATCCAAGGAACTTGCCATCATCATCACTTTGGTTCTGTTTGATTTCTTGTTCACAGGCAGGTGTCTTTAATTGTACTTCTCTTGATATTCAGTATGATAATAACTGATAGGTACTATATGCATGCAGGACTATAGGTACTATATGCATGCAGGACTCCGCAAGTAACATAGTTTCAGAGGTAGTAGACTAAGAAACAAATTACTTCCTGAAAATATTCTGCTTGATTTTGATTTTCAGAATCTGGAGCATGAAAGGGAAATGAAACTTGTGGCAGAAAGGACATTTGCTGTCAGTTTTTCTGAGCAATGCACCAGAGTCAAAAACAGCATGCATGAGGTTCGCCTCAAACTAGACGAATCGCCTTTGGAGCTTTCCACACTGACAGCACTGGGACAGCTTCGCTATGCTCTGAGCATGTGTGCCTCGCTGCTGCACTCCTGTGTCATTCAGGCAGCTGAAGGAGGTCGCTTTGACAGAGAATTTAAGGACCTCCTCATGGAAGCTGCCATCATCTGTACCATGCGTGACAGTCAGTTGCCCAAGTATGCATCATTGTATTTTTGTTTTGTTTTGGGTTTGTTGTTTGTTTTTTTGTTTCTTTTCAAAGGCAGTAGAACATTTGTTGAAGTAATGATGATCACATATTGTGACCAACCATACTGCATTTCCTGGTATCAAAAAGCATCTGCAACATACTTGGGTGATAAAATCATAATTACATTATTATTTGAGGGAAACAGACTATACAGATTTGTTTGTAGGGGTAAGGGGTAAAGTGTGTATATGTTTGCATGTGTATTTGTGTGTGTATGTGCCTCAGTATATATGTCTTACCATCCATCATTTGGATGGAAATTGTCTCAGACAGGTGTAGGGAAGAGGAATGGATGTTGTTTCTTAACTCTAGTGATCACCAGGTTTCTGCTCACCTGAACAGAATGCTAAAAAAGTAATTAATTGAAGGAAGTTACATTGATGCATACATCTGCCAGGAGCAGCAAAATTCTGCTATGAATTAGGACATCAACTATAGTGAATATTTTTTGTAACATCTCACTTATCCATATTACTAAATTCTTATGTATTAAAACACATGCATATGCATGCATACAAACACCCATGTACACACGCACACATGTACACAGCCGCACACACACATGCACACACACAACACAAGGGATAGAGAGGCTGTTGTGTTACAAGCACAGTGTGAAAGCCTTACACTATTTACATTTGCAGTTTGTTGGTTAACCCTTTCACTGGCTGAGAAATAAGATTTACTGGTAAACAAAATCTATTTGCTAGGGTTTTTTCACAAAAAGTGGGTCTATTTTTCTATACAAAAAAAATTCTATGGGCTTTGGTATTGGATAGAGACCCATTAAAGAATATATTTTCTGAAGTGTAAAGACTACAGAACACAGATTTTCCAATTTTGTATATTTTTCCAAAGACATACAATTGTTTTGAAATTAGGTTGTTGTTGTTTTTTGTTTTTTTGTTTTTTGTTTGTTTGTTTTTTTGTTGTTGTTGTTGTTGTTTTTGTCATATTTTCAACTTGTTCATGGTAATTTGCACAGTAATATAATGTTAAATGGACAAATAGATCGTAACTGTTCACACAAATTATACCAGAACAACTACAATTTAAAAAAAAAAAAAAAAAGGGACATACATGATTCAGTGTGACTGCTCTAAGTGATAACATCTTAGATGTCATTGTCCAATCCTTTCTGTCAAAAAAGATTTCTTGAAAAAAAATCATCAAGTCCATCAATAAAGTCAGACCCAAGAACTGTTTTATTTCAAACACATTTGTATCTGTCCATGCTGATAGTCTAGGATGTTTTCTGCCTGCCTGGGTCTGCCTGTACCTGTTGGCATGTCTGCTGTGCATACAAACTGGTTTCCTCAACAGATTTCTGAATTATATTATCATCTATTAAAAGAGAGAGAAAGTCAATGCAGTCTATGCTGTGTGGGTCTTTCTTTTAGTCCACTGTCACCAGTAAAGTTGGGAATAACAAGCTAAATGTTGTTTGTTGGCCCTATATTGATCCCCTTGAACACTGCGACCATGTCCACTCCTCTGCCCCCATCCTCTTCCCCCTCTCTTAACCACTACACTTTGTCCAGTTCCTCTCAGTCTGCCTCCCTTCACCCTACTTCTACCTCTACCCCTGCATTAGCTCAGTAGGGGAAAAAAAACAAAAAAGAAAAACATACACTTTCTTTTCTCTATTGTTTGATTTATTTTACTCCTGAGTCCGTAAATCTCCCTTGCAAGGGGAGAGCACTTCTTCACATTATTCTGTGATTGAACAGCTTAATTTATAGTTGTAACAATCATTTATTATTTGTAATGAACAATTGTGTTTGTTCAAGCATGATGATGTTTAGCTGCAGTTCACATCTTGAAGCTGGTGGTTTTCAGGCAGTTTCTGGTGAAACAGTTATGCCGTGAGTTTGGGATGCAAGCCTACATGACACTTGTGCAGCTTGCAGAGGCACAGCCTGTTCTGCGTTGGCTGAAGCTGGAGGAGGTGCAACAGGTAAGATTCACTTTTTCTTCCAAAATTAGCACACTGGCAGTGTTGTGTTGCAAATCAGGGGTACCGTTATAGTCATGTGATGTCCTTATGTTGGAAGCAATACATTCTATAAGCAGATATGCTTTGTCCCTCTACGTTTATACAGTGGTGGTCATTTATTGTAAACAAGAGTTTAATTACACATACTTTACCATAAAATACAGGTGCAGTCATTGTTTTACTCTTATCCCAGTCCCATGGAAAATACATGCTCTGTCCAGATCACAGAGTTGGTTCCCAGACTTGGTGGATCTTATGGCTTGTATGTGCATTCAAGGGATATTGTATATTGAATGGCTTACAACTCTACCCTTTCCCTCCTGGAAGGAACCCCTCAGATCTAATGGCATTTGATGGAGAGGTGGCCTTGTTTCTCTCCAAAGTGGCTGGGGAGGAAATTAAGAATGGTTTTTGTCTGGCTTTCATGGGAGACTGTTCATTGTACTGAAAGCATGTGGTGGTAGTAGACCAGTCCTCAAACTTTCTTCTCTGAACTGTTTCCTTCACCCTTTTTCCTTATGGATGGACACTGCCCAGTCAGTCTGAAAGTTCAGCTGTCCTGGAGATAGGGCAGTATCTGTCAACTAAATGGATGCCTAACTTTTCATCATATTCATTCCAGGAACTGTAAAACAGTGTTCTGGTTTACATTGGCAAAATCTTAAAATTCAGAGCTCTGGGTCTTCAGCAAAGTAATCTGGGAACTCAGCAGTGCAGGGTCTCCTCTGATGTGTGGCCACCTGGCGACCTAACATCAGTGGCTCCCTGCAGACTGCCGACACTGGAACTATGATGGACGAACCCAGGTGTGGCCGTGTATGGGAGAATCTAAATGAGTAGTGCCACTGGGGCTGTGCGGATGATGGGGCAGCATAATAAAACAATAAAATCAAATCTGGGAGCTTGCCATATGGTACACAATCTTGGGAATCTTGTTCAGGTTTTGGCAGAGACCCCACAGCTGTGTCATTCACACATTCAGAATGTACTGGCCAATTTTATGGGCCTGGTATTCACACCCAACCAGAGATAGTATGACCCGTACTTCTGTCATAAGCTTGACATTGTTTGCAGAGTAGTGCTTTTTGGCATCCTCCCCACCCCCCATCTTCCCCTTCTTTGGTATGCTTTTAGCCTTCTGGAATTGCGGGCGTCACCTGTCAGTGTCTCATTTTCCTTCACATAGGCAGACTTCACAAGAGGCAGATCCAAAGACAGTTCAAGATGATGTGGACATTACAAGATGGGATTAATTCATTTGATCAACACTAGTTGTCTGAGGATGTTTACTTTTCATTTACATCCTAAGTA
The DNA here is from genome assembly GCF_041734735.1 of Babylonia areolata. Lineage (NCBI taxonomy): Eukaryota > Metazoa > Mollusca > Gastropoda > Neogastropoda > Buccinidae > Babylonia > Babylonia areolata. The sequence goes on from NC_134899.1 coordinate 22,774,231, forward strand.
TGGCTGTATACTGATACATCAACACTGGGATAGCTGCCCACCTTGGCCTGCATGGTCCACAAGTCAGACAGCCAGGAACATCAGTAGCTTGGAGCTGGCAGTAGTTGCTCTCTCTCTCTCTCTTCTTTTCTAAACTCATCTGTAGGACAGGTCAGTGCTCCTGGATACAAACAGTTGCTCCTGTCAACAAGAGGAGATGGATGTGGGCGTAATTGCATATGTTCCAGGTGTTCCCACATGGTTCTTCAAGGAGATAGAGTGGATGCTGGTTTATCAGGTTATCTAGTTGGTTTGGGGCTCTCAGCTCAAACCATTCTCCAGCCTAGTTCATTTTCACTGATGTCACCCTTGAGGGACTCAGCATCATGGGTGGTTGATGCTCTCTCTCAGAGAGGTGTCAGATGCTGCTTACTGGAAGTCAGCAAGCACTTTCATTTCCTCCCACTTTCTGAATATGACCATGCTGATAAAAGACAACACCAAAGGCGTCACATACATTGTGGTCACCTATTAAGACAACTGCTGTTAGTTCTCATTTTAGATATGAGCTTAGCCCTGTTTTTTTATTGTCTATTCTGCATCCCTAAGTAAGTGGTGGTCATATTTTGGAGTTAATATATCCCAAAATCAGTTTTGTTTAGTTTCCTAATACAGATACAGCTTTGTGTATGAAACTGCAAGAAGTGCCATTGTCAGTTGTCATCTCTGCACCACATCAGTGCATGTGTTGCTTGCTTTATTCGGTCATGGTTTGCTATTGGTTTCTGAATATCTTTCCCTGGAATTATACTGCCTAAAACACAAGTGTGCATTATTCATAGATCTTTTGATTTTGTGTCAAAATTTGGGTTTTACCTTGTATTTAGATTGCCTTGTAGTCTTGAAATTACAGCAGTTGTGCCATTCCATAACTTTTGCTTAATCTGTTAATGGGAAATGAAATGATGGGGTGGGGGGTATACATAAATGCACAAAAAAAGAGGGAGAATAGATTATGCATACAACTTGATTACAAAATCAACTCGGGAGAAGTAAACTCAAAAGGGAAAATAAAGATAAACAAAAAGCACAAAACTCTCAGAATAACCAGACTACTTATATAGCTGGAAAGAAAACTACACTTTCACCAAAACTACACTTTTTCCTTATTATGAACACACTGGGAAGCATGGGAAGTGAAAATCTGAAGTTTTTTTTTCATTATGATACATTGAAGAATATTATTTTTTTTGTGTGTGTGTGGCATGCAGCCGTACTTGTAGCATCATCAACTGGAGCGAGACTGCTTGCTTGCTTATATACATGTGTATTAAGTTTTGTTTATTCATGTTTTATCATGTTTGGAAGACAAACGGAAGCTATTATATGTTAATGTGTCAGAATATGTGAATATTGAATCTTTTGTTATTACCTGAACTTGCATTTTTATGTTGCTGTTAAACCAACCAGTATATTCAAGCCCCATCTTTAACTCAGTTTGTTCAGTTAGTTATGTTTCATAAAAATTTACAATTTTGCTTTAAAAAAAAGTTTATTACATGATTGTCTTATAGTTTTTGAAATAAACAATTTCATTCAGTCTGGTTGGTAAAGAACAATGGTTTATCTTGACACAGGCGGAGACAGTACCTGACAGATACCTGCTCTGTGGACCTGAATACAAATCTGTCCGTGAAGAGATCACCAGACAGCTGAGGTCTCGAGATGAGCAGCAACTCCTCTCACTGGTTGTAAGCTACAAATCGCATCTTGAGTTGTGAATAAGCTGATTACCTCATCCAGTTGTGCACTCAGATCTAAAACAGAATAAGAAAAATAATGACTACATAGATAACTATAGTCAACCAGATAACCAACCAGCCTTGCATTAAGTCAACCGAGCATTCAACCAAACACCTAACCATTTAACCAGTCAGCCAACCAACTAACCAGCCCAAAACCCAAATTGTTAATCAGCTAACTGATTGGGGAAAAAATTATATATGTTTCATTTCAATGTAAACAGAACTGTACTGATTTACTGTTTGTATTACATTGGAAGAAAAGTGGGGAGTAAGAAGTTGACACTTGCTTGGAAATTGTATACTGCAAAATGCCCTAATTGATTTTTGAGAATATTGGTGTGTAGATCCTTGCTGTTCTTATGGACTGACCTTGCTGTTTTTTGTGCAGGACTGTGGTTTGAGCAGGGAGAAACAGGAATACCTGGTCTTGCTGGCCCTTCACCGTGAAGTGACCATGGCCGTGGTCAGCACTGAACAACACATGCAGGTAGGTTCACCACCCCTTGCTGGGGAAAAGCCAAACCACTTTGGTGAACTCTCTGGAGGCAGATTATTATTACAGAAGTTTGATAACTCAGAATATTTAGTGGAAGTGAAGGGGTGGAATGGCGCATTTACTCAAAATATTGATTGGAATATATGTTTTTCATCACTCCTGTAAAGAGAAATAGGCTGGCTGGCTGGCTGGTGTTTGTTGAGATGAAGAGAAGTATCTGTCATAAGTTTTCTTTGCATGTACATGGTTTGTTAATGGACTATTTTGACAGTATTTGAACAACTGAGGGTAGAGTTTTGATATGTTTTGGAATCTGAAATCGGTTTTGATTAACTGGGGTTGGGGGGCTTTTTTTCCCCTTTTAGACAGCAGAAATCACACATGAGCTTCGAAGGCTTTTACTCTTTTATTAACATATGTCAGCAATGTAGGTGTTAAAATATTGATACAGAAACAGAATTGTGAGGTCATTAAATATCCTGGTTATTTTTACAAGAGTACAAAAGTATAGGGACTTATTTCAAGCCACGGTCACCCTCATGTAACTCAGGGTACTGACTGTAGATTTGCCTGTGTTGACAATGTAACTTTTTATCTGCAAGTGGAGTTTGTTTGCTTGAACTGTTTGACCGAGAGATATCACTTTTGAATATGCTATATTGCATTATGAGAATGTTGCTTGATGCAATGAAATGACAAAGCATGTACATATTTGGTAGTGTCATGAAATTTGCAACCAATTATTCCAGCTAACTGTTTTAGTTGTTTACAACTGATGTGAATGTTCTACCATTGGACAGATGGCCTTAACTGAAAAAGCTGTGAGACTTGTTCAGTCTGGGGCATATCCAGTGGATAAGGTAAGTTTTATTGGTGTTTCTGATGATTTTGGTGGTTGTTGTTTGTATTTTTTCTGCTGTTACTTTTTGTTGTTGTTGGGATGATTTGTGTGTGAATTTAAATATTATTTCTACTTTGAATCTGTGAAATATAGTCCTTGCCCCTTCCAAGTATAAGAATCCCATATTACCATCCTTATCCAAGAACTGACCATTTGAGGTGAAATTTCAACACAGTTAGTGTAATGTTGAAACTGAATGAACATTCATGTATAAGACAGAGACTTCCTTGCCCAAAGTATGCCTTGAAAGCTGTGACCAGATAGTTGACTTCCATGTCATCAGTGATACTGGTGAAGAGACATGATGATGCTAGACATATAAGAACAATTTCTTATATTTGTAGGTAGGTAGGGTTCTTGACTTTCCACCTCAAAGGATGGTGCAATGAGGAAAGTATTCCGAGTGCTGAAGTCTATCTCTGGCTGTCACTTATTTAGCGTGGGAACCAGGAATAGAACTGAGAAATATCTCAAAGCATAAGGAGAGGCATTTCTTCAATAGTTACCATCTCAAAAAAAAAATTAAAATAAAAAGCTCTAGATATAATCGATGGTAAAAGTGTCTGGAAAGAAATCCAGATGCATTCCCTTATCCTTCCTTGTCTTGAGTGAGACAACAAACAGAACTGAAAAAAAAAGAACTTATCACTTGTCTCTCCAACCTTTACTAATGGCCACAATTTCCCTGGAGCTGACAGGAAGCAAGGCATAGAAACGGGTCATGATAAAGATGAGTACAACCAGTTTGGCAGTTTGTGGGAAATAGGGTGCTCACTCCCATGCCCAGTCCGATTTTAGTGCCTGGTTGACAGAAGCAGCCTCATTCACCCCCAACACAAAACCTCTTCACATCAGATTGCAGGACAGAGGAGCACTCTTTTTTCCACACTGCATGACTAAATTACCATTTTCCTGTCGATTTTGTGCAGTGAAGGGATGATGGATAGGTATGGGTCTATGCAAATCCTCTGACATAGGAAGAACAAAATCAAAAAATGATATTGTAAAACAAATAGACTGCCAGCCACTTTCTGATGATCCCACCCGAACTAAATTCACAAGCCTGTAGCAACATCCTGAGAAGTGGAAGTAGAATTTATGAACATTCTCTTCACCCAAGATGAACATTATAAGTTTGTAAATTTTTAAAAAATCCAAAAAGCATATATGCTTAAAGCATGTAAGCAAAGAAAAATTGTCATGTATATCATATATTATAACATTGACAGTAAAATTGCATAGCTATAACTAAGTGTTTCTGTATGGGGTGGGGGTTGGGGGGGGGGGTGCAGGGCGGGTGAGTAGAGGGTATCTGAAAACAACATTAACAAAAGTTTTGTAATGTGTCCTCAGGACTTCATTTTGAGTGTTGTAAGAAACAGCCTTGGAGTAGCTGGGTCAAGGCTGCGTGTTAGCAACAATCACAGTCTGGCAGAACAGAGTGTCATCTGCATTCTCATTCACTTCTGGCTGGCACTGAAATCTTGTCAGCAGCAGCGCCAGCTGCTGGCAACATTTACCACGCTGATACAACAACCTGAAGTTATGAAGGTGAGTAAGAGTTGTCTGTGCACAATGCCAAATTTAGCCTGTTGTAAATGTCTTCTGACAGATGACCAGGGCATCAAGGCTGTGACTTATAATCCCAAGAAGGATCTTTTACACTTAAATCTTAAACAGACATAATCAGTATAATAATGATTAAGTTCCAGTCTTAATTTGAGATGCTCGTGTACAGTTCTACCAAGCTACAGTGATATTAGATTGCAAAGAATGTTCATTGCTATGAAGGAAGTACACAAAATGAACAATAATCTGGGCCTATTTAAATTGCCAGCAACACTTTTTCTCTTGTCACCATGTGCTGACAGTCCACTGAAACCCAGTAACATTATAATGGTTTGTTTCTCACTGTTTCGTTTTTTGTTTGTTTGTTTGTCTGATTGATATATATAATCTGATGATGATGAACATGACATATCATAAAAGTGCAGAATGGGGTGAACAGCATGAGTGGCTTATAAAACATTCAAATGTGTAGCCTTATCATATCTTCCATCAGTTTCCAGGTCTGGGGAGTTTCAAACATTAAGGGCACACACATGCACACAAAAAAAATCAATGTCCTTCCTTCAGGATACTCACATTGCAAAATATCAGAGCTTCAGATTCTAACCAAAAGTCATTTGATTCATTAATTATTCATGTAAAGAATGCAGACATTCCTTTTGATTATCAAACTGATCAGTCTTCTATATTCATCTAAGTAGCTTTCAAAGCTGAAAATTTTTTAAAAAAACAACAACAAAAAACCGGTAGCCTCTTGAAAGTTGATGATTCATTGTTGTTGGAAAGCCACAAATATGCAAATTTAATAAATGATACTGTTGAAGAGGTAAAACTACAGTATGATATAATCAATAAGGTTTTGGGAAACAAAATATCAGAGCACTTCTCACTTCCAAATATCACATATAAAAATCTTATCAGCATGCATAGAAGGTAGAATTAAAGCAATTTCATCAAAACTAATCACAGCTAAAACTTCCTCAAACACTGCTTCTTCCACCACATCATCCCAGAAGGCTTCTGTCTATTGAATATTCGCCCACAGATCCTTTGAATACTGCCCCAAACACCACCACCAAACAAATCATTTACCAAACCAGGCATAGGCTCATGTAATTCCACATACACTTACTCATCGGTTCTCTTGAATCCTTGTCCTATCTTCTCCGTCATTTCAAATGATAACCATACCAATCACAAAAGGCCAGCAGACTGAAACAAGTCATTCATGTACAAAACTAACGTATACTCAAACAAAACAAAATAGGCTAAATCAACTAACAGCTACACACAAAACACACCACACAGATACAGCTGATCCCAGTGGCTGTAATTGTGAGCAAGCCTTCTCCCCGTGTTTGTAAATATAAAGTGTAGCCATACGACATTTACATACATGACTGAATCTAATTGGAAGAGCCTGGTGTGTGAATAGAATCCCACGAAACTTTCTTTGACTTCGCAACAATCAGTGATTAACCCTTTCAGTACCGAGTACAGTTTGTGCTATCTCACCCACCTGGGAGTTTTAACAGTAATTTTTTAATCTTTTTTTTAAATTAAAAGAATGACACCTGGCATAGATCATTTACATAAAGCCTCATAAGTCAGTGTTCACAAAGATAGTTCTAGATATCACTGACAGAATCAAAACCCGGTTTTCGGTTGTCTGTGTGTCTGTGGTAAACTTTAACATTGCCATTTTCTCTGCAAATACTTTGTGAGTTGACACCAAATTTGGCATAAAAATAGGAAAAAATCAGTTCTTTCCAGTCATCTTGTTTAAAACAATATTGCACCTCTGGGATGGGCACATAAAAATAAAATAAAAAGAAGCCATATTATAAGCAAACTGAATTTACTGTTATTTTTGTTTGTTTTGTTGTTTTTTTTATTCTCTAAACTTGGCACTTTGATCTGATATTCAACACAACAACAAGAGCAGTCATTTTTATCATTTTTTGTTCAAACAGGAACTTCTTTTGCTAAGCATGGAAGTTATATTTCTCGTGCACGTCTTTGGTGCAGCTAGTAAAAAAGGGAAATTAATCTGTAATCAAAGCTAGGGGGGTTAATTTGCTTTCATCTGATCTTTCTCATCTTAAACATTACATTTTGAAATTTCATACTCAATACATAAAAAAGCTTGTGTGTTTTACTCTCAGTGTACAGGGCTTTCACTATGTTCATTCGCCCAAGTGGTCTTTTTTGGAAAATACTAAAATCAATACTATGAGTGGACTTTTTAGCACTATTGGCTGAGCCCAGAAGGTCATGGGCAAAAATCAGTTGCGTACACATATTTATACATAATCAAAGCGCGTGCTCATATTCCTCGCAAACGCAAAGGAAGCCATTTTATTTCAAGTTGTTGACCTGCCCGTTCAATCCTATATTCAATCGACAATACATGATAACATGTGATGGAAAGTTGGAGAAGGAGACAGTTAAATATTTATTCAGAGAAAGATTTGTGAACGCCTCATCACTTACTGGATTATGCCCCAAACTGCCATAAAAATATCAACAAAATCAGTCGGAATTCACAGTTAAAAATAATAAACCATGAGAGTTAATACCCTTGATGAAACGTAAAAATTTCCAGTCTTGACTTTTCTCAAAATGAAGTCATTTTCGCTTCATACAATGTTTAGAAGTATTTGTACTTGGCTCTGTATGTTACTAGTTTAACAAAATACTCAATTTTCATATCAACCACTTCCAGTTTGGCCTCCGATGTCGGCAGGCCACGTTCTTCTGTGCTCTGTGATTTTTTTTGCAAAAATATAGTGGCTTCGATATGTCGAAGGATTTAGCTCCAGGTTTGTAAGTGAGAAAAGCAAGTTAGTATACTGTGTGCTTGTACTGTGCTCCTTTCGCCAACATCTGTGTGCGGAATGAGAGAAAAAGACCAGGAGAAAGCAGTTTCCAGTGTTGGAGCCACCATGGCGGCGGCCATGCCAGCCCCGCCGGCCATGAAACCAGTATATGTTACTGCCAGGGCACTCCCTACATACGAGACGCTGCCTACAGTGTATGAGATTTGTGTTGCCGCGGAGGCTGCGTGCGGTCGAGGAACAATTCGGGGGGCGCAGCAGATTCGCAGTCTGTGGCGGATATATCCACGTAATGAAGAAGTAAGAGACCAGTTGTTACTGGAAGGGTTCCTGTTTAGGGGAGCACGAGTGTCTCTCCTGGACAGGAATCCTTTTGTTAACAAGGACCATGGGGATGAAAAACCCACCACAAAACTGTGGGTGAATAACATCCCGCTTAGTAAACAGCTCTGAAAAAGATAGGGGTAGAGCTATGGTCATCTCTCAGAAATGAGCTGGCAAGGAACCCCGACAGGCGACTGACCCAGTTTGAAACTGGCCGCCGTTTTGTATACATCACGGTACCAGTCACACCACTGAGGCCAGTCATGAAAATTGGTGTATTCACTGCAGACATTTATCACAAAGAACAAAACCAAAAACCAAAAAAGTGTAACAAATGCCTGCAGGAGGGACATGTTGCAGCTAACTGTGAAGGGGAGGTGGTCTGCAAAGGCTGCCTGCAGCAGGGGCATAAAAAAAATGGACTGCCCCTCTTCGGTGCCCCTCAGTGCCAAGGAAGAAGAAGTTAGGGAAGAAGTTGAAACACCAGCAGCATGCGAGCCACAGGGCAGCAGTCAACCAGCACTGACACTGCCAGGTGAGCAAGCGCCAGTGTGTGGAAGAGGTGATGCGAGCAACATGGAGGGCCAGAAAGCAGCCAGTCCTGTGAAGCCGGCGCACATACACACCACAACAATGAGCCTTGCTGGAAGAAAGGAAAAAAGGGAGAGGAGTGAATCTCCCACAGCGCCAGTGCCAGACAGCAAACGGCCGACTGTAGTGGCCCCGGACAAAGCAAGAGGAGAGGAAGAGACAGCAGACAGCATGAAGGAGGGGGCCGACACCTAGCACGTGTTCTCTCCCCACCGGTCTGACCTCTCCCTCACAACCTTTGGCTTCATTTTATGGACTTGTGATTTATGATTAATAATTTTGGTTATCTGCTACAGAAATTTGAAGAAATGCTATCCCCATACCAGTTATGAACCACGATATATGTATTGGTACTTCAAATGTGCAAGGTCTGAGAAATAAGCTAAAAAGAAAAGTTGTATTTGACTTCCTCAGAAAACAAAAGTTAGACATAGCATGTTTGCAGGAGACATACGTTACAGATGATGTGATGCACGAAATCAATAGACAGTGGTCGGGAAGCATATTCTATAGTGCAGGAACTAACAGAAGCAATGGACTCATTATCCTCATTTCCAAACTTAAGCAGATGCAGGCAGAATTAATTCATGCAGCAGAGAGAATACTACTAATTAGAGTCATGCATGGCAACAAAATAACCATCATCGCTAATTGCTATGCACCAAACTCGACCGTAGATAAATTAGAATTCATAAACCAACTGGGCAGCCTACTGCTAAAGCAAGACTACGACCATTTGTGGGTACTGGGTGATTTCAACACAACAATAAGCCATCTAGATAACATCGCGGGCAAACCACACTCACCACGAGAAAATGAAGCTCTCATAGAAATGTTATCTTCTCTTGACCTGGAAGACACATGGAGATCTATCCACCCAGACATCAAAGAATATACTTGGTCAAGATCCACTCCTTTCACAGAAAGGAGAATTGATTATATTTTCTGTGACACTCTCTCCCAAGCTCTCGTGCAGAAAACAGACATTGAGTTATTTCCCCACTCAGACCACAAACTTGTGAAAGCAATATTCAGCGCAAACAGGTTTCAAAGAGGTCCAGGATATTGAAGTTTAATAGCTCGTTGCTATCAGAGGAACGTTTTCTGGAAGAAACAAACGAATTTATAGATTCACATTTCTCAAAATATAAAGACAAAAATCTCCCAAAAGCCTGGGAAATGTTTAAAATTAAATACAAGTCTTACTGTATCAACTATTCAAAAATCGCCAAAAATAGAGCTTAAAATAAACATGCAATAATTAAAATGCTGCATGACATTGGACAAAATCTGACACAAAGCATTCTTGAGAAAAAAAAATTAATATGAAAGTGCAACAACTAAAAAAAGAAATAAAACTACAGGAACTAACAGAAGCAAGAGGTGCTCAGATTCATTCAAGAGTCAAGTGGATAGAGGACAGGGGAAAAAACACAAAATACTTTCTCCGCCTTGAAAGGGCCCAAGGAGCTGCGAACGTAATATCAGCTCTACACATAAACTAAAACACGACAGACAATCCACAGACAATATTGAACCAGATCGAGAACTTTTATACAGAGCTATACAAGAAAGACTTATCCGTAGATAAAGGTAGAAACATAAGAGGCCATTTCCCGAGCAACGAAGATTATCCAGTACTTACAGAAGAAGAAAAAGACCTCTGTGACAAAGAAATAACTCTGGACGAGCTAACAGTAGCACTCACATACTTAAACAAAGACTCTGCGCCTGGTAGTGACGGCCTCACACCAGCATTTTATAAAACGTTCTGGGACAAACTAAAAACGCCATTCCTTCTCTGTGTTACAGAAGCCATCAAGGAAGGAGAATTACCTTTCTCAATGAAGAAAGGAAATGTTACATTAATCCATAAAGGCAAGGACCTGGACAAAAACAACCTCACAAATTATAGACCTATTACTCTCACAAATACAGACTATAAGATAGTCATGAAAGCGCTTGCCACGAGACTCCAAAATGTCATCAGAACAGTTGTAAATGAAGACGAAGTAGGTTTCTTAAAGGGAAGAAATATAGCAGTTCACTTGAGATTCTTTGATGACCGAACTAAGCACCTCAATACAGCGAATCAAACAGGTGCTCTAGTTGCTCTAGATTTCTCTAAAGCCTTTGACACAATATCAAAAGATTGTATCATCGAAGCACTAGATATTTTCAACTTTGGCCCAATATTTAAGAATGTTGTTTCTACTGTAATGAAAAACACACAAAGTTTTGTTCACAATGGTGGATGGCTATCTGATTGGTTTCCAACAGAACGAGGAATCAGACAGGGATGCCCACTAAGTCCCCTTCTTTTCGTACTAGCAGTACGAAAGCAACACCTCTAAAATAAAACAGTTTGCAGATGATACAACATTCACTCTAAAAAATGAACAAGACATTCGGATAGCTACAGACATTGTATCTCAGTTTGAAGAATACTCAGGTCTGAAATTAAATAAAAGTAAATCAGAGGGAATGTGGCTGGGGTCAAGAAAGCATGAAACAGGCGACATAAATAGCATTCCCATGAGACCTGACAGGCTGAAAATTCTGGGGATATATTTCTCAGCAGACAAAGAAATTTCGGAACTGGAAGAAAACTGGAAATCTAAAATTGAAAAAATAACTATGGTGATTAAACGATGGGAACAAAGAAACCCATCACTATATGGTAAGGTTATCTTGGCAAAGACGTTTTTGTTGTCACAGTTCTCACACATCCTGCAAGTATCGGCTTTACCAGTCAAAGTCCTCAGCACCATTAACACACTTATGTACAGGTTTTTGTGGAGAAAAAAAAAGTTTAATAATCAAAAAACTTTTGAAAAAATAAAAAGAGGCGTCCTCAGCCTTGACAAAGAAGATGGTGGCTTGAATATGATCAACATCGAACACCAGCAGCAAATGTTCCTGGTCAAATGGGCAGCTAGACTCCTCAGAGAGACAAAGCGCATTGGAGCATTCTTGCAAGACAAAATATGTCACCTTTCAAGGACAGTTATTGCAGTTTTAGCTGTAATATTTTACCTGAAGACATTAAAAAGCTGGAAAATGTTAAGTCATTCTTCTGGAGAGAGGTAATAAAAGCAGTAGCTGTTCTTAACAAAGACAGACCGATAGAAAATATAAAAACGGAACAACTATGGAACAACAAAAATGTAAAATACAAAGGTAATGTGTTATACTTTCCCAAATGGAGCAAAAAAGGCATTCTTATCATGCAGGATCTTTGGCAGCATGGAAATGTAATGACATACGAAGAAGTAGAACGCATACTGGGCACTGACTCGGGCCTTCTTTTCAAATACAATGCCATCATAAATGCAATACCACAACAATGGAAACAGCATCTATCCAACGATGCCCACATAGAGGATACCCCCAAAGACATTGCAACAACAAGGGATACCTCACTACGTTATCTAACAAACAAATCCGAAAACACTTTGCCCTCAAACAAACCTATGAAATATATGCAACGCAATTTTGGAAGCGCAAATTAGATATCAATATCAAAGACTATTTGCACCTAGCTTATGAATGCAGAAATGAATCCCATCTGAGAATACTCCACTTCAAATTTATCCATAACATTTACCCAACGAATATTCTGCTTGCAAAAATGGGGGTGTCAAACACAAACACGTGTAACTGGTGTCAAGAAACTGATTACATTGAACACGCCTTTTACTCTTGCCCCAAACTATCGGACTTTTGGAAACATGTGAAACAGTTCATTCTCTCCCATTAAAATACACTGATCACTGTGAATGAAAAAGTAGCGTTGTTTGGTACAACGAAAATGGATATCCCAAATCATGAAAAGAGAAAAAAAATCAACACGACTCTGTTGATAGCAAAACTGTCTATTTCTAAATTCAAATATGGTAAGTGTAAGAATCTGTATCTTATCTTTGAAACCGAGCTCAAATTACGTAAGATGTGATCTATGTCTACCAAGATACCCGAGCACTTATACGGATCCATAAAAAAACTCAAGTGGTCAATTTAAATATGTACATTTAAAGAGGTTCCGTAAAGCTAATGCCTCCAGAGAGAGAGAGAGAATGAGATCGTGTCTACCTCGCCTCTTTCAGACATTTTGCATGAAACTACCCTGTATGTGATTTTATATGTTGCATGGCCTTGACAATGTTTGAGCATGACAATGGTAAGAAGACAGATTACAGGGGGAAGAAAGAGAGAGAGAGAGAAAAAGAAAGACAGAATAAAGAGATGAGAGAAGAAAAAAAAAAGAAAGAAAAAGAAAAGACAACAGAAAGAAAAATGATGATGGAAGGAACAAAAAGAAACAAACAAAAAAACAAAAAAAGAGCGAGAGAGAACAAAAAAAAATAAAAAAGTGGGAAAGAGCCTTTCAAGGATGCTGAGACTATCCTGCTCATTTGCAGAAATTTTACGCATCCACTGATTTCTCCCAAAAAAACAAAACAAAAACAAAATAACAACAACAACAAAATTCATATCAACTTTAAAACTATAAAACTAGAATGAACATAAAAGAGAAACTGAATTGACCGTGTTGTACATTCCCGGCAGGTGTAACTAAACTTGTACATCTATCTAGTTCCAGAGAAAACAGCTAAATGTTGCAGTGTGATTGCGGTGATAGCTATGTCTCCTTTACCGCGGACTTAAAAAGAATTTTTAATTGCCCTTAAAGATTTTTTGAATGCCCAAGATACACCAGAATAATCTGATTTAAACAGCGTTCTCACTGCGAATACCACAATCGATTTATTGCCCCTTAAAAAAGCATGTTTAAATGTTAAATTTTTGAACGTCAGTTAAGGAGCCATGATAGTGTATTGGGTAAGACAGTTTCTTGTCACCTGAACATGCAGGGTTCGAATTTGCCATCAGGACCTTTTTTCTTTTTTCTTTTTTCTTTTTAACCCGAAGTTTTAAATAACAAATACAGAACACATTTTAACAATTAGATTTTTTTTTTTTTTTTAATGTATCACAGGTGATTCTTGAAGGCCTTGCCTCTATTGTTTCTTTATAAGATAACAATACCTACAGCTTCCTGAATATACTCTCACAGTTTTCACATCATGGGTGTTTTCTTTTTTGTTGTTTTGTTTGTGTTTTTTTTCTTTTTGTTTGTTTTGTTACTGATTTTTTTACCCTACAGTAGCTTGTTTGTTTCAGTAAATATGAATCATGTATGAATCACGAAAGGCAGTTTTGACCCACTTGATAAGTTTTGATGTACGTAGATGAACAGGTGATTAATATTTGTCTACTTAGCTGGGCAGGTAATGAATATTTGTCAATTTCTTGAACAGATAATATTTATGAATATGTTTCTGCTTGTTATTTGTAAATGTATGATTGTATCATAACTTTCAGTTTAGAAAACTTTGCCTTTCATCTTCTTACAATGTGCTGATGTTACTGTTGAAGATGCGTATGGCACCTGCAATCTTCATCCTATTTTTCCTGATAATATCTAGCTTTTTATTTTGTTCATAGCTACTAGATTGTGGTTTTTATTGCCTTGCCTGTCTTCAATCATATTTGTTCTCTTGTGAGTCTGTTTTCCCCATTTGATATTCCATCTTGCCTACTTTCTGTATTCAGTATTTCTTTTCTAGTTCCAATTCATCAATCATCAATACTGTCATGTCATCTTGCAGAATTCATACTTGCCCACGATGCCACAAGACAACCTGGAGGAAGTCATCAGAGCCATGAACATTGACCACTCTAAAACCATAAGTGACTACAATGAGGGCATGGAAACACCAAAACTCTGGGGTACATCATTCTTGTGTCTTGTTCTCTTTGAGTAAAGGTGGTGTTAATTAGTGTTTTAAAATAGTCTTTGTCAGTATGTTTACTTGGAAATGAAGCTCATGGTCATAATTTTTTGTTTACATAATTCATTATTATTTTTTTTTTTTTAGATATTACCACTTTGAAGTTGTTGCTATTGACATCCGGTGAGTGTAATATAGGTACTTTCTGTTAAGTGGTTCATGTTGGTAAACAAAGTGAGTCTTTGTAATAACTCTCAGTTGTCCATGTGTCTAAGTGAATCAATTTATGCAGTTATGTATGTGTGTGTTTCTGTTTCTCTGTGGCAAACTTTACCAATTTATATTCTCCGGAAATACTTGTCAGTCAAAGTATGATTTGGCTTCAGTAAACATTTCATGAATTCCAGTTAAGTCTTCTGGATTGATTTGTATTTCTGGATTATGAACTTCCACATTCCCCTCAAAGTCTAGGCTTCTTTATCATTAAAAAAAATCAGCCACTCATCCCACATATATTAAATTTACACCAATTCACAGACAAAACAATGAACCTATTGAAAATTCTTACTTGAGAGAGGAATTCTTACGATTCCCACTACATAGGTAATCAAAAAAGGATATGCATTTGCAGGAAAACATAAACGCTTTGAACACACTGCAATCCACTTCCTCATGCTCTCTGTCCTTGGTTCAGTCACACTTTTCTGCATGTGGTTTGATCTACTGAGAACATTGTTTATGAATACCACATATAAAACAAGGATTTCATCAGAAAATGTTGGCAAAGTGATTCATCCTTGGCCCCACCATGCTGAGTCATGTGTGGTCTGAGCAGGTTGATGCAAACCGATATAAAATACTACATGATGAACAAAGAACGTTCAAAGGGAAGGAACTGTGAGAAGAGACATAGACTTGGTTATCAAGGGAACCACAATTTAATGCCCTTTAAGTACTAACAGCCTTATTACAAAATCATCAGAATCTGTCGAAGGCATAACTCTTGACATGACTTCAAGCGAAATGAATTATGACTTGCGTCCAAATTTCCGTTTCCAACAAGACTCCATTATTAAAAGAAAAAACAACCCCCAGTTAATATGATTTTCTTGAATCTTTTTTATCTATTTATTTTTTTAGGACTATTATTCAGAAAGGCCATAGCCCCATTTGAATGGGTGAGATACACCAGTCATATGTACATACATACAATGATGATGATATGGGTGTTTGTATAGCTACTATCCTCAGACAGAAACCAAGCTCTAAGCTCGTTTCAAGCAGTCATTCGCATAGCTGGCTGCCTACCGTGGGTAGAGCTGACTGAGAGCTGCCCTAATGTGCTTATCATTTGTTTCCTGTTTCAGTCACGCTCATACACATACTCACACAGACATGTAAATTTTATTAATTTGATCATTTGTTTATTACCCTGCCGTGTAGACAGCCGTATTCTGTTTTCAGGATGTGCATGCTGGGTATGTTATTGTTTCCATAACCCACCAAATGCTAACACAGATTACATGATCTTTAATGCATTTGATCTTTTGTATGCATATACACATGAAGGAAATTCAGGCACAATCCAGCTTGTATATACATGAAAGGTCACCATCAACCAAATAAATTGTACATGCTCTTATCATAATAGTTTCTCTGTTGATGCTTTAAGATGTGCGAAGGTTTTTCATATATATATATATCAATAGATTCTTTAGTACATTTTCATTTCTTTCTGTGAAAAACAGTATTAATCGAAAATTTGATGGACTGCTGTAATACTTTGCCTGAATAAATCTGATTCTCAGATCATTTAGTGCTGGACAAGTAAAGGTAAAATGAACTTTATCTTCAATTGAAGATTGACATAATCGACATATTTGAGTTACATTAGACCATTTCTTGGATCATATCTTGTCTGTTGCCATATTAGCAAACATCATGTTTCATTAAAATGCAGTTCAAAGACAGCATAACATTTAATTTCTTGTCTGCAGTGAAAAGAAAAAGAAAAATCCGGAAAGACCACAGTTAATGACACTGATTACACCTTTGACATGCATGTTGCTTAACAATGGTACTGAATGAACTAAACAAACTGTTGTGAACATTCCAGTCAGCAACACAATTTTCAACTTCATTCAGGTACTGTGGGAATTGTTCAAAATGCAATGCTACTTCTATTATAAGTATCTGAGCAGTAAGGCCATAGAAAAGATAACAGATATCAAAGACATACATTGTTTTGAAAACTTGTTAAATGCAGTAATTTCCAGAAGATTATAGAAAATTGGGTTTTGTGTAGAGTTTTGCACAACATTTTCAGTTAGTTCTTGTTCTTATTTGTCAAAGCTTGAATGCCATGATGAAGACAGGTGAAGTTTGAAACTTTGATATATATTATGATCAAGGGTGTTGTTCTGGTGTCTGTGGTTCAGACAGATTCAAAGAATTTCAACTTTCTTGTGGGAATGTGCCAGGCTAGACACCCTGTCTGTTGGTCAAATGACACATTGTATCTCTCCATTGGTCTACATGTCATACAATTCCTTCTTGATGGCAATTTTTAGGGTATATGGGCATTTTCCTTGGAGCATCCACGCACAGTGGAATATCTGGGTTGATGACCAGTTTGCTTTGTCATGGGAATTTCACTGGTCTGTCAAACTGTGTGGCTACATTTGCATGAGGTCATTCACAGCACTGAACATGCTCTTGTTACCATGTGTACTGCAAGCAGATTCTGATGTATTGATGTTGCAGTTCAAATTATATATTTTGAGGCTTTCACAGGATGGAAGGCCAATACCAGCAGGTCAACAGTATAAAATGTAGTGTTCTCTTATCCTGAGTCTTCCAAGCGTAAATGACAGACTCTAACAAGTCAGTGAGTTCAAGCTGTTCCCAGAATTTTTGTCAAATGTATCCAGGGATGTTTTCATCTTCCTCTGTTAAGGTCCATGGGTTGTAGCTCTTGAGTCCATCCTCACCTACTAATAGAAGGATTTGACTCACTTTTGTCATCATTTGGTACTTCTTGATTTTGATGTACGATTTTTGGCAGCATTATAATGCATCTGTCAGTTTGTCTGCAGACCAATTCATCTTTGATTCCAGACTGTGGTATATTTCATTGAGGATGTCCACAGGACTTAGATCTCAGGCCAGTGTTTTGCTGTTCCATATATGATAGTTCTTGTTGGTACACTATTCAGTGACTCTTTTGTGACTCACCGAAGGTTACTAAGGAAGTCGGTAAATCGTTCACAAGTTATCTCCCTTTACAGGGAACCCTATGATTTTTCATCAGTTTGTTAAATTATAAACACTTCCTTATAGATGAGATTATAGTTTTTATGTTATTGGACTTCAGAAAGATCATACTTCTCAACTGTAAGGATATCATTTGGCCAGAAAGCCTATAACTCTTTTAAATTAATATTTATGTGAATGAATTTTGGCGCAATCTTTGAAATCCACTCTGTTGAAACATACAAAATACCTTCGTTTTCTATAAATCAATATAGTTGCCATGGAATTTAGATTGTGCTTTAAAATGTAAATGATTAACCTTTTTTCTCGTGTACCGCTTTCCGTGTACACCAAAGTTATAGACATGCGATGGTACAAAATGTCCGACAGCATTTCGGCCCCACAAAACTATCTCTTCTTCAAGCCACTGGAATTCGTCAGTGCCGATTTGAGCAAAATATGTTTTTACAATACCTAGACATTTTTATAGCATGTCTTGCAGATGTTTGCATTTCTGTTATCAATTCGATTCCTATCATACATGTGTAGTTGTGTTGGAGTTGGTTTAAACGAAGTATTTCATTGCCGATCACCAGTGCCAAAAGCACTGCCAAGTGGTGCCGACACGGGAGCTGTCCGTTGAGTTTTCTTTTGAATTTTGACATAAAAAATCTTCACTATAGAAGCAGATTCTATAGATTTTTATACAGTTGGAAATTCAGGATTTTCAGTTACTTAACTGTTACAATTATATTACATATCGTGACGTATTAATTGGTGTAATGTACAGAAATGATACATGAACTCGTTAAAAGCTCATTCATTCATTGACTCTTTTTGTTTACAGTTTTCAACTACATTATTTTTGTAGAAAATGGTTTAGCTTAAGAAAATGCTCGTCTCTTGTAGTTTTGTGTGATATATAATATGTCTATGTTAGTTCCCCGAGCCGTAAGTCAGAAGCCGCTAAATTTGGTCAAACAAACACAAGCTTGGCCCCTCAAGGCTCGCGGAGGGCTGGTTTTGTGAGTCACTTCGCGGCGCTGGCTTTGCGGTTCGGCGGAACAGAATATAAGGAGTGAGCGAGTGCCAGACAAATAGAGAACTCTCCTGGTCTGGAAGAATGAAAGAAGAAAACCGGCGCACCGCCTTCCCGAGTCTACCTTGTCTGGCTGCAGCTCTCTTCTGCTAACACCTTCTACCTTTCTTCACCTTCTCCAACACCACCTTACCACCCCATCACATACTGAGAACCAGTCCTCATGATTGCTTTAAAAGCAAACACAAGGGGTCTGCCACAGAAAGTGCCAGGCAAGGTGTCATGATGGTGGTAACAGAATTATGAATTTGGGAGAAGAAGAAATTGCAGACTTGCAGGTCATCAAGGCCTTGATTTTTTGTTACTTGTTTTGTTGCTGCCATCATGTAATGTGGGGTTGT
Source organism: Babylonia areolata (assembly GCF_041734735.1). Lineage (NCBI taxonomy): Eukaryota > Metazoa > Mollusca > Gastropoda > Neogastropoda > Buccinidae > Babylonia > Babylonia areolata. Next base: position 22,793,220 of record NC_134899.1, read on the forward strand.
CTTGATGATGTTAGTATGCATCAAAACCACAAAAAGCATTTGCTGGTACAAACTATTCAGTGAAGTAACACTGGCATTCAAGAAAAGATGCATGTTGCACAGGCACAGGAGGAAGAAGAGGGATGACTTAAAGTGACCCAACTGCCAGCACCTGTATGTTTGTATATGTATGCATAGGGATGGTGATGCTGGCACACAGGTTGCAGTGGAGGGGGGTGGAGATCAAGGCACAGAACTGACCAGCAGAGCGAGTGTGCTACAGACATGAGAAATGCATGACTGTTGATGCCTTTTATGTCCTGGAGTCATCCAGATCCATGATATGTGTACAACAGGACACCATCAGAGAAGCTGTAATTTGACAAGGAATGAAACTGAGCAAGCAAAGACAGAGATGTGGAATACAGGGCAAAGAGCATGGGTCTAAGGACAGTTCCCCAAGGATCTCCATCTTCCAGTATCTTAATAGCAGATTGATAACTTTTGTTAGAATACAACCAGACGGTTTGGAAGTAAACCATGAAATGCCAAAAGTGTAGTTGAGATGAGTAAGAAGAAAATAATGGCCAGTTATTATGAAGGAAGCAGATATATGTGCAGAGAGAGAAGAAAAACTCTTTGTTTGCGTGTGCTTGTGCATGTATGATGTAGTTGTTCTATTGTCATGATTTTGCTTTCTGTGTGTTTCAGAGTGCCCTAGAGGACATCGGTATGCCATTGGAGATGTGAGTGAATAGGTCAAGTCCATATGTCTAACTCCATTCCTTATTTTTCTGTGCTCAAATCAAATGTTTTCTGCATTGCTATCCACACCCCAGTCTATTTGTCTCTCTTTGTCGCTCAATCCATGTGCATTTTTAATCACACATTTACAAATTCTTTATTTTTGTGCCCATTAATGGCATTGTTTATTTCACACTTTCTTAATATTTCCATGTCATCTGTTCACTTGCTGCATATCTGTCTTTCTTTTCTAGTATCCCCAGTGTTATAGTGTCAGGCGCCTATGGTGGAAGCATGGGATTTTCTCAGACACACTGCGCACTGATGGACCCCTCCTTCCTACCTCCCTACTCTTCTCCCCCCACCCCCCTTTCATGGCATCTATCCCCACCAACACCCCTCCCCATACCCTCTCTCCCTTTCCCCCCTTCCCTTGGCCAAGTACAGAGGGAGCAAGTTATCAAGAAATACTAAGTAAAGATGGTATCTCCTCTGACCATTCTCTTCCTATACACCCCCTGCCCTTTTCCCTTCCACTCCCATCACCCTCAACCCCGTCCCCCCCTCCCCCCCAACCCCCCTCCTTACCCCCCCCCCATGTCGATCTCTGGCAGGATGGCATCTGCCTCAATGGTCACCACATGGTGTGGTGTGTTTATCATGAGCTGTTCAGAGCAGAATCAGGGCTGGGCGATCTTTCCTCCTCCTTCCCTTCCTCTTTTCATCATCCCCCCCCCCCCCCTCCCCTTCTCCTTCTCCTTGTCAGTGTGGGTTCCGTGGGAAAGCATCAAAAGTGTAAAGTCTAGCACTGCTGGTTCCAGATTGGTTAGTTTCCTCCACAACCAGTGTGGGAGGGCCTGGTAGTGTACTTGGCAGATTGGTCTGTTAACTTCAGCCAATTGGAAGCATTCTGGGTCGGAAGATAGTTTGCATACGGCGCCAGCTTGTGAAGAGGATAAAATGAGTAGGCAAGTGGGATTTCTTTCTTTTCCTTCCTTGAAGCAGGCCAGGAGAGCCAGACGGTCAAGACAGTACCATGGGGGCTGTGTGCTGTTAAGTTAGAGAAATAAACACCTCAATTCATCTTTCTAAAAGACCCTGCTGTGGTACGAGGAGAGAGTGGATTGTGCACCTATCCTCTGCTGTTACCCCTACTCTACCCCCTTTAACAACTTGGCGTCGCCGACAGGATCAGCAGGTGAGGTGTCTCTTAGCTTTAGCAGCACACAGCCCAGCACAGCCCAATGCAGACCAGCACAGCCCAACCCAGCCTGAGGATGACCATGCCTACTACCACAGCACAGCAGTCCCCCATGCAGTGGTGTGTGGCACCCACACTGCCAGTGTTCACTGGTGAGCCAGGCGAGACGTCGGCTGAGGACTTCGTCACTGAGGCGGAGAGGGTCCTGGACGCATACCCCATGGGAGACGAGATGGCTGCATACTTCATCTACAGCCATCTGCAGGGAACCGCACGCAGAGAGCTGATGCTGCGGGACCTGGAGGACACCAACACCCCAGAGAAGGTGACCGGCATTCTGCTGGGGGTGTTCGGTGATGGACGGCGTGTCACCACACTACTGTCCATACTTTTTAGCAGGGTACAGCAGCCGGAGGAGTCCATCATGGACTACTCTCATGCTCTGCGCAGCCTGGAGAGAACCATCCAGATGAAGACGACTGGGGCCGTCACCGCTGACATGCTGAGGGACCACTTCATCAGTGGCCTCCGGAACGCCTTGTTGAAAAGGGAGCTGCGCCAGGTAGTGAGGCAAGAGCCTCAAACCACCTTCATCCAGGCCAGAGATGAAGCCCTGAGGCTGCAGAGAGAGCTGGAAGAGGACCAACAACAGCAACAGGCCAGGGAACAGATGGCACGACTGGGGGACAAACTGTTGTTGTTAGAGGGAAAAGTCAGGTCCATGCAGGGGCTAGTGTCAGGTCTAGTTGGTCAGAGAGATGATGTTTTAGTTAAGAACAGGGCTGTGGGCAAAAAGAAAAAGAAGAAAGTCGGGAAAGGAAAAATCCAGTCAGCAGTGGGGAATAGGATTTCCCCAAACCACAAGGGTAAGGATTTCCCCAAAGTAAAGAGCAAGGTTTCCCACAATGAAATACACAGAGACTTCCACAATGGTCTCAAGGGGCGGGATCACAAACTGGAAGAAAGAATTTCAGATAAACTGATGAAGAACCATTCAGTAGGTGACTGCAATGGTGATGATCCATGCCGAGATGAATGGGTGCTGCTGCCCATGCCACCTGATCCAGGGATTCCTGGTCAATGTTGGAAGAGGGAGAATGACGTAGACTGCCAAGCTGCAGTCAAGACTCCCAGACCATCACGCAAATCAGTGTGCACTGGTTTGTGTGAGACTAGCACCAGGTCTCATCTGAAGCCTGAAATGCACATGACTTGTGGCTCAAAAGGTGCTAGAATGTCGGCTCAAATGGATAGGAACTGGGATGGGAGACTGACAGGGTCAATACTCCCAAAATGTAGTGCTATGTACAAGACTAATGTGAACTGCCTTTCAGTGAGTAGACTTGCTGCTGTAGCCTGCTAGTGGATCTGGTATTTTGCGTACAGGGTGGTGTTTTAGCTGGAAGTTTAATGCTGCTTTTCATGTTTTATGGTTACTCAGTCTGTTGAAGTTACAATTTCTATACTGGCCTTTCTTGTTTGAAGGTTTTTAGGTACTGCTTTTTTGTTGCTGACAATGTTCTGCATTTATTTGTAATATGTAAGGGTGACATACATCAGATAATGTATGATGACAGGGATTCCTGTAAGATCCTTATGTATTAATGTTTTGCTAATGCTCTTCGTTGGAGAATTTGTCTCACCATTTGCATGAAGCAATTGATTGGTATGCGATCTGCAGCAATGAGGACATTGCTTTCAAAAGCAAGGGGTGGATGTTATAGTGTGTCAGGCGCCTATGGTGGAAGCATGGGATTTTCTCAGACACACTGCGCACTGATGGACCCCTCCTTCCTACCTCCCTACTCTTCTCCCCCCACCCCCCTTTCATGGCATCTATCCCCACCAACACCCCTCCCCATACCCTCTCTCCCTTTCCCCCCTTCCCTTGGCCAAGTACAGAGGGAGCAAGTTATCAAGAAATACTAAGTAAAGATGGTATCTCCTCTGACCATTCTCTTCCTATACACCCCCTGCCCTTTTCCCTTCCACTCCCATCACCCTCAACCCCGTCCCCCCCCTCCCCCCCAACCCCCCTCCTTACCCCCCCCCATGTCGATCTCTGGCAGGATGGCATCTGCCTCAATGGTCACCACATGGTGTGGTGTGTTTATCATGAGCTGTTTAGAGCAGAATCAGGGCTGGGCGATCTTTCCTCCTCCTTCCCTTCCTCTTTTCATCATCCCCCCCCCCCCTCCCCTTCTCCTTCTCCTTGTCAGTGTGGGTTCCGTGGGAAAGCATCAAAAGTGTAAAGTCTAGCACTGCTGGTTCCAGATTGGTTAGTTTCCTCCACAACCAGTGTGGGAGGGCCTGGTAGTGTACTTGGCAGATTGGTCTGTTAACTTCAGCCAATTGGAAGCATTCTGGGTCGGAAGATAGTTTGCATACGGCGCCAGCTTGTGAAGAGGATAAAATGAGTAGGCAAGTGGGATTTCTTTCTTTTCCTTCCTTGAAGCAGGCCAGGAGAGCCAGACGGTCAAGACAGTACCATGGGGGCTGTGTGCTGTTAAGTTAGAGAAATAAACACCTCAATTCATCTTTCTAAAAGACCCTGCTGTGGTACGAGGAGAGAGTGGATTGTGCACCTATCCTCTGCTGTTACCCCTACTCTACCCCCTTTAACACCAGCAACATAGATTGTGATATTTGTATACCCAGCATACTCATGCTCTTGTTGTTTGATACTGTGCAGTGTAGACCATGTTCAGGTTGAAGACTGTGTGGAATGGGAATGTATGTTTCGTAATTTGACTCTTCATTTCAGTGTGGAAACCCCAACAGCAGAGGATCTTGTCCAGAGTGTGCTGTTCCTATTGGTGGTGCTGGTTATCACCGTCCAGCTGCAGGCAACCAAATAATAGAGTATGTTCCACTTCAGTGCCTCAACATATGTTTGCATGCAAACTCACACACGCATGTGCACAATCACACACACACAGAGGCATGCATGCATGCACTCACAAGTTGCATGTATGTTTAAGTAAATTAAATCTGTAAAGCTTTGACGTTCTGAGAGTGAAATCCACAAGCGTTTTGAAGGGGGAAAGTTATTAACAAATTTTTTTTAAGATTATCTGCATTAATTGTGAGAATTATGTTAGAAAAGACAGTGTAAATTCACCCAAATGCTTTACCCAAATACTGACAAGCAGTAATGAGAAATGTTTGCTTTCTGTTTGTGGAATGTCATTTTAAATTTTGAGGCAACATGCATTTACAAAATCCATAATAGTGCAGAATGATGAATTTGAAACATGTCATATGTCTATAAAAAATATTTTAAAAATTAATTGAACTTTTTGTTCGGGGATAAAAACATTATTTAAAAAAATTGCAGCAGTTCATTAACAGAAAATCTGAAATGACAAAAAATTGCTTGATATATTCTCTATGAGGATTGGAATGTTTGATGTAAATGCATTGTACTGAATACTTCCCATGGCATATGCTCAAAAATTGTACTGAAGTGCTTGTCTTGTGTAAAGGGTCGTGGACCGTACACAGCCAGGCCACATTCTGGGAGCAGCTCAGGACAGAAGTGAGGAGGCAATACCAGAACGCAGCATGTCAGCAGCAACATGTTCTGTTGCACGATTTCTTACCCATGCTGCCCTCTTTCTCTCTGCTGCTCAGCCTGGACAGGTACAGCCCATGGCCTTTGACAACACTTCTTAGAAAAGAGAGAGGCATAGGAATGACATTGTAACATTACTGATCCATGTTGTTTCAGATGAAAGCAGTAATTACATACAGCTTCTCTTTCAATCAGTCTCACATTGGCTTGATTGGACTTTGCACATTGATCAACACTGTAAGATGGTAGACTATTTTGATTTAATCCGAAATTCAAGGAAACAAAATGTTTTAATGATGGCTTCTAAAACATAAACATATATATACCGTAAATTCGGTCTATAAGCTGCAACTTTTTACCCCAGCTTCAACCTCTGCGGCTTATACAATGATGCGGCTTATTTGCGGATTTTAACGATCCCGGGAGTGTCATGTTCTCGACTATTCTTAGCTGCCCTTCAACTCACCAAAATCATGATTTCTGTCCATGAATTTTTGGATGAGCTTCAGGATAGTGTGCTAACTGTTCACGTTTTATAAATCAAATCCGCACACATTAAAGCCTTCAGATCAGCATTCAGTTCTACTCTGCTCAAGCGTACACCCTCATCATGCCAAAAACGCGAAGTTATGCCTATGATGCAGCCTTCAAATTGAAGGTGATCGACATAGCAGACGACAGTGCAAGCGACGAACCAGCAGCGACCTCCACCTTCATGTTCATGAAGTGAAAGTGAGGCTGAAGTTGGTGACAAGATGGCGGAGGAAGCTGTGCTGGTTCTCTTAAGCTCGGACACTGAAGACGAAGATTTTAGTGGATTCAGTGAGCAGGATGACGTTGAATAAATGTGACTATCCCAAAATTATGGATCTTATTTTCGTTGTGTTTATTTATTATTTTTTTGTGGCACTAGCAGTATTTTCACTTGCTTTTCTTTGTGTTGTTCCCGCTTGTGTTTATTTCATAACCTACAATATGGACAGCTTTTCTGTAGTATCAGTATGTGTTCCGGTACTGGAAATAAGTGCGGCTTATGTATGTATAAAGTTCAGTTTTTTCCAAAATTTAGTGGGTGTGGCTTTTATACCAGAGCGTTCAATAGACCGAACTTTACGGTAATAATTTACCTGCTTATCATAGAAACCATCTAATATACTTTTATGAAAATAAACACATACATGCATCACGTCACTAGGATCTTACTGAAGGTTAAAGGCTTGTGCCAAGTCCATTTTCACATGTTGGTCATGGATGGTATGCCTCTTGTATCTTAAAAAGACATTTTAAGTAGTGTCGTTGAACACTGAACAGGCAGCCTCAGTTTCTGGCATGATTCAACCAACTGTGAAGGAAGAGGATGTCATGACCTTTTTGTGGGCACACCTGGTTAAGGACCTGCAGGTTCTGCAGAAAGTGCTGGGCAGGTCCTGTGATGATATCTACATATTGCTACACCACCTGTGTCATCAAATGGCAATGCTGCCACCAGGTATGATATCTATGCAAAGATTGGACTTTATGATATTATGTCCTATTACTGGCTGTTTCCTGTAATTATATGATGGTTTATTTATTTTGTGCTTCTCATTAAAATATAATAATGCTTAAGGCACATGTGTAGAATATAACAAAACAATAACAAATGAAACATTTTACATAAAAATCATAATCACAAAGAAGAACTTTTGCAAATAAGTTATCCCATTTTAAAACATACAGTCATCTCTCACAAATAAGAACATTTACAACTAAGTTATCCCATGTGTAAAACATACTGTCATCTCAACTACATAGTTAGCTTAACATACATATATCATCCACATATTGGTGTCATAGTCAGAAATTCCACACTTTGAATGCTATTTTCTGTCTGTACTTTTTCTGCATTCACAAGATGATTTCGCCAATTTATTTTTTTTAATTTTTTTGTGGATAAGTATGCCATATGCAGTCAGTTACACAAAGCATTGTATCAATGCATACTTACTGATTGATTGCTATGAATGATGTATGTGAAACTGCTATGAATATTTGTGTAATGATTTGCTGTTGTGAATATTTGTTTCTTGATTGACTGTTGTGAGTAATGTCTGTAAACTGGTTGACTTCTGTGAATGTTCTTGTTTACTGCATTCGCTGCTGTGACTGACATTTGTATACCTATTGACTGCTGTGAGTGATATTTGTTTACTGACTGGCTGCTGTCACTTATATTTGTTACCGATCGACTGCTGTGAATATTTATCTACAGACTGCTGTGAATGTCTGTATACTAACTGGTTGCTGTGAATGAAATTGGATTACCCATTGGATAAAATATAGTCAGGTTTTGTATTCACTTTCAAGTTCTTTTTTATTGTAAGCGTTTATACAGTATTATGGAGACATTTGATATCTCTTTTCATTGATACACGATCAAATCAAAAGCAAAACATCTGTGCTGTTTTGTTTCAGAGCATTTATGGCATCCTCAGCTTAAATCAAAACAACAAAGAATGGACTGGGAAAGAAAGTTCACTGTCAAATACATCCAGCCTGTTCTGCAGGTATGCATTAAACTGATCACAAAAGTAGAGAAAATCCCCTCTCAGTATCTCACTTTCAAGTACTCATTGATATTAACAGCTGTACTAATTCACACACTCACATAGGTATCTGATTGAAATGCAGTCAGTTTTTTTAATTCTAATTTAAGAGATGATAAATGTAATGTTTTTGGAGAGCTTTTTAGTAAATATTCTGACTAATTTTTATGCTTTGTACAATGCAGTTTGTTTTTAAACAGTGCCTTACATAATTATCAAGACACAGAGATTAATGAGATCTTGGGAAAATTTAATTAAAGTAGACCTTTTTTTTCTTTGAGAAAGAAAGTTACATATATACTGATTGTTGTTGGTGTGTTTTTGTATATTTTGCTTGAAAATTACTTGACAGGTTACTTCTTTTGCAGTGGTCATTCATTGCTGTGGACAAAATACATGTATAAGTCATTAACATCAGTACATTACAATGTAGTTCAAAGTGAACATACACCAAAGTCCTGACTCGCGCTGGCCTCCCGACCATGTACACCATGCTGAGACAGCGTCGGCTGTGCTAGCTGGGTCACGTTTGCCGCATGGAAGATGGTCGCATCCCAAAAGACATCCTTTATGGAGAGCTCGCCACAGAACAGAGAAGCATCGGCCGCCCACAGTTGAGATACAAAGACATTTGCAAACGTGACATGAAGGCATTTGAGATCAACACTGAGTCCTGGGAGGACCTTGCAGATGACTGCAACAGATGGAGAAGCACTCTCAAGAATCAGCTACGGATTGGTGAGGACAACCTGTCATCTGCTGCAGCAGAAAAGCAAGCTTGCAGAAAAGGGACGGCAGCCAACAGACCAGCATCAGCTTACACATGTGACTGCTTCGACAGAGACTGTCTCTCTCGCATCAGTCTCTACAGACACAGGCGACGCTGCTTGGTCCAAGCAGACAGCCCAATTAGACATTAGGTCAGATATACTCTATCCATGGTCAGCCATGACTGAAGGAGGCCTACTACTACTAAGTTCAAAGTGACAGGAAAAATCAACTCATTTCTCGCTTTACTACTCATTACTTCTTTTTTTTCATTTTTTTTTTTCATCTTTCTTTGTATTGTTTTCCTGAATTGTGTAAAATGAAGTTCCCACATAAAAGAATGGAATTGCAGCTGGTGATATTGTGCCAGGCTGGAAGTGTTGTTGGTCATTTTTTGTTTCTTACTTAAAATAAAAGTTTTGTTTGCAGCATACAGAATATCATAAAAATATGAAATAGTGACAGACAGTAAAAACTTATCAAAATGTTGACTCAAATGAACAGAGATAATACAGTCTGTCTGAAGTTCAGATTGAAGTACCTTAGAAATAATGTCTCCAAAAGATACAAAATGTAAAGTGTGATAAATTTGATACAGTTGTCTGAAGTTCAGGTTGAAGTACCTTAGAAATAATGTTTCTGAAAGATATAAAATGTAAATAGCTACAAATTTGATACAATTTCAGATGTGAATATTTGATTAAACCTTCCTACAAATGTGGTCCTCAGAGAAGTAGGAAAACTAATCTCTTATGAACGCACATTCTGTGAAAACAGAAAAGGATTGTATCCACATGCACCATATATCACTCAAATTTTCTGACAACAAAAAACATTGTCAATTGAAATGTTACTGTGACACCAGCCGTCAGGCACCAAATTTTAAATCCACTTGGGAAGCCAAGTTCTTGGATAAGAAATTATGAAATTAGGGTGTGGACTGTATCAGTAGTTTGTCATTGTGAGAACGTATTGAAAGGAAGAGAAGGAGTCTGCTGAATTTCATTTACAAATTGCTTTGTGCAAGGGCCTCATCCATCTGTGCATGATATTCACAAACAGCTATGGTGTTTGTGCAAGGGCCTCATCCACCTGTGCATGATATTCACAAACAGCCATGGTGTTTGTGCAAGGGCCTCATCCATCTGTGCATGATATTCACAATCAACCATATACAACCATCTGGATAACAGTTCTATTTGCAAACAGTAGTTTTTCAAGATGGTTGTTTTCACTGAGTGGAAAGGGGAGGGGCAGTGGGGTGGGTGTGGAAGTGTGCCTATTTTCAGATCAGTAGGTTTGACATTGAGCTGATAATTTTGATCCAAACATAACGTTTTTGGGAGATGGTCAATATGATGTGTGTGGTGTATTTGTTTATGTGTGTGTGTAATGTTTACTTTCGAAAAAAAATCTTGTAGGTCACATATTCATTTAATCATAATAGAACATGTTTTTCTATATTGTTGTTTCCTGTCAGAACACATAAAAGTTTACAGTGTCAGTTAAGAAATTAATCCAGAATATTATTGTCTACAACTGCCCGTATTTTTGTGAATTCCCTGACAAATACGATTCAGTTATTTGCCATATCCCTTGGCAGACATAGGTTAAACACCTTTGTATCTATTTACATGACTGTTTTTAGAATCTCCATTTTCTCCTCTTCTTTCCCATGGAATTTAAATGAGTTCTCAAAGCCTGGCATGCATGTTGGGTTTTGCAAGGCATCTGCCTTTTTTCCTGCAGATGTGGTGGAGCATACAGAGTCAGTTTGCATGCTTTGACACCTCTTTAAAATGAAATAGGATATTGTGATCCTATACGTAAGGAGAGCTTTGCAGGACCAACTATATAGCAAGATGTCTTAATAAACTATAGGAAACCTGATTCTCAAGCATGTTGTCTACATTGCAAGGAATAAACTATCCTACCAACAAGAGATACAGAGCACAGATGTAAAAGCCCCAACTGCCTTTGATGTTGTATGTCCACAGGCTGCTGACTACAATTAACATTAAGTGTGCATTCATACATACACATACGCCAGCACATGACCTATTAAAACTATTTATTTGAAAAGGAATTTATTATCTAATAAGCGTGCAGGTCAGAAACTGATGTGTTTTGTATCATATCATGAGCTACATGCTGAAGCTGTCTTGACAAAGAGAGATGCAAAGCTCATTCGCACATGCATGCATATGCATACAGACATATGCAGCACATTTATTTAAACACTAAAAATAAATCATTTATTGAAACAGTGCATTTTTTCCCCTTGTTGACAGCCATTGCTGTGACTGTTTTCTGTTCTGTTCAGCAAGCTCAGACCATCATCCAGACTGGATACAACCTGCTTTTGGCAGATACTGGACAAGGTATGGTTCTTATTAACAACAGATATGAACAGGTGATGTTTCTGTCTTCCATGAAGGTTATGTCCTACAGACATTTTTACTTCTCAGCAATATCAGTGAATAAGCTCAATGCCTGTGCTTGTTTTCAAACCCATTCGAGGTCTAAAGTCACCTGAACTTGAAGCAGTGTGACGTTACAGTCTGTCAGGTAGTGTCTTTCCTTTGTTAAAAGATATTTTTAAAGGCAGTTTTCATTAATAGATTTGGCATTTTGCTGTAGTTTTCAACTTGCTGAGTTTTCAATTTGGCAAGCTGATGGGAAGAGCAAAGCAGAACTGGCTTGAAGGTTTTGCTATCATTCTATTGAAATGAGTAGAAGTCGTTGCATTTATTTATTTTTTGATATATTATCAACACTCCTGGAATAGTTTAGATTTAATCCTCTGCTAAGCATCTTCCAACTGGAACAAGTTATGATTTTTGAAACTGAAACTGTGAAAAGTGAAAAATATATTACTATGCAATACACAGCGTCTTCAGTATGTACCTCTGAAACTGTATCCCGGTTTTTCAAGAGAGCTGGGATCAAGATGGAAAGGAAGGATACATGAATCTAAGTACTAATACACATACAAAACTGACATATAGTGACTCAGTAGTTTGGTAGCTGTGACCTGACACACTATGACTGACGTGCAAAAATAGTTGATAGCTTCTTCCCATTCCATCACCCTTTGGAAATGATCATGTGAAGACATAGCAATTATCAGAAAATCTTCATCAACCTCTGGTCTCTGCAGAGTTCTCAGTGAAAAGTGTGTAATCATTTTCAGGTCAGAAACAGCTGCTGAACATGGTGTTTGAGGTGGGAGAGGAGGATCCAGACCCTGAGAACGAGCTGATTCAGTTGACCCCCACCACCTGGAAGTACCGCCTGCGCATCACAGTGGATCAGTTCTTCAGGGAGTTCCAGCTGCAGGGCCCTGACCAGCAGAATGCCTTACCTGTGCTCAAGCTCTTCATCGAGCAGGTGACACAACTTAGTTCACACTGGAGGATGAAAGAGTTTTTTTCCCATTGGGCATCCAGGCGTGAGCGATGCTCACAGGTTATATTCATAGATGAAGGTTGCTTGTTTTTAGTTAATGATATAATATCAAGCATTTATGTAACAACACATATGATAAGGTACAGCATGTCTGTCCGTCTGTGTGTTCATGTGTGTGCACACCTTTGTGTCTGTTAGGGGTGCATCTAAAAGAGAATGAGAGAGTTTTTAATTCATTGTGCTCCCGGATTGGTGGCTTCTGGGAAGGTTGTGGATATTTCATACTATGTATGTGATTCAAATTGAGAAATGGACCTAAGAATACAAGCTAATCACAAGACTACAGGAAACAAGTTCCAACAGAGATACACAAAAAATGTAATGGTTCTGCTCGCTCTTGTCAAAATAGCACTGCTATTAACACTGAAATATTAACTGTAAAACCAGACCACACAAACAATAAATCTTGACCTTATAATTTGGAACTGAGTAACAGTGGAATATAAACTGACATTTTATGAACATACTTTCAAACAGACTTAAGGATTTGGTAGATCGCTTTCTTTTTCTTCACTCATATTAACTCTGGTTCTAATATGCTGGTTATATTGGTTTGTACCAGACCACCAATCATTTTGAGCTTTTATTGATCAAGAACATGGTAAAGCTTCTTTTGTTTTAACTTGTTCATACATTGGGTTTAAAAAGGTTTTATTGGAAGCCACCTTTTTGTTCAGAGCAGTTTTCTGTAAGACTTGGTTTGTTCAACACACATTTGGGTGTTGTTTTACATGTTGTTTGATTCAGTCACAAAGCATATGTCATGCACTTTACATTATGCCATTCATTCTGTTCATGCTGGTGTTGTTCAAGGTGGGGTTTGTTTCAGAGCCACCACCTGCGTGCTTTGCACTTTGTGCCAGACATTTTGGCATTGCAGCGTCGTCTACTGCAGCAGCTGCACCACAGGTTTAATCGAGTGGATGCCGCCAACACCCCAATCAAACAGCTGTTGAACACTACGGGTGAGCATATGCTGGGATTTACTTTGTTAGGGAGTGGACAGAGGGATGGAGTCAGCAGCAATGCACCACTGAAACATCATTAAAGAAATAAAAAAAAAGAAAGAAAGAATCCTTTCTCAATTCCAGACTCCGTGTGTATGTGCATGTGTGTGTGCTCGTATGTTTCTGATGAGAGACAGAAATTTTGTGTATCTACTGCATTATCTAAAGAAAATCTTGTTTGTGCATTTGACACCTGATGCAAAAATGTTTGTTTATGCCTGTATTCTCTTATGCTTATTTTTATGTGTTTCTGAATGGTTGTGTTAGAGCAGATACAAAATTTTCCCCAGTGGGAGTTGATAGTGATGTATTATACTTTATGTATTAACTCTGTTTCAGTTGTCTGTGTGTCGATGTGTGTGTGTGTGTCCATGGCATTTTCTAAGCAACAGCAAATGGCAGAGAAACCTAACTGGTCAGGTTGATAGACATTGGTAAGACTGGTCTTATCTGTTGGATTGGCTATATTCTGCCAAAGGAATATTTTTTGCAAGTAAGTTGATAAAGGAAAGCAGTACTTTGATAACTTCAGTTTGTCAGAATGAAACTCTACTGACAGAAAAGAGAAAGAGAGAGACAGCACTTGTGTGATGAAACTTAATGATTGACAGCAATGGGTGTTACACCCCCACCTTGTCCTCTTTCCTGTCTGTCTTGTCCTTAGACTGTGAAAAGAGTGACGTCATAGAGAAAAGAGCGATTGCACAGAACTAAAAGGATCGCAATGGTTGGAAACAACCTCCTCAACTTCTCCCCTCCTCTTGCTAAAACTAGTTTGGTGCCAAAAAGCATTTTGGTACATGACTAAATCATTTCAAAAGAGCCTGGTGCAAAAAACAAAGAAAAAGAAATCAGCTTATATTTAAGATTTTGCCAGGTCTTGAACAGGAAAGCAACAATCAGTGATCATTTTTATGTAGCACTGTAATACATGGAGAAGCAAGCTGTAATGACTTTCCAAAGTGTAATTTTTCAAATCAGTCAGATTAACTCACGAGATAGAAACATGAAATACTTCAAATCCGTCAAATTGACACATAAGATGGTGTAGAAGCATATAGAAAGATTTCTAAAAGCTCAAAGTGCAATCATTAATAGTCTAAAAGCACAATTTACAAGGCCCATGGAGTAATGATTATATACCTTTAATACAACTCTTACATTCCAGTGCACAGAAGCAAAACCTTAAGTAAAGAACTAAGAGCTATCACAGTCAAAATGTATAACTTGTACAAAAGAGAAACAGTTAAATTTACATACTAGGGATATGTGAAATAATGAAATAAAGAAAATTATAAGATAGTTGGGTAAAATGGGTAAAAATCAACTATCTTTCAAGCGTTTAAATTGCACCACCACCACCACCACCATATTCTACCCCTCCCCTTATTTTCTCAAATCGCCCATGACACACACACACACACACACATTACCATAAACCTGAATCAATAGTACAACTTCAGTTATCACAGAATTTTTTTTTTAAGAGATAAGTTTGTATATTTGCTTTGAAGATAGATACACAAGTTGTTTGTCTAAGAGCAATGGGCAGAGAGTTCCAAGTTGCTGGATCAAAGGCATAGAATGACCTAGCTCTTTCTACAGCATAATATCTGAGCATAGTTTTGTTGGGTAGTTTGCAAGAATGTGCATTTCAAATTCTTTCATTCTTTCAAATTCTTGTGGAGTAATGGCATAAATGTACCCCCCAAAACAGGAGTATGGCTGCCTACATGGCTGGGTAAAAATGGTCATTCACATAAATGCCCACTCGGGTACATACGAGTGATTGAGGGAGTTGCGGCCCACGAACAAAGAAGGCCTAGAGGTAACGCGACCACCTACAAAGCAAGAGAATCTGAGGGCATTGGCTCGATTCCCGGCACAGTCGCCAATACTTTTTTCCCCTCCACTGGTCTGGATGCTAGTCATTCATATGAGATGATAAACCAAGGTCTCGTGCGCAGCATGCACTTAGTGCACATAAAAGAACCAACAGCAATGTTGTCCCTGGTAAACTTCTGTAGAAAAATCCACTTCGATAGAAAAACAAATAACTAGTTACAGGCAGGAACAAGTGCAAAAAATATGAGTGACGCTTTCAGTGTAGCGACATGCTCTCCCTTTGGAGAGCAGCCCAAATTTCACACAGAAAAATCAGTTGTGACAAAAAAGAGAATTCAGTACAATACAATATAATACAATACAATACAATACAGTACAATACCCATTATGATCATGCTTTTGATGAACACTGTAAACTTTTTGCAGGCAATGAAGCCTGTTTTCAAAAAACTATAGAACAGCTGTGTTTGGGATTGACTTGGAGTAAAAAAAATAAAGAAAAAAAACATTCAGTGCATGTAAAGTATATGTTTGTAAATTTTCATTTATAGTGGAGACATTATGTAGATTCTAACCCATTTTTTCTGTCAACAAGTATTTCTTCAATTACATTACAAATATCAGTTTGAAAATACAAATAAAAAAAAAAAACCCAGTGCTGAAACATTCCTGAATAGCACTGTTGCACATCAGAAATCTAGAATGTGTGTGAACCAACAATGATTTGTATGGTAATTTGGTCAGAATCACACTTGATTGGTGGGAGACATTGTGTTTCTTCTTTTTTGTTTTATTTAGTTGTTGTTACAGAATACAGAATACTTTATTATCCCCAAAGAGAAATTACTGAGTCAACTGCATTGTCGTTGTTTTTCCTTGTATGGCTGGTTTGGAACCACACCTGAATTACTGAAGGCTTTGTCTATCTTGGGGGGAAAAAATGAAAGAAAAGAAACAGAATCAAAAATACTAGTTCCATGATCACCACTATATTCATTACCTCACAAGAGTATGAATACAAATGACAGGTGATACAAAGATCAGATAAGTAAATTTCGAAGTCATTCTAGAGATTATCACATCTAAAAGGATCATACAGAATGTTCAAAGTCCAGGCATATTACTTGAAATAAGTGAAGAGGAAAAAAAAATTGAAACTCACAGTTCAGCTCAAATCAGAAAAGAATGTGCTTGTTTTGTTGAACAGATCCAGAATTACTTTATATATTTGTAGTGTTTGTTTTTAGACTGTGCATGCATGGAATGTATCTTCAGCATATGCATGTGTGTGTTTGTGTACATGTGTGAATGTTTGTTTGCAGAGGGACCAGACCTACAGAAACTGGTATCTGTGTTCTCCAAGGCTTGGGACATTGTCAGGGACCTGCTTGTCAACTATCGTAAGATTTTTCATATCATTCACTGTAAATGCACTTCGTTTGGTTTACGAAAGCTGTTTAGCATGCCACCTTTCTTATGTGATGGGGTGGTAAGGTGGTGTTTGTGAAGGTGAAGACAGGTAGAAGATGTTTGCAGAAGAGAGCCACAGCCAGGCAAGGTAGACTCGGGAAGGCGGTGCACCTGTTTTCTTCTTTTATTCTCTCATTCTTCCAGACCAGGAGATTTCTCTCCTTGTCTGGCACTCGCTCACTCATTATATTCAGTTCTGCCAAACCGCAAAGCCAGCGCCACGAAGCGACTCATGAATCCGGCCCTCTGTGAGCCTTGAGGGGCCAAACTTGTGTTTGTTTGACCAATTTTAGTGGCGTCTGACTTTCGGCTCGGGGAACTAACATAGACATATTACATATCACATGAAACTGCAAGAGACAAGCATTTTCTTAAGCTAAACCATTTTCTACAAAAATAGTGTAGTTAAAAACTGTAAACAAAAAGAGTCATGAATGAATGAGCTTTTAACGAGTTCATATATCATTTCTGTACATTACAACAATTAATACGTCATGATATGTAATATAATTGTAACAGTTAAGTAACTGAAAATCCAGAATTTCCAACTATATAAAAATCATCTATAGAATCAGCTTCTAGAGTAAAGATTTTTTTAGGTCAAAATTCAAAAGAAAACTCAACGGAAAGCTCCCATGTCAGCACCGCTTGGCGGTAGTTTTGACACTAGTGATCAGTTTCAGTTTCAGTTGCTCAAGGAGGCGTCACTGTGTTCGGACAAACCATATACGCTACACCACATCTGCCAAGCAGATGCCTGACCAGCAGTGTAACCCAACGCGCTTAGTCAGGCCTTGAGAAAAAAACAACAACAAACAAACAAAAAAAAAACGGGGGAATAAATAATAGATAAGCTTACATAAATAAATAAATAAATGAATAATAATTATAATATAGAGAAAGGTAGTAGTAATAATAATAGTAATACTAATAAAATGATTTTAAAAAAAAAATAAATAAAATAAAATAAATAAATAAATAAATAAGACAACAATGGTGATAAATAAGCGAATAAATGTAAAACATGAAGACACACATTCACACACACACCCACACATGCACAACAGAAATGCACCAAACATGCAGTTTCACAGATATGAAAGCACAGTCAAATACATATAAACGTACATGAGCTCCAACACACACACACACACACACACACACATTACCTTGCACCTCCTCTACCCCCCTCCTCCACACACTCATTTGTACGTATCGCAGCTTCCACGGCACACACACACACACACACAAACACACACTCACAGAGATGAACACTTACTTGTACAAGCACACACACATACACCCATATCTCCCACCCCCAACCCCACACACATATATACAAAGATATATATATATATATATATATATATATATATATATATATATATATATATATATACGTTCCAATATCCTGTTGCTCCCACAGTGTAGGCATGCATATACTCACATACCTCATCCTCTACCCCACCTCCCCCCGCACTCCCACCTCCTCTCTCTCACACACACACACATACACACACACGTACACAGATCTCTCCTGACACTTGTGTACACTTACACTCTCGCGCATTCACAAACGCACTCAAAAGCACAGACCCACACATCCACACAAACACACACGCACAGAGGCTGCCACTGACTGGCCGCAAGAGGGATGGGAAAAGATCTCTGATGCCAAAAACGTGGCGTCTAGTGTGTTGCTCAGGCTATTGTATTTGGAAAGGCACACAGAGACTCTGTTCCGTTTTGAAGAAATTTGCGCAATGTTGGTTTGGAAATGATGCCGATATTTGTTTGATTTGCAAAGCATCGTGCTCTACCTTTCATGTTAGACTTGGGGCCGCTCCCTCTCTCTGCTTTTATTTCTTTGAGGCGATCGATGGTGTGATGGCCTTGTACCTGTTCTTTTTGGTATTCTTTGATTTTTCTGAGGATTTCCGATTTTCCTAGATGTAGGCCGCTCGTTGGTGTTGCGTTACCAGCAAGTCTGTCAGCTCGCTCATTTCCCTTAACACCTGCATGTCCCGGGCAGTATGACCATGTGAGTTTTTTAATCTGAAAGTTGCGCATTGCCTTATGCCACTCTGCGCTTCCCATTCCGTTTTCAATTTTCTGTATGAGGTTCATTGAGTCGGTTAGAATCATGGCATGTTGGTTTCCGGGCGTATGGATGGACGATAGCCACTGGAGGGCATGTGTCGCAGCTTCAACTTCCATCGTTAGGCAGAAGACACAATCCAGCTAGTATGCCGACTACAAGACCTGAAAGAAACAAAAGAATGGGAGAAAAACCCCAAAAACCTCAACCATCTATTCAACACAGTCATTTCACCCACTCTAGGAAGACATTGTCGGGAATGGCCAGAGGGCAAAACTGATGCGGAAGTGAAGCTACTCATAGAAGAAAACAGTAAAGAAGAGGACATCATCATATACACAGATGGCTCAGTCACCAAAGACCAGTCTGGTTGGGGATTCACTGCGAAACAAAATGGGAAAACAATTTGGGAAGAGAATGCTGCCTACAAGTCACTAGTGATCAGCAATGAAATACTTCGTTTAAACCAACTACAACCCAATTATACATGTATGACATGAATCAGATTAATAACAGAAATGTAAACATCTATGAAATACGCTATAAAAATGTCTAGGTATTGTAAAAACATATTTTGCTCAAATCGGCATTGACGAATTCCAGGAGCTTGAAGAAGAGATAGTTTTGTGGGGCTGAAATGCCGTCAGACATTTCGTACCATCGCATGCCTATAACTTAGGTGTACACAGAAAGTGATAAACGAGAAGAAAACTTAATCATTTACATTTTAATGCACAATCTAAATTCCACGGCAGCTATATTGATTTATAGAAAATGAAGGTATTTTGTATGTTTCAACTGAGTGGATTTCGAAGATCATTGTGCCAAAATTCATTCACATAAATATTAATTTAAAAGAATTATAGGCACTCTGGCCAAATGATATCATTACAGTTGAGAAGTATGATCTTTCTGAAGTCCAATAACATAAAAACTATAATCTCATCTACAAGAAAGTGTTTATAATTTAAGAAATTGATGAAAAAAAATCATACAGATCCTTGTAAAGGGAGATAACTTGTGACCGATTTACCGACGTCCTCAGTAACCTTTGGCGAGTCACAAAAGTCGTCAGCTAAGCTGGCCCAATGAAGAATGTAGCCAACCCGGCTACACTTAAATTATTGTCAATGCATACATGTATATCAAATTTTATTGTTCAGTCATGTTCAAGGTCAGAACTCCCAATTTATTATAAGAGCTTTATTTTTCTTTTCTTTTTTTCAAGTTGTGCAGGCATTCCTACGTATTCTCTAGAACAAGATTTGAGGACAGATACATAAAATCTGGGAAGATGTATGCAGTTTAGTCACCCTGAAGGTCAGGAAGTAAACAGACATGATTTTATTGAGTGAGTGGGACCTGAATGTGTGGGATGAATGTAGGAAGATTTATGTTAAGGTGACATCTTTGTGAATGGTTTTCTCAGAAAACCTAATGTTTCAAATAACTTGTTTCAAATAGTTGTATAAAATTTGATGCAGCATCACTTTTTTTTTTTTTCTTTCTTTCTTTTTTTTCTGATTTCTTTCAACTGAACCCACTCTGAATTGACAGAAAAGAATTATTGATATAAATACAATATTTTGAGTTTCAAGATGTGTCGATGGTTTTTACTTACCACTCGGTGTATAGCAGTAGTCTCTCTGTCATGAATCATTATCCAAACCCACTTTTTTTTTTAAACCATTCAAGTTCTGATTTGCCACACTTATCAGCTTAAGACATGTACTAGATTTTGGGCAAACCTGGAGTCGGGAGGTATAGCTAACAAAAATTATGCAGCAGTGCAGTGGTCAGTTGCTGTGAGCTCTGGGATAATATCTGGAGTTTGAAGCTTAAGTTGTGGACATTTTTTGATTGAACCTGGACATGGGAAGTCTTTTTTGAATACTCAGGCCTGTTAAATCTGGATTTCATATGTTGCTTTTGCGATAAGTCGTTGTTTTTTTCTGTATGCACTTGAATTGATGTATAAATGTGGTATTTTTAAAGCCTTCTAATTAAGGCCATATGTTTGCCACTACTCTGCTCTAGCTCTGGTGCTGAAGTGGTAATAGGGAGAACAGATTTGGAATCTTGTAAGTGTAACATTTTGAATAAAACCAATATGAGAATTAAACGTCATTTAAGACAGTCCTCGCATATGTATTTTCACTCTTTCACATGACATTCATGCATTGTTTATAAGATCTGGAATCACAACAGAAGATTTTCAAAAACCCATTTATCATTTGCTTTGTTTCAGCCACATAAAGGGCAAGATTGTATTCCTCACTTGAAGCTGCAAACCTCACAGTTTTCCTGAAAAAGAAGAAAGACCATTAAACAAAGAGAAATAGGGAGGGAGAGGATAAATAAGAGAAAAAGCTGTAAGAGAGTGAGCACAATAACATCAGGGCATTGTCTGTGTCATGTGGTACATTCAGGGTGCAGTACAGAGGAAGGATACACAGTGGTGATGCCTGAGGAGCTGCAGACAGCACGAGTGGGGGAGGACAGTCCTGTGGCCATGGTGCTGCCAGACACACAGGGCCCCGGGCGCTGTGCCTACCTCCTCATCCACTACCTTCTGGTGCAACACAACCACTTCCTTACCCTCTACTGCCCACACACTGCTTGCCTGTGAGTTGCACCTCTTTCTTAGGATGTCCTGTGGCATTTGGTAGGCTCTCAAGGCCTGACCAGAGTGTTGGGTTGATTGGGAAAGTCGGGCATTGCACCCCCATCCCCATCTGTTTTTGTTTTTTTTCTGCCCCATCATCTGAGCCATTTCAGTGGCATTACTCCCATGCTGCTCAGCTCATTCCAAGTCCCCCATACACGGCCACACCCAGGTTTGTCTGTCTCTTTCTTTGTTATCAGATGTGACATAGTGTTTAATGATCAGTCCATGAACTTTGATGCCCCCTCAGAAGTGATCTTGGTAAGCCAGTAGGCTTGCTGACAGCTTCAGACTGTATTACTCCTTTTGTCAAGATGAATTCAGAGTCCTTGGTACATCAGAATGAATGCTGAAAATAAATTGTGATAACACCTGTTTTGCAAGTTTTGGGAGAGTTTCACAATAATGGTAATCTGAAAATTAGAATTCCATTATTTCTAAGTAAGCCTGCCAAACTTTGGAATTTGGAAGGCTTGCTGATAGCTTTAGACTGTATTACTCCTTTTGGCAAAATGAATTCTGAGTCCTTGGTACATCAGAATGAATGCTGAAAATAGATTGTGATAACACCTGTTTTGCAAGTTTTGGAAGAGTTTCACAATAATGGTTATCTGAAAATTGGAATTCCGTTATTTCCAAGTAAGCTTGCTGAATAATGTCGGGTGGTTTTGAATTACATAAAAGGAATTCATATTTCTGTCAGGCAATGATGTGAACCAGTTTAATTCTCCTGAATGTCGCAGTTTGGAATCATTAACCATACATGTCCATGGTGTTTGGTTGTTGTTTTTCTTATCTCTTTTTATTGAATGCATGTTTTAATGATGTTTCTGCAAACTGCTCATCAGGTATGAAAACCTACCAGAAGTGCAGTTATCAGCAGTGAGCCATCGGCATCTGGTGAGCTACAGCTCAGAGACTGACCTCCTGCCTCTGGTACTCACTCACTGTGACTACAGCCTCCACCTGGGTCACAGTGATGCCAGCATCTCAGCCACCCAGCTGCACTATGACTTCAAAGGGTTTGAACTGCAGCTTCGAAACACACTGCTGCTTGGCAAGTCCAGAGTGCAAAGACAGAGGAACAGAGCTATGCAGGTAAATGGGTATTTTCCTACAATTACAGAACAAAGGTGAAAAAGTATTAATTATTCATTATGATGTATAAAGCAAACAAGAAAACATTGTTGATCATCAAAAAAAGAAAGGAAAGAAAGAAAGAATAATGTTAATTTCTCTTGTTGTTGTTGTTTTTTTGTTTTTTTTAATGAAAATCAAAGATTCACCAATTCAAATAACCAAGTATACTTTATCAGTGCCAATCAGATAAAAATGAGTCCAAGCATTGCTGCAGTATAGGTTTGAGTATGGTGATGTTAGAGACATGACTTAGTGTCCACTATGTGTCGTCCTTGTCACACTATGGGCCTTTGTCCTTGGTGCATTATCTTTGCTCCACATAGTCTCATTGCTACATAGGACAGCAGCATCAGTCTTCCTTTACAAAGAATAAAACACTCTCAAAATGTTGTCTTTGATGCACATGGTCTGCATATCATCAGCAAATGTCTGTGCATCCAGTCTTTGGTCCTCACTCATTGTGGGTCCTCTTGTCCTCAGTGTGCTGTCCTTGGTCCATGTATCGTGAGTGTTGACTTCGCTTCAACAGTTGTACATGTTTCCTTGTTTTATACAAATCCACCTGTCTCTAAAGTCATGTTCTCATGCTAGGTGTCCTCAATATCATGTTCTTCCACATGTTGTGTTAGTGTCTTCATTGTTTTGCCCTTGCTTCATATGTTTTCAGTGTGTTGTCATAGATATCTGCTCAGAGTATAGTGTGCCTGCTCATGTGCCCATCCTCCCATTTTTCCTCAGTGTGCTGCCCATGATTTAGTGTGAACCTTCTGTTGCTTTTCCTCTGTCTGTCCTATCTCTTGTGTTTGAGTTTTGTGCCCTCCAGCTAGTTGTTCAATGTGTGGTCCGCATGTTTACAGATCAAGACCCTGACATATTGTGCTGATTCTACAACATCAAGGCTTGTCAGCACATTGAGAGACAAAATTCCTCAGGTAGACTCCTGATTTCCTTGCTGTTTGTGTGGATGGATTGTGTGTGTGTGTGTGTGTGATAGAGAGAGAGAGCAGATAAAAGGTCACTGATGGATCTACTTCTTTTCCAATGTGAGATTATGTGATGTAGATTGGAAAAAATATCAAAAACCCAATAAAATAGTTGATACAACCCATCAGAATCCCAGAGCAAGATGAATTGCAACAAGATAACCCATCATGTCAAAATAATGTCTCATTCCCAGAAAAAAATGTGGACTTCATGCGGCTGTGCAGTATACTGCTGCAATAATATTTGGAAGAGCTGGAGAAAAAAATCGGGTATGATACAGTTATTCATTTGAAGAAGACAGAGGCTTGCAACACCATGCAAGTGCTACTTAGCATTGTCTGTTAGCTGGCATACAGGTGAACAAAAGGTGCACAGTAACAAGTCAAGAAATATTCTCAGATATGAAGCCTTCAGTTCATTCATATACTTTGTATTCTTCACATCCACACAGCAACAAGCATTGTGAAAGTATAAATAAGCTTCTTTTCTTTTAGCATAAAATATCATTTGACTTTCTCATCTGCTCACTCATTGCAAGAAGATGAGCTTGTAAAGGATAGTATATTTGCTGGTCAAAACTTTGTCATTGATGTTTAAATGATACAGCATTGCCTTTATTCTTCTTTTTTCCTTTTGTGTGGGTTTTTTTTTATATCAAAGTGGTAAAAGTATGGTTGTGTGTGAAGTGAGGTTAGCATTGCATGTGAATCATTTGTTTAATAAAGCATGCTGTCTTATAATTCTGTCTTTTTTCTTTTCTTTTTTTTTTTTTTCTTTTTTTTTTAAAGATTTCTTTCTGCATCATTTCCCTCATTTTTTACTGGGTGTTTTCTTCTCTTTTTTTCTTTTTTTACCCTTACCATATCTTTTGACCAGCTCTTCGGGTGTTAAAAAAGAGTGAGTTTTTTTCTTTGCAATTGATTGAATTACATCAATAAATGCGTTAATAAATATCAGTAAATTAGCATTTTATTGAAGACTGATATGTTGGAGTCATCAACAACCATTTTTAGAATATGCCTTTTTTTTCTTCTTTTTTTTCTTCTTTTTTTTTTAATGATAGTCATGTCTGACAATGACCATCAGAACAGCAGAAGAGGCAACTGCTGTCCAAACTATCTGGGCTAGAATTTGATTACAGTGGAGAGTGTCTTGCCCAAGTTACATCCCCACTCTCTCGGCCAAGAGGGTTTTAGGACAGTCAGTGTTGGGATGGCTTCCAAAGGCCAACTAGCCCCCAAGGCTGCAGCACTAAGACCCAGTGCAATCTTGCCTCCTAGAGTGAGTCATAGTCCACAAAAGACTAAGCTGTAAATGACTTCCCACTGGAATGGAGAAACTATTTATCATACAGCTCTCACTTTGTTGTTGGCACAACTGTAAGCTTATGTGTCTTGCTGTAAAAGAAACAAAAACGATATGGACGCCTTTGAGGTCAATATACATAGATCATTGTCAGCAAATTTTGAAATTCTGAGTCTGCTTGCATAACCCAAATGAGAGATGTTTGTACACTTCACCCTCATTCTGATTTTCAGTACTGCAAAACCGGATCTGTTCAGAAAATTCTTGATCTGAGAATGCACGAATCTTACACACATTTGTTTATCTACTACATGAAGCAGCAGCAGGCAAAGTGTAAGTGGAGTGAGCTGTCTGAGGATGTAAGGGGATTGTCAGTGATGAGAGGGCTGTTTGCCGTGGCTTACGCAGGAAGCCTTGGACATGCGGGTGCAGCGTCAGATCGTTGGTGAACTGGCAGAGAACCTTGAAGACATTTGCCGTTCCATTGACAGCCTGAACACCACCCTCAGCTTCCTGCTGTCTGTTGTGGTCAGTGCTGACCAGTCATTGCACGGCTTCATGATGGACACCCTCAGGATGAGAGACACAGAGGGGATTCACAGTCGAAAAGTAAGTCATGCACGAACACATGCATGCACACATGCTTCCTACACACTTGATTGACAACTATAATAAAGTGAGTCACGCACAAATACATGTATGCATATGTACATGCATACATTCATGCCCCAGCACACTTGATCCACAGCTGTAAAGTTAGCCACACAAACACATGTGCACATGTACATGCATGCACGCATACCCCCACTCACTCAGTTCACAGCCTTAACCCTTTGAGCCCTGACCACTGCTTTACCAGTGGTAGAGAAAAATGACATAATGCCTAGCCACCGGTTGAGCGGTGCGTAAACACTTGTGTCGTGTTTTGCTATTGGTTAACTTATATTGAAGAGCCATTCAGAAAAACCGTAATATTCTGATGTCAGCAAACGTAGTATCAACGTGGCCGCGCCTTTTCACTGTGTTTTGTGCATGTGCTTTGGATAAAAAAAAAGATCGATTTCTACCATGAAGCGTGCAGAGTCTCAACCTGACACGCCTCCTTTGATCAACTGGTTCTGCATGCTCAGATTCATTTTCAACATCACTACTGAAAAAAAATATCTGTAGCAAAATCATGCGATTCAAATTCCACCTCACTATCAGAGTAATCATTGTCATACTCTACTTCCGATAAATCATCAAGGCATATCAATTACTTGCTGTGTTGTGTACAGTTGTTTTCTCGCACATTTTGTCCCTGATTTCTGCCCTGACAGGCCAGGTTGAGACTCTGCATACTTCAAGTGTTTACGCACCGCTCGACCGGTGGCTAGGCATTATGTCATTTTTCTGTACCACCGGTAAAGCTGTGGTCAGGGCTCAAAGGGTTTAATACCAATTATTTGCAAATTTTGGCTCAAGAGCTCAGGCAGAAGGGTTAAAATTGCTCAGGAACTCAGGGCTCAAAGGGTTAAAGTTAGTCACACACAACTGCATGCATGCAAATGTACATGCATGCACATATGCCTCTTCAGTGATCATTTCTAATGCTGTTGTCAAGGAAATGATTTTCATCATTTAAAATACCACAGGTTTTGCATATTCTTGCACATTTTCTACACCTGTATGTATGCCTCTTTCTATTTCCGTATAGAGATAATGTACACTAACACAAAATTTTACATGGCTGTGTTTGTGTGTTTTTGTGTATGCGTGTTGGCGCGTGTGTGTGTGTGTGTGTGTGTGTTTTGCAGGCTCAGCAGCAGTGCCAAGTGAAAAATGTCCAGTGTTTGTGGCTACTGCTATGTTCCCAGAGGGCTCGTATCTTAGCTTTGCACAAACAGGTCCGTATATCTGTGTGTTTAAAATGCTTGCGTTTGTGTTACGCATGAGAGTACACATGCACATGTTCATGTTGTGTGTTTATAAAGCAATGGGAGCATACTGTGCATATATAACTGTATTATAAAATTTGTTTGTATTAGGAAAATCTAAAATTTTCATGTTTATCAGCATTTGTGTGTTTTTTGTTTGTGTGTGTGTGTGCTTTCTTTTCTGTCTAATAATGATAATTGTCTCTTTTTAAATTAAATAAGAAAGCAAAACACACACACACACACACACACACACACACACACTGACAGATGTGATAACATGCATTTGAAGAAAAATTGGAGGGAAAAAACTAGATGCTGTGGCAAAGTGGTTAACATTGCTGACTGATGTCCAGGAGAACACAGGCTCGAGGCCCAGCAGAAATGGGCTTTTTCAGCCTATAGCCATCTCAGGCTGAGCTGAGTGTGCTAGGGGCTCAAATGGGAAGACCAAACTGCATAGTTCAGTGTCATCCACTTCACAGATGTGTCTTTGGGGTTGTTGCTGATGTTGTTATTCAGCTGAAAAATTATTGTATTGTGTAGTATATTTATTTAATGTATCATATTATATCGTATTGTATTACTTCTTGTCACAACAGATCTTACTGTGTGAAATGCTGCTCTCCCCAGGGGGATTGTTTTGCTACAGTGCGGGACCACCCTTTTTTTCTCTCTTTTTCTGCCTGCAAGCGTATTTTCTGGATTTTCTACAGAATTTTGCCAGGGACAGTGCTCTTGTTGCCATAAGTTTATTTATGTGCACTAAGTACGTGCTACACACATGGGACCTCGCTGTATCATCTTGTCTAAAGGACTAGCATCCAGACCAGCACACAAGGTCAAGTAGAGGGGGAGAAAATACTAGCGAGTGAGAGATTTGATCCAGTGCATAAATTCTCTCACTTCCTAAGCAGATGTACCACAAGGCCACCCCCTCACATGAAAGGAAGCATAGGGCACAGCCTTGTCATAAAATCCCAGTGGAGCTCTGAAGCAGCATTGTCATCATCGTCATCAGGATAGAAAAAAATTGTCTCAAATTCTGTGGCCTTTCTTGCCATGTTCTCATGTTGACCTCTGTTTTGAATCCCCCTCCACTTCCATGGTTGTGGTGAGTTCCTGTCAAAATGTTTGATGTCAGCAGATTCATGGTGGTGCTGTTGGGGGGACGTGGTGGCAGCGTCCACATCAGGGAAGACACTCACTCAGTGTGGTTCCATGACTAAGGGGTTATTGTCATCATTAGGGGCCTTAGTATGTGTGGTTTTCTGAATATATTGCATCAAAACAAGCACCACTGAACACCACTGAAGTGGCTCAGCAGCACTGCGTGGTAATCCAAATGGATGACTAAAGATGCATTGAATTGTATTGTATGGTATTGGTGTATTCCCTCATGGTGACTTACAGTGATAGGTGCCTGTGGACAGGCAGCACTGAGACTGCAACAGACAGACTTGGATGTAGTCGTGTGCAGGGGGACTCACCTCAGAATGTTTGGTTTCAGCAGTACTTTTGAACAAACTTTCTAAGTAAGATCAGCCTTGCCCAGCTTGCTGCAAAATAATATTGGGACAAAAGCACGAGAAACAAATGTAAACACACACACAAACACATAATACTTATACCATGAATAATTATCTACTTCAGTTGGGAAGTTTCTGGCAGTGTTGTGCTATTCATGTACACATATTCCTTTGACCAAGAAATGTGGTAATGTGTTTTTATATATCTGGTGTGAACAGATTATCTTGGGTGTGCTCTCAGTCCCACAATCCTGGTGTTCACACATCTAATGTTCACATGTCCAGTGTGATCAGGAAGCTTATCAGTGTGCTTTGGTATTCATTGTCCTACAGTTCATGTCTGGTGTTCACATGTCCAGTGATTATCAGTGGTCAACACTGACAATGTGTATAACAGTGCTGTGGTGTTGACACGAGTGGTGATGTGACTGCAGGAGGCCTTTGACCAGCAGGGCCAGGAGATACGCCAGGAGTTGACTGCAGACCAGCAGCAGCAAGTGAACGGGGCCTTACAGCGACTGACACCAGATCGTGTGGAGCTGGTGTTGAATCACATGTACCAGTGCATCATGCTGCACTTGCTCCCCCAAAGCCAAGACCAGAACTTTGCCCGTCCTGAAAACTATGAGTGAGTACAGCAGACTCACCCCTTCCCTTGTCCACACTGACATCAGTCTGTTCTGGTTAGTTTCAGGTATGGGTATGGAAGACACACCATGTCATGACTGTCTTGCTTGGCACTATGAAAAACTGAAATGACATAGCCAAGTGGTGGGAACATTGGGCTTCTGTCCCATGGGTCTGTGAAGTCCATATTTTTGTTCCTGGCAGATTTTGATGAGTTGATTGTGAAGATTTCTCCTTTCTCCCAGGCCAGCATGTCTGCTGTCTGGTAGTGACTTAAACCCTACCATGTGTATTAACATGAGGAGATCAAATGTGCTTGTTGAAAATCCTCATATCCAAGTCAGTCTTAAGTGATTTAACCCCTAGGCTGCCTGCATGACGAGATAACTCGTCATGGCAAGCATGTATGCTTCGCTGCCTGCATGACGAGATAACTCGTCATCGAAATATTCTGACTTTTCCCTGGTTTGCATTCACTTCCTTGGCAAAAATAGTGGTAGCTTTAGCCTGGGGAATCTCTCTAGATTCTATTCATAGCTAGAAACCCCATCTACGTCATGAAGCAGTCCTTTATTTGAACGTTTTGGTTGGGTCACTGTCCAAGTGTTTGCCTGACTTCTCTCCTCGCTCGCTCAACAAAATGTCGGACTGACGCCGTGCTCAAGACATGCGATCGTGACGAACTAAATCAACCATGATTTCTTTCTTTAGCTGATGCTCAGAAAGAATTGAAGCGTAAATTCGAAGGAGAAGATAGAGATGAACATTTATAGGACGATCTGATAGAAAATAAATGAATAATGAAGAGAGTGGCCACGATGCGACTGTCAGTGAGTGATGCCGGCTGTACAGATGTTAGCAGACGACAGATGATCGAATTAGCAGCAGAGCGATATTCTTGGCACGCAGCCAACGCGGTCTGATGAGAACTGAATCAAGTGACCGTGTGAGAGGGGTGAGGAGGAGGGGGGTGGAGACTGAGGGGGCGTGGCCTCACATCCATCTTATCACTTGGAGAAGTCACAATGTATTGTGTATCTATCTCTTAAAAAAAATATATATATATTGTGGTTGTTCTAGTATGATTTTGTGTTTGCAGATATCCATTTGTCCAGAAAATATGATGTTTTTGTGCAAATTACCTGACTAATGTTTGTAATGAACAAGTTGAAAATGTGACAAAAAACAAAACACTGATTTCAAAACAACAGCATGTCACTAAAAATATATAAAATGGGAAAACAGCATGTGTTTTGTATTCTTTATTCATTTGCCTTTCAGAAAATATATACTTTTATGGGTCTTTCTCCAATAACAAAGAGCACAGAATTTTTTGAAAATTTATACCCGTTTTTTGTGAAAAAACCCTGGCAAATAGATTTCACTTAAATCTTATTTTCCTGGCAGCGAAAGGGTTAAGTAAATGTTGACAAGCTTGGTATGCATCCATCATCAGAAACAGAGTATGGTGGATAGAAACCACCAAGCATGAAGAAAAATAAGAAAGGGTGTACCAGGTACCTTTTACTTAAAGTAGGTTGTCTTTCAAAACACTAGTTTTAAATTCTTTGTCCACCATCTTACCAGCTTCTCGGTTTCTCTGTGGTATATTAGAAAAGTATTTGGAGTCTTTGTAATGATATTTTCAAGCTGGAGAGCTATGATAAAATCAGTAACAGGTTGAAATTGCTATAGACTTGACCCCAACATTTGCCCGTACATTAAAACAGCAAAATCTTAATCATTGTTGTCAGTCTTTAGGCAAAACATTTACATCTCAGCTGACAACCTTTGGCGCAATGGCATGACACCAAAATTAGCTCAGGCTTTTTCAAAAATCATGTGGAAATAATCGTGATGTTAATGTTTGAAGAATGTCTATCACCTTATGTGTGGGTATGTTTGTGGTTGTGTTGGTTTTTTTTCTTTTTTGTGTATGTGTGCATGCTTGTGCCATCTGGTGTTTAGTGACTTATTCAGCATATGTGTGTGTGTGTGTGTGCATGCATGGCACAGTGTGTGTGTGTGTGTGAGCAGTGTGTGTGTGTGTGTGCGCACACGCCTGCAGGCACAAATATAAATGTGCATATCTAAGGTTGCCAGTGTCTCATGGCCTCATCTGACATTCTGTGTGCATGTGTGCGGCAGTCTGAAGTGGCTTTTGGAAGACAGCCTGGAGAACCCTGTGTATACACAGCCCCAGGAGGAGCAGGAACAGGAGGAGTTGTCTGCAGATGACCTCGTCTCCTTCCCTGACTCTGTCATGGCCAGTCAGACCATCCCCTGCTGGATCTATGTGCTGAGCCACCTGAAAGAAAGACAACATTGAGTCTGCCTTTTTCACAAAGTGGCCTATACACAGTCTGCCTGCTTTGCCTGCTCTCCTTGTCATACCACCTATGTGGGAGTCTGTCCCTCCTGACACAGAACACACCTCAGTCATTGTGAACATAGATTTTAGACTTGAATATTCAACACACTGGCCTTGAATCTTTTTTGTGACATTACGCATTGAAATTACATTCCCAATGGTTTGTGCCCTCACATGCAACATTCCTGTATTTGTGCATGTTTATTTCATTGTGTACTTGTTCGTAGTGACTAGTATCTGTGCATAATGACTTTATGAAAACGTGACTGATGCACAGATTTAGTGGTTTGGAAATTTGATAGAGATATGCAACAGTTTGCAATGACTGTTGTGAAGGACTGAAAATTAAATTGATAATGAAAAGACATTATGCAGTGTTTGTTGTTAAAGGACTCTGATGTAGAGATTGTTATTTTAATGGCTTACTGTGGTGTCTCTTATTAGAAAGGATTGCTTTTGGTGACTCTTGTTTTAAAGGTTTGTAGTGGTGACTGTCAGTCGTCATAAGTAAGTAATATGGGTATAAATACACATACTTGTTTATAACTAACTGCTGTTGTATGTGGTGTAGTGACAATTACTTGCCATGGAAGTTCATGATAAAGACAGATGGCATAAAGATTTGTTTTGGCCAGATTTAATTAAATGTGAATTTGAAGTTGGGTTTCACATGTGGTGAGTTTGTTTGTCTCTGTAATCGTGTGATTTTCATGTTGTACTGCAGAATTTCCTGTAATTTTTCCCATGCTCTGCCCTTGAAGTGTTCCAGGGATGGCAGATTAAGTATCTTCATCCTGGTACATAGACACTAACTTTGATGGTTGTTACTTGTTTTGAAACATTGGGATGGTGGATTCAGTGTTTTCATGACAACAGATTGTGTAAAAGTCTCTTTGGGGTGACAGCTTAATCGTCATAAAGGCTTATTATGATGACAGTTACTTGTTATAAAGTTATGTTGTGCTGACATTTTATTGTAAATATTTGTTGTGGCAACATTTAATTATTGTAGCAAAGTCACAACTGTTGATTGTTGTCTACAGTTTTTGTGATGAATTGATGTCAATACAGATTATAGGTACCATTAATTGTTTTAAAGTTTGTTCTTTTCTTGTGACAGTTTACTTTCATATTCTTTTTTAGGTAAATGTTAATTATTGTGATGGTTTGTTGTTGGGACAGTTTGTTATAAAGGCTTACTGTGGTGGCAGATTTTGTTACAACTACTTGTTCTGATGACAGAAGGATAAAAGATCATTTTTGATAAAAGAATGTTTCGCTGATACTTGATTATTGTAAACATTTTCTGTGTGACACATATTTGTTGTAAAGGCTTTTGTGTTGATTAGAAATTATGAGCATGTTGTAGTGATGTTTAATTGTTGTTAAGACTGTTAATTGTTTCAAAGATTTTTGGTGAAATGTTATGACCATTAAACAATTAAGTGTTGTAAGTACTGGTTGTAGTGACAGATGGTAATGTGAATGGGTGGTGGGAATCACTTTTGTGGCTGGCACTGCACTCATTTCATGGGATGGACAATTTTTGACCACATGTGTGAATTAGTTTGGTTTCTACTGTGGCAAGTTGGTTTTTCTCTATAATCATATGATGTTCATGTTGTACTGCAGAACTTGCCACTATTCTGATTGTGCTCTGTCCTTGAAGTGTTCCAGGGATGGCAGATTAAGTATTTTCATCCTGGTACATGGAGACAAGCTGTGATGGCAGTTACTTGTTCTGAAATGTTCAAGTGGTGAGTTCATTGTTCTAGTGACAGTGAATTGTTTTGAAGTCTCTTAAGGGTGACAGTTCATCATAAAGGCTTATTATGGTGACAGTGTCTTGTAATAGTCTTGTTTGGGTGACATTTTATTGTTTTAAATATTTAGTGTGGCAACAGTTAATTGTTATAAAGTCAGAATAATTGATTGTTGCCTACAGGTTTTGTGGCAGTGTTAACACAGAGTGTAGTTACCATTAATTGATTAAAAAATTGAGTTCTTTTCTGGGTGACAGTTAACTTTCATAACAGTTTTTGGGGTGACTGTTAATTATACTGATGGTTTGTTGTGGGGATAGTTTATTATAAAGGCTTACTGTGGTGGCAGATTTTGTTACAACAGCTTGTTCTGATGACAGTTTTGTAAAAGAATGTTTTGATGACACTTAATTATTGTAAAGATTTTCTGTGTGACATGTATTTGTTGTAAAGACTTTCTTGGTGACTATTAAGTGTGAACATGTTGTGGTGATGTTTCATTGTTGTCAAGTTCTTGCCATAGTAGAGACTGTTAATTGTTGCAAAGGCTTGTTCTTGTTTCTGACTGGACAAACATTGTTGTAATGACTTGAACAAATGTAATAATTACTGTTTGTAGTGACAGGTAACTGTGGTAAATGTGAGTGGGTGACAGGAGTTACTTCTATGGCTGGAGCTGCACCCATTTCATGGGATGGACAATTTTTTACCACACTTGTGGAGTTTGACTGCTTGATTGTGGCCAGTCTGGTGTCCTCTATAATCATGTGATTCTCCTGTTGCATTGTAGAATTTACTGCTGTTTTATTCATGCTTAGTCCTCCAGGCGTTCCATGGATGGCTGATCAAGTATATTCATCCTGGAACATAGAAACTAACTTTGATGATGGCAGTTAGTTGTTTTTAGATGTTGTGGCACATAATTGTTGTAAAGGCTTGCTGTTGTGACCATTATTTTTTCATGAGAACTTTTTTTCTTGTTTTTTTTGTTTTGTTTTGTTTTTTTATACTTTTATAGAGATTTGTTGTGGAAACAGTTTATTTTTTGGTAAATTTGTGTTTTGGTAGCAGTTATTTCTTGCAAAACATTATCAGTTGTTGTAAAAATTTGTTATATGTAAAGAAATGATTGTATGTACAAGAGGTAATTGATAGGGAAAGCTGATTTTTCTTATGGTGACTGTCACTTGTCATAACAATTGATATTTGTTGTGATGGTTTGTTGTAGTGAGTGCTGGTTGTTGTTGTTGTTTTTTTGTTTGTTTGTTTGTTTTTTTTTAACATGGCTTTTTTCAGTCTTGGCAACAACTTTTAATTCCCAAGTGAGTTGGTGACACAGACTGGACAGGCATCTATACTTATACAACTGAACACAGTGATTACTACTCCTGAGACAGCGAATGAAATTAGCTAATGTCACATTCTGTTATGGTATTTGTCAAATGCTGATGGCTATGCATTGCATTATGTTTAGTTAGTCTTGGTGTGGTCTTGGCGATAAACTGGATTGCAAACGGCATATATTGTGACTAGTTTTGAGAATGAAACAGTGAAAGACAAGTCAGTTTTGGACATAATTACTAGATTGTCTCTTTGATCCAGTCTGAGAACTGATAGACCATAAATAACTATGCAGAAAATCATTCTAAATGTTCTTAAATCATCAGTCAGATGTATCACATTTGTTATTGTTTCTTACTACTTTTTCATTTTCTCTGTATTTTTGTGCTCTTTAACATCACATTGAAGTAGTCTTACATCTATCAGTGTCATATAATTCTGTGATCACTTTTCATTATGTCTGTCAACATACACTTTGGTAATGCCTATTGTGTTTGTAGCAGTGCTTATTTTTGTTATTTCCATGATCCTATTATTCAGATGTGCTATTGATA
The DNA here is from genome assembly GCF_041734735.1 of Babylonia areolata. Classification (NCBI taxonomy): domain Eukaryota; kingdom Metazoa; phylum Mollusca; class Gastropoda; order Neogastropoda; family Buccinidae; genus Babylonia; species Babylonia areolata. The sequence continues at coordinate 22,828,154 of NC_134899.1, forward strand.
TGTCACTTGAATATTATAATTTCCCTCTGATTGATTGAATTGTCCATCATCCTGTGAACTATTATTTAGATGTGCTATCAATAATAGTTACTTGAATATTGTCACTTCCACCCTGATTGCTTGAATTCTGTTGTTTCTATTATCATTTCAGTACTGTTTGCTGTTCTTTTATCACTAATATTCACCTTTTTATTATTTCCTAAATCATCATCTTTTTCAAATACCTGATTTGTTTCATCTTCAGTGAATTTCTTTTTTTCTGACATCATTATTTGTAAATGGTCTCTTTTACATGGGTTACACTGCTGGTCAGGCATCTGCTTGGCAGATATGGTGTAGCGTATATGGATTTGACCAAACGCAGTGACGCCTCCTTGAGCTACTGATACTGATATATACAAATAGAAATGAACCAAAATCATGTTTCCATCATCAGTTGTGCTATGAGTAATGCATTGATAGAGATGATTATTTACTTTTTATCAGGGACATCAGTGTTTAATTTCATACACATTACTGGAGTTACAGACATGTTGGTTGTACCAAAATAAATTGATGGCTGTGTTTCTTTTTCATCGACATGAATTACTTAAGCATAATTACATAGGTATTTAATCACATTGGATTCTGGACCATATTATGAAGATTGTCTAAATGTACAGACCTTCAGCATGTTGGTTATTTTGCGCAAACGTTTTGCTCATGTTTTCTTTGTTTGTACTGTTGCTCTGAGATGGACTTGGTATTCAGCAGGACTTTATTTCATACTGAATAATTTCATTTGTAGACTGTTTAATGATAACAACAAATGAATGATGTTCTTGTCACTATATGTTTTTATATGACTAGTTTTGTATATTCAAGGCCGTTTCATTGTTCTCCTTTTTTTTTTTTCCAGTTTATCTGGTATCTTGTACATACAGTAACTGATTGTTTTGTTGTTGTTTTATGTTAGCACAAACAGTTCTCACCTTTCTCTGCCTTCAGTTGTCCCTTTCCTCTGAGCTTGTGTTCTTCTTTGACATCCTGTACAGGTCTGTTGCTCTGATTTTGTTATCTTCTTCCTCTCTCTCTCTCTCTCTCTCTCTCTCTCTCTCTCTCTCTTTTTTTTTTTTTTTTTTTTTTCTTTTTTTTTTTCCCCTTTGACTGCCTCTGGGTCCATCCCTGATATCTTGCGTGTTTCCTTTGACATCTTCTAAGTGATGGTCCCTTTCTCTTGACTGTGTAGCATGAATGGACTGGTACAATAATTTGATGTATTACAAACTTTTTTTCTTTTTTTTTTATGCTGGATATGCAAAAATTGAGGTAGGTCATGTCATTGATACTTGCTGTAAATAGTGTATACACGTGTAGCATGGATTAAACTGACTTTGGATTATATCAGAGAGGGTTTATTTGAATAATAAGATCAAATGTTTATGCTTTGTGTGATGTTTCATATGAAAATCTGAATAGATAAAATCATATCCATTTTGATTTCTTGAAAAACAAATATCTTAAGAGCAAAAACTAATTCTTTAAATATGTACATGCATTTAGTATGGATAACTCATAAGGGATATTTTTTTTAGCACATAAACTTATTCTGTCTGAAAGTTTGAATGGTATAAGTAAAATGTTTTTAATTTTGATGTTACCTTGTTGTTGTTTTTTTATGTCATTTTGAATTATTTTCCTATAATTGTTAGTTGTTTGCATGTATACAGAATTTATACTTTGCTTCATGTTCTTTTTGATGAAATGTCTAATCATACATTTTTTTTAATTCAAATGATTCTGTCATTTCTTCTTTACATCCAGAATCCTCTTTGTAGTGGCTTAAATTGGTTGTCATGTGCCGTAGAGAGTCTTGCCCTGTTTTAGCATTTTAATTGAAATTATTGATTTGCATATTTTTTTTAGATTCTAATTGTCTGTGTGGTGGCTTGAAATTGTTGCATAATATTTGATAATTATCTTGCTTCTGTAGTTGCTTTTTTCTTTTCTTTTAAGCTGATTGTTGATATATATTATTTTTTGGAAGTTAAATTGCTTTTTCAGCAGCTTGAATTGGTTTTGTCATGTATGATGAACCCTTCTTTTGTCCTTTTTTTTTATTCATATTATTGTTAATTTGTTGGATTTTGAATTGCTTTTGCGGTGGCTTAATGTGTTGGTCATGTGCAGTGCACATCTTCCCCAGTTGTTCTTCATTTGAAATGTTGATTGTGTCATTTTTATTTAATATTTGAATTGCTTCACCAAGAGCTTAATTAAAGTTGTAGTATATGGGATCAAATAATATAAACTTCTTACCAATTTTATCAAAATTGTGCCATTTTGTTTTTAAATTATAATTGCTTTTGCAGCAGCATTAAGCAGTTCTAGTGTTTGCAATGAAGTGCTTCCCAGTATAACTTTTAAAAATTATTTCATATTGTTGAATTATATCAATATTTTTTGTTGATCTTCTTTTGAAACATGGTTAAACTTGCAAGATCATGTGCATACATGCTGTTTTACTGTCTTTCTTCTTTGTCTTTTTTGTTGTTGTTGTTGTTGTTGATTTATATCATTTTTTGGGGGGTGGGGGGACTTTAAATTGCTTTTGCAGTGACTCGACTGTTTTATGTCAAGAAATGTAAATGTTTTGTCCAGTTGCACCTTTTCAGTTCAGATTGTTGATTTGTCTCCCTTTTTTATATTTGTAATTTAATGTGTTTGTCATCTGACAAATATCTTGCCCAGTTGTACATTTTTAATTCATATTTTTATTTTGTGTCATTTTTCTCAGATTTTAAATAGGTTTTGCAGTGGATTAAAGTGCTATGTCATGAAACTTCTTGCCCAGTTGCACTTTTTTAGTTCATATTTTTTTCAGACTGTTGAATCTTTTTTTTTTTTCTTCTTTTTTTTTTCTTTTTGCAGTGAAATTGTTGATTGATATCATTTTTTAGATGTCAGATTGCTTTTGCAGTGGTTTGAAATATGTCTTCCATGATAAACTTCTTGCTGAGTTGTATCTTTTGAATTTAGATTGTTGTTTTGATATTATTCATTAAAGATTTACTTTTGCAGAAGTTTATAGTGCTTATATTATTTGAAATAAAATTCATACCCAGTTGTACCATTTCAGATCAGTTGTTTTGGGTGTTTTTTTTATACATTTTTAAGCAATAATTATAAACTTTTTGCCCAGTTCTACTTGTTTTAAAATTCAGATTATTGTCTGAGATTGTTGATTTGATTTTTTTTTCTAAGATTTTACATTACTTTTGCAATGGCTTAGAGTGGGTATGTGATATGCAAGTGATTTCTTACTTTGGTGGTGTTTGCTATTACAAAGTTATAATTTGGTGAGTTGCTTTTGTAGTAGTTCACAGTGGTTATAATTGTCATATGTTATGAAATTATGTATTTACCAACTAATTTTAAAGTATTTTTTATTCTTCGTTTGGTTTAGCAATTGTCTTTTACACAGATGCATCATTATTTTGGTAACCTTATTCACTTACTGGTAAACTGCTTTCTCCATTGCTTTCAGAAGGTAATGAGATAGATGATTTCAGGTCTGAAGGGTTTTTGATGTCATTGATGTTTGCTTATCATCCTGTGCTTTCTGTCTGTTCTGCTGTGTGCAAGAACCAGCATGGATTGATTGACTTGAGAACTGGAAAGAAAATAGACAAGGGATAGTTACATAACACACATTTGTGAGCTTGTGTGAATAATAATAGAAGAAAAAGGATTACAAACTGCTAACAAATTGAATACCAAATGCTTGTGATCCTGATAGTCTTGGGAATGATTCTTCTAATGTAAACATAGTGTTTAAATAATCTTTCACTCCAGTCCATTGTCTTGAAAGAATCCTTTTTTGTCTTGAGATTGAAACCCCCTTTCTGTGGTCACAAGTTTAGAATGGTTTCTCTGTGTCCACAGTCCTTTTCCTGCCCACAGTTTTAAAGAAAGCACTGCCCTGTAAATTGTCTCCAAACAATCCTCCTTTCTCTTATTTAATAGTCTGATTTTTTTGTTTGGTTTTGTTGTTGATTGTTCAAACTGGTGACAAGTTCTCTGCAATGATTTGATCAATAACAATGCTCCTGTTTGTTACTCACGAAAGTAAATTTTATCACCGATAAAGATTAAGCAATGTATGATTTTAAGAAAAAACATATGTAAGTGCTTTGTATTTTATATGTCTATAGAGGTGTGTATTTTTTCTTAAAAGTTAGTATATAATAGCTTGGTGTTTATGAGATCTTTGGGTGTATTATCAGAATTTACTATGTTGAAAGTTTGTAATTCTACACAATTTTCAATAAAGTATAGTTTTTAAAAATGTGTTGTGTCCATTGTGTCTCAGTGTATATATAAGGTATGGACCCTCTGTGTCAAAACATATGAACATGACATACAAGAGAGGCTCAATAATTATCTGAATAGAGCTGTTTCAGCAAATTTACTTTTCCACTTTTGGATGTATCCTCCTTAATCTTTCACAAATATTCCCATACTTCTTGCCCATGGTGCTTGATCAAATTGATTCATGTATTATTTTGTTCATTTTTCAAGTTATGAGGGACCCCAATGGGCACAACGGTTCCCAACGCAAAGATAATCAAAGAAAATGACATTGATTCACTGAATTAACATTTGTTGGAAAGCTGATCACCATGCAGGTCATGTCAATTTCCACTTAAAGGTTTACTTTCTCCGACATTTAGGCTACTTTGATTTGCCACAGAAGGTTAACAGTGGGATAAGAAACATTTAAAAAGTTAGTTTTATCGATCATGATCACTAATATCGCATTGTCTCAGAAACTCTTCTCTCTCTCTCTCTCTCTCTCTCTCTCTCTGTCAGCATGCCAGTCTGTCTCTCTCTCATTCTCAAACTTTCTTTTTGTTATGATGCAGTATTTGCTCTCAATGTATTCATTTTTATTATGTAAGGTGTTGTGCAAGAAATATATTACATTGACGCATACACCCATGTCACAAAAGGACCCTCATTGCCAATGACGTCAATGTGTCAAAGTCTCTCTTGTCTCGGTCTCTCGATCTCTTTCTCTCTGTTTCTCCTGCCCCCCCCCCCCCCCCCCCTCTCTCTCTCTCTCTCTCTCTCTCAGAGATCTCAGTCGAGGCACACATGCATGTTTGCACTCATTCACACATTGACACATTCACACACAAACATATCTCTCTCTCTGGATTCTGTGTCCAATGGATGAGTAGGCAGTCCGGTCTTCAGAGAAGCTGACGTAGGCATTGGCATCAGGTACCGCACAGATGGCTCACTCTTCAACCTCAGGAGGCTTCAAGCAAAAACCAAGGTGAGGACAGACAACGTCAACGACTTCCTGTTTGCTGATGACTGCGCTCTCAACGCTGCCTCCGAAGCTGACATGCAACACAGCATCGACAAGTTCTGTGCTGCCTGCGACAACTTTGGCCTCACAATCAGCACAAAGAAGACTGAAGTGATGCACCAGCCAGCTCCAGGAAAGCCTTACGTTGAACCAAACATCTTCATCAACGGGCAACGACTGAACGCGGTGGACAAGTTCACAAACTTGGGCAGTACACTCTCTTGCACAGTTGTCAGTTGACGAGGTGAATGCCAGACTCGCCAAAGCCAGCGCTGCCTTCGGCAGACTCCAAAAGAACGTTTGGAACAGGAGAGGCATCACCCTGGAGACGAAGCTTGAAGTATACAAGGCCATAGTTCTCATCACACTGCTCTATGGATGTGAATCATGGACGGTCTACAAACGCCACGCCAAAAAGCTGAACCACTTCCACACCACCAGCCTCAGAAAACTTCTCGGCATGAAGTGGCAAGAGAAGATCCCTGACACAGAGGTGCTCACTCGTGCAAACTTGCCCAGCATCTACACCATCTTGATGCAGGCCCAGCTGCGCTGGGCAGGCCATGTAGTTCGCATGCCAGACCACAGGCTCCCCAAGAAACTGCTGTACGGCGAACTCCAACATGGCAAGCGCTCCTATGGAGGCCAAAAGAAGCGCTTCAAAGACACTCTGAAAGCTTCTCTGAAGACCTTCAACATCAGCCACGACACATGGGAGCTGAATGCAATGGACAGACCAAAGTGGCGTTCAGCTGTCCACAAAGGCGCCAAATCCAGTGAGGCCAACAGAATCACTGCAGCAGAGCAACGCAGACAGGCCAGGAAAAGCAGTGCCAGCAAGTCCCCGACAGCCGCCACCATCCCCTGTCCACACTGCGTCAGAACCTTCCGGGCGCGGATTGGCCTGACCAGTCATCTGCGCACCCACAGAGCCCAACCCACCCACCCCCAGGATGACTAGATGGTCCTCGTTGATCCCGACGGACGAACCACAGGCAGTCCAGTCATCTGCTGATGTGGGTCCTCATGTGGGAATGAAGACCAGTTCCCGAGAGGTCGTCCACAGACGCTGCATGGAATGGAGTCCTGCAATGATGGGCCCCGTTTTCTCCGATTCCTCTTTTCCTGGATGGCGGCTGCTCTCTTTCGTTTGAATGTCTTTGTGCCGTGCGTGCACCGTTGCTTCCACTGTGTTCTGTCAAGGGCGACATCTTCCAAGGAAACTGTCGATGTTGCAGCTTCTAATGTTGGCCTTCAAGGTGTTTTTGCATCTCAGTTTAAGAGGCCTTCCTTGGTCACGTTGCCCTTACATAGGTTGTCCACACAGCACAAACATAAACACATTAACACACACATTCACACACGCGCGCGCGCACACACACACACACACACACACACACACACTCACTCACTCATCCACTCCCTCACACACGCATACAAAGGCAGTCATATGTGCATGGTCACTAAAGTTGCAAGATTCATATGATAATTTTAAAGGATAAGTGTAAGAAAAAGGAGTCTGTACGATGCTTGTGTAGATGATGAGGTGAGCAAAACTGCATGTGCAGCACTTCATAGTAAATCACCCTTTTCCCGGTAAGTATATTGTAGGCCAGCTGTGATGTGGGTTTTTTTGTTGTTGTTTGTTTGTTTGTTTTGTTTTGTTTTTTTCCAGCGTTCATCATTCATTCTAATTTTGTCACTTGAGACCATAACCTAATGATCAGCCCCTCATGTAGGTCTGCAGAAAGTACTTTTCGGCTTACAATAGTATATGTGGTAGAAAGACAACGCCTCAAAAGCTGTTGATACTATGTCTATCATTGTGTGAAGATCAACACGTGATCGAACACCCTTCAGGTATCATCGCCCCACTGCAAATAATGTTATTGAAACAATACTTCAAGCATGGTTCCTTTGGGCCAGTCAGATGTCAAGGAAACCCTCAGCTCTAAATTGAAGAAGAGAGGGTGGAGGGAAACATGTACACAGATATTATTCACGGGGGAGTCAGACTAACGGAGAGACAGACAAGCAGAGAAAGATTGGCTGATCAGATAATACGAACGTATAACTAGTTTAAGTCACCATAGCATGCGGAAAAAAAAGAAGAAGAAAAGCCCGCAAAATACACGAGTTGTTTACTGAAGTTCGATAAATACACTCAGAAGATGTCTATCTTACTGCCGTCCATACACTCAACTATATTCCCTACCTTACACTCATACACAACCACTACCACCATCCTACCCTCTTCCAGTCCTCAAAGCTGCGGAGACATGCATGGAGACAGGTACACAGACCGAGAACCAATGGGGGGAAACAAACTGTTCAAAGTATTTCGAAAAAGAAAAGAAAATAAAGAGAGTGTGTGCTAGGGGTGGGGAAAGTTGGAGTGGAGATGTAGAAACACCAAAATAAAAACGTCTTAGCTGTGTTTAGGTCGATGGACAACGGATCCGCCATATTGAGTCCTGGAGCGGGACAAAGCTTGATAATTAAAGGTTGACTGAACCTCAGACAACGGATACGGGTGATCGATGGTACAGCAACCCAGGGACATTTGACACTCCACTGCGAAATGAGTCTGATGTCACCTTTTGGACTCTCAGTACTTGTTTGGCTGACGTGTGTAACCAGAGTTAGTCTGTGACATAATTAGCTCGGATTCGGTTGTCCGGTGTATGTGTGTATTGTATTCCATCACTTTCTTTTGTCACAATAGATTTCTCCGTGTGAAATTCGGGCTGTTTTCCCCGGGGAGAGCGCGTTGCTCCACTGAGAGCGACACACACACACACACACACACACACACACACACACACACACACATATATATATATATATATATATATATATGTGTGTGTGTGTGTGTGTGTGTGTGTATACATACACACATACATACATATATATTTTTTTTTCTAAATGCAAATGTATTTGTTTTCCTTTCAAAGTGGCTTTATCTATGTATTTTCGTCAGGGACAACCCTTTTGTTGCCGTGGGTTCTTATACGTGCACTAAGTTGTCTGCGGAATACAAAATGTTGAAAAATGTACGTTGTAAAGGTGAACCAAAAAAAAATCTAATTGTAATAGGCTAAATGAGTTGTTAATACCAGAAGGATTAACCCTAAAATATGATATTATATGATATGGATACTTATATAGCTGCTCTCCCCGGAGAGAACGCTTTGTTCCAGTGAGGGCGCCACATCATATATATATATATATATATATATATATATATATATATATATATATATTAACATGAGTTACATCAACTGGAATTGTTCCGTTTCCTGCACACAACTTTCGGTTGGACAGACGCTCGTTTCTGATGGTGTACAAACATATTGTGAAGAAAGAGAGGAAAGGATCTACCGGTAATACCTCCATCTCTCTCTCTCCCTCTCACCTCCCACATTTTCGGTTTTGCTCTTGTTTTTAAACCAGCAAGAATTACGCCTGATCCACGAAGCTTTGCATCTTGTTCTTTCTTTCGTTGGCCATTTACTTTTTCCCTCTTTTTTAACATTTTTCCCCTTTTTTTCTTTTCTTTTTTTTTTCTTTTTTTTTTTTTTCTTTTTTTTTTTTTTTTTTTTTTTGTTTCTCTTAAAATGCTTTATTTATTACTCTTTCCAATAGTGAAAAAACACTTTCAGACTGCACACACATTGGCCGTGCTACAGTCAGTTCATGGCTGTGCCCGTCTACAAACCAGCTGAGAAATTATTGACATGGTGATTGCATGAGACTTCACACAGACTTTAAACTGAGAATGTTCAAAGAACATTTTGCACTGGTGTCTTCAGAATTTGTTTCTGTCGTTATGGTTCACAGAAAAAAATGTCTGCAACATCAGTCTACGCAAATACCAGACACGATCATTTTCCATCCCCCAAGAATGAAATAGGCCTGTGACTTCCCACTCATTTCACAGTGGATTGTCACATAGCAGCTGTGACTATGTGAATCCTTGCAGACAGGCCTGACCGCACATAAAAACACACACTGATGGAAAGCCAGATCTGCTTCAGTGACACTCGATAGGCTTGAGAGAATACAATCATCTACTGAATAGTCTGTGGCGGGCTATGCACGATCATGGTTTTGTGTCTGTCCAAGTTGCCTGTTTCTGTGTGAGAGCAACTTCCATAGGTGAAACTGAATAATCCGTGCTGTACTTGTATGGAGGAGTGGTTACCGTGTGCACCAGTGTTCACCTGTGTGGGTTCTTTATCATATGTTTCATGCATTTTAAAAATTATGTTTGCTTCTAATAACAACACGCGGTTTTGTTGTTGGCTCATATGTATGTCAACACACACAACGTGAGTCATGTAATAAACTCTCTGTTTTGGTTTCTGTATGTGTGTGTATATATATATATGTATGTGTGTATATATGTGTATGTGTGTCTGTCTGCGGTAAACTTTACCAAATTGATTTCTCTGGGAAATACAGTGTCTGCCGACACTAAATCTGGCTTTGAAGTCGGGGGGAAATATTTCTTACCACACATTCTAATTTAGTGATATCTGGGAAGGACCAAAAATGATTCAAAATTTTTGTTATTTCTTTTCACAGAACTTAGTGTTTTTGTCTGCTCTCATTAAAAGTTGCAAGCGATCTTCTTAAATCGCTAAATTAATGATGATAGAATTTCTGCCTTTTCTCTTCTGAGTCTGTCAGCCGCCTTTGACACAACTGATCAAGAAATCCTACTGTAGATTACGATAGTCTTTGGCATTTGAAGTGTCGTCCATACGTGGATGAACTCATAAAGCCCTTACCTCAGTGAACGTAAACATAAAATGCTAGTAAATGACCTCTTTTCACCTGATAGCCAATATTCTTGGAACACGAAGTTCCACAAGGTTCTGTTTTGGGGACCTTTCTTGTTTATCACGTACACGGCACCACTTTCTCAAATTATCGATCGTCACTGTTTGTCTTCTGACGTCACAGCACTGCCAGTCAAGTACAATTGAAATCCATCAAATGATTCCCAATACACAAAACTACAATTTTTTATGACAGAATCTTGGATGACGCTCAATTAACTGCGGTTTAACGGCGAAAAAAAGCCCTAAGTTTAAAACAGACCCCTCGCTTCCAACCACCATCTGCCATAACACTGCAGACAATAAATGTTTGTACTATGTTCATAATCTGGGTGTCATTTTAGATTAGACCATATCGGATTGCACAAGCCTTGGACTTGGGAGAGAGATTCAGATGGTTTAATATGTTTCGGCCAGAGACACACATACACATCAGGGAAAGGAGCGAGGGATGGGGGAAGAGGGGTGGGGGAAGGGGATGGGGGAAGAGGGATGGGGGAAGAGGGAGTGGGTAATCCAACAGTTCATTTGCAAACTATATAGTAACTTTCTGTTAAGCACACTTAGGAGAGAGAGAGAGAAATGTTGGCATGCAGGTATGATAGTCAGTCGTGTCCGACTATGACCATCAGACCAACAGAGGAGGCAACTGCTGTCCCAACTATTAACAGACAAAACAACAAGAACAATACTAAACAGAAAATACAATTAAGTCACACACAAAAAATAACAAAAAATCCTCCACCTCCTCTCTACCAACCCCTCCCACACCCATCCACTCCTAACAACAACAGCAACAACAACAACACACACACACACACACACACACACACACACACACACACATCCTGTAAAAAAAAAATGAAAAAAAAGAAGGAAAGAAATAAAGCTAACTCAGCAGCATGGAACAAACAGTGGAAGGGCAGCTACATGAACAGGCCACACGACCAGTCCAGAAAACAACTCACAAGCACCCCAACCCAATGTCCCAGTCACCACCCCCGGTTTCCGTCACAAACCCTGCTGCGATCGATCTCCATCGATCATGCTGTCCCCTGACAACCGCTGGCAAGCTTCACTTACCTCCACACCTCTCCCTCTACCCCAGCCATCCTCCAACCCACCCCACCCCCATCCAGAACATATACCTCCTCCGCTTACCAGGTGAAGTGAAGTGAGTTTCTCGCTCCGTCAGAACGGACTGTATTGTGTGGTACTCAGTGTGTGTGTGTGTGTGTGTGTGTGTGTGTGTATGTGTGTGTGTGTGTGATCTCAACATCAGTCGGTCGCTTCGTGAATAATGCAGCCTGTCTTTCTGGTGTGGTCGGGGGTCGGGTGGATGGGTGGGGGGGGGGTCTCCTTAGTGACGGGCTGAAATACCCCACTCATCACCCTCCAGTCCCACCTCCCCATCACCCGACAACACGCCCCCCACCCTCCTCACATCCTCACCCCACCACCAACCCGTCTTTATGCCTATTGACTACAATGGGGTACCGTACAAAACGTGTCCCGACAATCACTCCGACCCCTTCACTGGTTTTTTGTTTGGTTGGTTGGTTGGTTTGGTTTTTGTTTGTTTTTTTCTCTCTCTCTAAGAGCCACGTGACGTATATATTAAGTGTGGCCATCCGTTCGTGTCAAAAGTGTGAATCTTGTGATTGACGTGAAGGAGATGAAGACGGGCGGGGAGGAAGGAGGCGGGGTGAAGTGGACAGTGATTGGGTGGGGGAGGGGGTGAGCTGGGGGAGGTAGCATGCAGTGATCAATGTTTGTCCCGCGCTTCAGCCAATGCCGATTTGCGCGTGCTTTTCTGTGGTACCCGGGGTGGGAGAACGAATGCAGGCTGTGCGCGCTGCGGTGACAGTGACAGACTATTGGCGTGATACACTAGAGGTTGTCACAGCTATCAGGGGAGATCTCTGTGTTTGTGTGATTGTACAGAGTTTGGCTTTTTGTTGTTGTTGTTGTTGTTCTGGGCGTCAAGAGCCGTGTGCGTGTGCAGTTCTGGGCTGGGAAGAAGAGAGGAGAGACAAGAGTTGAAACACTTTTAAATGTGAGTGTTCATAGAATACGGGTTGAACGTGCGTGACTTAGAACACTGTTCGCTGGAGGACTTGTTGACTGGTTGGTTGGTTGGTTGGTTAATTCTTACTTACGTAATTAGTCCATTAGTTAGCTAGCTGATTTGTCAGGTGGTTGGCTTCTTGGATGGCTGGACGGTTGGTTAGGAAGCTGGTTGGTTGATACTGATAAATACATCTCTCTGCTTCGCTTTGTCTCTGCCACTGTTGTGTGTGTGTGTGTGTGTGTGTGTGTGTGTGTGTGTGTGTGTGTGTGTGTGTGCTTATCTTTGTTTCTATGATTATGCATGCATGTTAATAGCTCATTGCACCCATCCATCTCATTTTCTCTCTTTCTCTCTCCCCCACTTCCACCCCATTCACAATCTTCTCTCCTTTTCTCGTTCCTTCCCAGTCCAACAATATTCTTTTATTTTGATGTGTGTCTGCTTTTGTTTGTATGTGCCTTTTTGTGTTTTTCCCCCCAGTATATTTTATCAGTATCAATGTCATGCCTTTTTCATTTAGTAGTATAGTGTGTAGTGTGGACCTTATTTAGGGCGGATACCTAATTCAAAACATACGCATTTATGCTTATTAAATTTTATCATCCCCGGAAAGAAAGAATTTTGTAGTCTTGTCCTCTCTCTCCCTCTCTCTCTTTCTCCTCTCCTCTCTCCTTCTCTCTCTCTCTCTCTCTCTCTCTCTCTCTCTCTCTCTCTCTCTCTCTCTCTATGTATCTCTCTCTGTGCCTCTGTCAGGCTCCCTTCCTCCCTCCAAAAGCTTTCAGTGCATTTGCTTTGGGTTGTGTTCGTGTACCTGCTGGGTTTACTGTTCTCTTCTCTGGTGAGGGCAGGATGGAAAAACAAGTAACGCGCCCGGTCCTTTATTTCCTCAATGTGAAAGACTTTGTTCGATCGTCCTGTGGCTCTGTATGTGTTTGTCTGTCTGTCTGTCTGTTTCTTTGTCTGTATGTCTGTCTGCCTGCTCTCTGTCTCTGTCTCTCTGTCTCTCTCATGCCCCTTCCCTGGTCTCGTGAGAGGGTTCAGACGCATTTCACACGGCAAGTGAGAAAATGACAAAATTAACAAAGTTAAAGGAGGAACTTCCATATAAGTTTTTGTACTGCGAAAATGCCATCGAACGCTGAACAACAATGTGAAAAAAAACGTGGAAGTTTGAACCAGCTTTTGGCGAAGATGTTAAGAAGAAAAGTTGAAATTTCTGTAAAGCCGAAGCCGTACTCACCATTTTGTTGCTGGGACAGAAACACGGACTTTTCATGCCGCTGTTTGCTGACAACTTGGCTGCTCGCTTTGTTTTCTCCTGACCGCTAAAGGTGTGGTGCTGTGTGAAAAGCAAGGCTGGTATGCAGTGGATGTTCAATTCAGTTCAGTTCAGTTCCGTTCAAAATACTTTATTGTCTGATTCAACCAAAACAGAAAATGTTCTTTTGGCTCACTCAAAATGCCCGCCAGCAAATAACAACTGGTTGGGTGGACATTCCAGTCTGTTCTCTGCACGCTAAAACGTGTGTTGGTCCCACCTCACCCTCTGGTGTTTGGAAATCTTACAGCTGATTTCGAATACGCACGTTAAAGATCCTGTAACCCATGTCAGTGTTCGGTGGGTTATGGAGACAGGAAAATACCCAGCATGCATGAACCACGACAGAGTCATCGGCAAGTCGATGTTGGTCGTGTAACGGAAAGAAGAAGAAGAAGAAACAATGGCCAACGACTGTTTCCAGCATCAGTATCAGTTGCTCAAGGAGGCGTCACTGCGTTCGGTCAAATCCATATACGCTACACCACATCTGCCAAGCAGATGCCTGACCAGCAGCGTAACCCAACGTGTTTAGTGTTACCAGAATTATTCCAATCCGCCGTCGACTTGCTTGCAGAACCCGGGGCCAAGCACGAAAGAATGAAGCACAGGACTGGAACAGTCATCAACACACGACTGGGTGTCATCTCCACAGCCATAGCGTCAGTGAATTGTCAGACGAAGGACTACAGCCCAGAACTCAGGGAAAGAGATGAGATGACGGCGATGAAAGAAAAGACGGCACAAACAGAGGAAAAGAAGACAGGGACAAAACGATCTGAATAATCTGACGTCACATGCGTGCAGAGTGTGTGTGTCTTTACAAACAATTTCGGTTATAACGGACTGCACGAAAACATTTACTTGTTTGTTGTTGTTGTTGTTGTTTCTGCTGCTGTCATCATTGGTGTGTGTGTGTGAATGGGGAGCGGGGAGAGGGAGGTACACATGGGCACTGGAAGCTGAAGGAAGTGCATGGTGGTTGGGGTGACTATTGTGCTTCAAATGGCTTGTATCGCTTTGGTCCACAAGGACCGTCGGATGTTTCTGGAAATGTTGAAGTGATTTCATGATGTGGCACGTTTTTTTTATGCTGTTGTTGTGGGTTGTGCTCTGCTGTGGGCTGTTTGATGTGTGATACTGCACAAAGAGAGGGGCGAACAATTGGCATCGTGAAAGGGAGTCATTTGGAAATGTGCCTACTTCTTTCAGAAAGCGCGTCAGTTAGCTTAACGACACTCGCACACACATGTGCATCTGCGAACACACACACACACACGCGCGCGCGTGCCCACACACACACACACACACACACACACACACACACACACACACACACACACACATACAATTAGTGTGTTGTGCTTAATTATGCCTGTCTAGCAGTTTGTAGGCGAAATGTTCTGATGATTCAACGGACAGATCCAAAATGGTCCGGAAGCGGATACAATAGCTTTGGCACAAGATGACGAAGTGACAGTATTGCAGGTTTCTCGTTTCTGTTCGGACTATCAAAACACGCAGTCGGTTTATTTCATCCGGCTGGATATTGAAAGACAGACAAAAAACAATTGTGTGCTATAAATTTATAACTATCCATCGATTTATAACTATCCATGCATTTGTAAAGTCTGTATGCATGTGAATGCGTATACATCGCGTACGTATATATGTGCATATACGTGTATATATACATGTGTGTAAGTATGTATAGGTCGATGCGTGAATGCTTCTCGAATCCAATTTTCAATTCTCTTATCACACTTATTCATTGGGAGCGGGGCTGCTTGAAATGAGCATGTATGTTTATTCAATAAAATATAAAATGAAATCAAATCAAATCTCTCTCTCCCTCCCTCAAGGATCCGTTCTAGCGGTTTTAGCACTGCGAATCTTCTTTCATGAAAGGACTTAACGTCTTATATAACCTTTGATGCTTGCCGAAAGGTGATGGGCAATTTCAAGTCCACTGATTCGATTTTGTCAAGGTTTTATTTTGTTTTGTTACGGTTCGTTTTTGTTTTTTTTCTCGTTTGGTTTTGTCATTGTTTTTTTTTCGGGGGGGCGGGGGGTTGTTTGACTGTTTTTTGTTGTTTTTTTGTTTGTTTGTTTGTTTGTCAAACGAAATAGATTCCCAGGATAGTTGTCAGGATCGTTTTCTTCCTATGTGTGGATTTTTTTCCTTTGTTTCATTTTTTTGAGGGGAGGGGGGTGTTTGTTGTTGTTCTTGTTTTAATAAATACATGTTATGTTAAGCAGGTGATCAAAAAATGTACTATTTTATATGTAAGCTTTCTGCTAAAATCCTGAAATTTAATTGTCTCAGTTGTGGAACCAATTGAAGATTTTCTTATAAACCTATTTCGATCACCTGAGGTCATATCTACACACAGAGATACACAGACACAGACACAGACACATCCAGACAGACGGACACACACACACACACACACACACACACACACACACACACACACACACACACACACACACACACACACACACACACACACACACATGAAGTTTCATTCATAATTCATACAGTAATGTGCAGGAAACAAAAGGAGTTGTGTATGTGTGTGTGTGTGTGTGTGTTTTATCTTCAGTTTAACGTCTATTCACTATAAGTGTTTTTAGACGGAAAGGAGTAAAGAAGTGGATAAAGGAAAGGGAATGCATGTGAATATTAGTGTAAAAAAAAAAAAATTTATTAAAAAAAAAAAATTCATGTTATGTAACAGAGGAAAAGTATATTATAAGAAAAAGGTCTAAAGAGATTGTGGTGTGTATTGAATGAGGTGTCATGGGAAGGAGAATATGTATATGCATATCAACAAGTATTAACCTATAACAATGTAAATATAAATAACAACATTAATTATAACACATCAAAGGAGGATACCAACTGGACTGGAGTTTAAAATTTCCGAAAACATTCTAAGCAATGAATAATCATTCAAAATCTTTTCAGTGGCTAATGAAATATTGGAAGAAAAGTCATCAACTACATCTTTAGGAATTAACGGTCTTATGCTCGGACAATGAATGACTAGATGACTTACAGTTATTTGCTTACCGCATATACATTTTATATTTTTAGAAAATTTTGTACGAAAGGCATTTAAACGAATTCTATACATTAGACTTGTGTGTGTGTGTGTGTGTGTGTGTGTGTGTGTGCGTGCGTGCGTGCGTGCGTGTGTGTGTATGTGTGTGTGTGTGTGCGTGTGCGTGTGTGCACAGAGAAATCTGTTGTGACAAAGAGAGAAATACAATGCAATACACACACACACACACACACACACACACACACACACACACACACACACACACACACACACACACACACACACACACACACACTCGCGCGCACACATACAAGATCAGGACGATAATATTGGGCGCCACAGTTTTAGAGTCTACCGTTTGCTCACAATAAATTATTAGTTTACTGAAGAAAGTTTCATTCATAATTCATGCAGTAATGTGCAGGAAACAAAAGGAGTTGTGTGTGTGTGTGTGTGTGTGTGTGTATTTGTGTGTTTGTGTATTTGTGTGTGTATGTATGTGTGTGTGTGTGTGTGCGTGCGAGTGTGTGCGTGTGTGTGTGTTTGTGTGTGTGTGTGTGTGTTTGAGTAAAAGTTCCATTGTCCGCCATCGTAGGACTGGTGGGGAGACACGATGTATAGTACAGCAAGCGGAGGACGTGAATCATTGTACCTCCGATATACGCACGTGTACTCATCGATTTCAGGTCCAGCCAGCGCACCATCATTGATTTCATCGGCTGCCTTGCCAAACCGGATCTCACAGTCAGTCACTAATCCAAACCTTTTTTTTTTTTCTTTTTTTTTTTAGCGTTCACGCGCGCGCCCGTAGCCACAACACACACACACACACACACACACACACACACACACACACATACACACACACACACACACACACGCACGCACGCACACACACACACACACACACACACACACACACATAAGTGCGCGCGCGCGCGCGCGCGCGCTCATAAATTATACGCACACACTCACACGCATGTGCGCCCGCATTCGGTAAGTGAGACATCGATTAGCGCAATGACAGGTACCTTGACAGGCACTGCGAGTATTGATTGATTCTTTAAGGGTCTTAGACTTTCACACGTGTGCGCGTGTGTTTTATACCCCCTCGCTCTCGCACTGTGTGTGTGCGTGTGTGTGTGTGTGTGTGTGTGTGTGTGTGTGTGTGTGCGTGCGTGCGTGCGTGTGTGTGTGTGCGTGCGTGTGTGTGTGAGTGTGTGTGTGTGTGTGTGCAAAAATAGTATTCATTCAACTACCTTTAGTATGCGGTACCAAGAGATGTTTGTGTGTGTGCGTGCGTGCGCGCGTGCTGGACCGCACGCACCTCTCTCTCACTCTGTCTTTCTCTCAGTCTCTCTCTCTCTCTGTCCCCTTCCCTCCCTCCCTCTCTGTGTCTGTGTGCGCGCGAGCATACTTGTGCGGGAATGTGTGTATCCACGAGTTTAAAACGTGCCTGTTACGGTTGGGGGTCGACATAAGTCTTAGTACACCTTATACACGTGACCCGCAAAGGCAGGCGAGCTACAATATGAACAGATAAAAAAAAAGAAATTAAAAAAAAAGAAAAAAAAATATCGATGTACCGATACCGATCAGCTAAGCGAACAGAGACACAGAGAGTGTGCGAAGGAGGGGGTCGGGGGGTCGGAAGTGGGGGTTGAGGGGGAGGTAAGAGGGAGGCAATCATTTGAAGACGTCAGAGCTACCAGATACGTGCGTCAGCATGCACTACTCCCAGGCGATGCTGTATAAACGAGCTTCGGCTGTCCTCAGACTGTCAAGTTTCCTGGCTGGATTCCACACAGCCACAATGACTGAACACGACTTGATACTGTGAGCGAAATCATACACAGACCTACATCAAAACGCAAAACATGACTCAGTTTCAAAATGCAGAAGTGTTTTGCATGCAGCACAGTGTGTGTGTGAACCTAAACATGCTCGCAGATCGAAGAAGTTGACGAAGTCGAAGTGTTTACTCACCACAAGTCAGGAAACCCGCGGTGATAACAAAATGTCAAGCCTTACAATAAAAAATCCTCCTATTCAAAAGTATACTCCTATTTAACAAATGTATACACACATACAGTATACTGAATAGATCGGCTCCAAAGAAAACAATCCCGATTTTTATTTTGAACGAAAACTAGACATATTCACAAACGTTCTTTTCTAAGACCCCAAATCATGTCATACAAATCAGTTTAATTTATTTATTCAGGAGCAACTTCATGGAACAGCTTGCCTTTCTCTTTAAAGTCTTGTTGCTTGAAATAAGCTTTCAAATAGCACTTAACACAAAGAACATTTGATGGAAATAATATGATCCTTTGGTCTTTTGAAATGATAGTCCTTGTGTCTCTGATATGCCTATCTATCTGTCTGTCTGTCCGTCCGTCCATCTGTAACTGTGTCTCTGTCTCTCTCCTCCCCTCAGTCTCCACTTTATTCTTTATCCATCTCCTGTCTTGTTTCGCCTCTCTCTCTCTCTCTCTCTCTCTCTCTCTCTCTCTCTCTCTTCCTCCTCCCATGGCCAAAGTTCATTAAAACAATTTCGTTCGTTCGTTCGTTCTCTCTCTCTCTCTCTTCCTCCTCCTCCGCTCTCCTTCTGCGTGTATGCGTGCGAGTACGTGCACATGTATATCCACGTGTTCAAGTTTAAAGTGGGTGAACAGTGGAGAAGAGAGAGTGTGGGGGCGGGGGACAGGATGGGGGTTGGGGGGGGGGGGGGGGGTAGGAGAGAGGCAGTCATCTGAAGACGTCAGAGCTACAGGATACGTACGTCAGCATGCACGACTTCCAGGCTATGTTACATAAACGAGCTTAGGCTGTCTTCACACGTGTCACGTTTCCTGGGTGTACTCCACACAGCAAGCCTTGATATCCTTGCCAGACCTTTCCAGTAATATTGACAGACGCAATGCTGAAAGAAACGAAAATGTTTCTGTTCCGTTTATATGCCCATGAAAAAATATATCCTGTTGCTGGCTATCATACCCATACTTTATCATGACTTGTGGTTGCTTACTTTTTCTTTGTGGCTGTGTGACCCATGGTGTGTTTTTGACCAACGGCGATCAAACATTGAAACTGATAGCACATGTAGTGCCATTTGCTGCCATCAATATACGCAGAGCGATGAACACGATGTCTTAAACACCTCTCAGCTAAACAATACACAGAGCTGTCAAAATGCTAAATGATTACAAAATGCAGAAGTATTTTGCATGCAGCGATATGTTGTGAACCCAGACAGGCGACGAAGTCGAAGAGTGTGACTCGCCACAAGTCAGGTAATCCGTGATACCGAAATGATGCTGAGTCTAAGTACTTGTTCGTATGAGGCATGCCCTATAATCTATAATCTTCTTCCATATGATATTCAACATGCTTGCTATAACGATCGCTCGCATCTGCTATTTGCGACAGCACGTTTCAAGACGAAAGAAAAGTTGGGGTCAAATTACCTCTGACGATGAAGTCAGAATTAGGCTTTCAACAAAGAGCTGTCTGCATGTGAGATATCACGAATTCTTATTCATTTCCTGTTCCCTTCCACACTATGCACTTCAGAAACAAACACTCGTTTCTGATGCTGAGCAAACGTACAATTTGGATATATATATATATATATATATATATATATATATATATATATGTGTGTGTGTGTGTGTGTGTGTGTGTGTGTGTGTGTGTGTGTGTTAAGCACTAGTAGCAACCCCAACCCCCACACCGTCCACTCCCCGTTATCGATTTTGAAGTTGTTGAACAGGAATCACACGAAAGCCATGAAGGCATTGCCTCATGTTGTTATCATTAAAAAAAAATTGCTTCACGCCGATGCAGTGGTGTGTTTGTATTGGGGCTTTCACAGCTCACATGTTGTTCCCGCGCGTTTCTCTACACACTCCATTCTAGTCCACAGGAAATTCATAGGAAACAAACACAAAAGTAAAAAGCTTCAACTTACTTAGCAAGTATCGATCATTTGTCTCTAATAATCTATATTGATCTCTGGCAAATATTGGTTGCCCATTCGCCTAAACCGCGCCCTTGCTGCGCATGCGCAATGTGTGCTAAGTGTAAAGAATTTTTCCACATCAACGTGGACTTAGAAACCCCTTTACGCTGCTAAAAATGTTCGCATGTGTACACCCGAGTCATTAAAAGGCCCGGTAGCCAATATACAAGTGAAGGACTCGATCCTATTGACCCGTGTTAGTTAAATACACACACACGGTAATAACGTTGACAAGAGAGAGACAGAGAGACAGACAGACTGACAGACAGACAGACAGAGATAGAGAGTGGAATGAAAGATAGTATTCATGCTAATGACATGGCATCGAATCGTTCTTGATTTTGTACCCTGTGTGACAACATGAACATTTGCAATTACAAATATTATATATATATATAATCGAAATATATAAATGAAAATTGATGATGTAGCATGAAAGGACTACATCTGTAATTCTGAAAGGTAGATACAAAAAAAACCCAAAAAAAACCCCACCAACTACAGTATATTATGAAATGCTTGGCATTCCAAAACAAAATTTAATTTGTCTTCTTTTGATTATTTACAGACACAGTTAATTCACATTTTGTATACATCGTGTGCCTTTAAAAAATCATACAAATATCAGACACTTCAAAACGAAATTTCGAAGAAGCTTTGTTTTACAGAACGGTTCAAGTGAAGATATGAATATGGCTTTGCATACTGAGATATTCTTTTCAATAAGTAAGAGAGACAGACAGACAGACAGACAGACAGACAGGCAGGCAGGTAGACAGGCGAACAGAGAGAAAGAGAGGCAGCAAGCGCCCACACGCCTGTACAAGTATTATATGAATAGAAGAAAGAATCGTGAAAAGGAAATGTATTTGCCTATGATTTAAATATGACCACTGTCACCATCCCATTCCCTGAATACCCGGTACCCACACCATACCGGACCCCACCCCCACCAGCTCTGCTGGTGTTGTGTGCGAAAGAGCATACGATTCAATGCAGCAGTGTTCGGTACTTATGCTCTCTCTGTGTCTCTTTCTCTCTCTCTTACTCTCTGTCTCTCTGTCTGTCTGTCTGTCTGTCTCTCTCTCTCTTTGTCTCTGTCTCTGTCTCTCGGACACGTTACAGATGCATTGTTCACAACCAGGCTACCCTTTATTTTTTTTTAACACTTAGCATGATGTTTATTTATCTGTATACCCCCGTTATTCCTTTGTTCACATATTGTCCCCTTGCCAAAAGTATGATATTGTCAATGGCAATAAAACAATGCCCGTGTCCTCCCCCCCCCCTCTCTCTCTCTCTCTCTCTCTCTCTCTCTCTCTCTCTCTCTCTCTCTCTCTCTCTCTCTCTCTCTCGGACACGTTACAGGCGCACTGTCCACAACAAGGCTACCCATTAAGATGTGAATGAATGTGACTGTCGATTTTGAAATTTAGAGTTCCGTTTAACGTTTTGTTGTTGTTTTTTTCTCCTTTCTTTTTTTCTCCCCCCCTCCCCCCCGAGCCCCCCGCTCCCCTTTCTTTAACATTTACTATTATATTCAATTTTCTGAATACCGCCGTTATTCCTTTGTTCATATATTGTCCCCCTTGGCTCTCTCTCTCTCTCTCTCTCTCTCTCTCTCTCTCTCTCTCTCTCTCTCTCTCTCTCTCTGTCACTGTCTCTTTCTTCGCCCATCTCTCTGTGTCTCTGTGTCTCTCTTTCTGTCTCTGTATCTTTCTTTCTCTCTCTCTCTATCTCTCTCGCTCTCTGTCTCTGTCTGTCTGCCTCTGTCTGTCTGTCTCTCTCTTCCTCTGTTCTCCCCTTTTCTCTTTCTTTTTTTCTCATGCTTTTCATTCTTGATTTTGTACCCAGAGCTGGCTGTACCCGGAGCTGGCAGGACGTGGAAAAAAATCTTACTGTACTTATCTCACCCTGCAAAATTTTTTTGTTTCCGTTTCTTTTCGTTTCTTGTAATGTCACTCGGTTGCTCCGAAGTAGAAAGCTGACAGAGGCCGGTGTAATGGAACCATAATGACCCTAACCCCAGAAGTCAACTCTATGGAGTCGTTCTAGAAAAGGCTTGAAATGACTCCAATGGGGATCCAGCACCGGAAGACTCCAGCCCTTGCCCTCCCAATGACTCCACGCCCTGAAACTACGTTTACACGGGATGCAACTAACTTGCAACCAATTTGCGACTAACTCTTTGAAACCGGCGGAGACTGGTGGAGACTGGTTGCCCCCGGTTGTGGCCCGTCGCTGCCGGTCTCAGAAACCAACGGATTTTCCCGATTTTTGGTTGCATGTTTGGTCGCAAGGCTCATTTTATTTCCACTCCAAGACCGATAATTTTTTGAGGGCCTTGCAACTAAACTGCGAAAAAACGGTCGCCGCCGGTTGCCACAGCTTGCCGCTCGTCTCAGCCGGTTTCCAACAGGAAATTGATGACGCAAGCGGCACGCGTGTCACGGATTTTTCTGTCTGGCTTGGCAGACGCTCGCAGCGTGGTTTCTCGTGTGTGTTGCAACCGGCGGAGACAGGGGAGGAGCCTAGTTAGTTGCACGTAAGTCGCCGCCGGTTGCATCCTGCGGAGACCGTCCAGTCGCATGTACCAGCCTTGCAACCAAAATTTGAATTTGGTTGCAAGTTAGTTGCATCCCGTGTAAACGTAGCATTAAGATTTGTATTTTCACCAGAGTAATCAGAAACCACAAAATGCTTTTTCAACTGGTGAGAAAATAAAAGAAGAAACGGGTGGGGTTGATATTTGTTTGGCAGCCACTAACACACTGTAGCCCTGACAGGTGCCACTTGCATTGCTTGCTTCTAACCTTTTGACACTTACACGTGACTAAATGCCTACGTTGACCTTCTTCTTCTTCTTCTGCGTTCACTCGTATGCACACGAGTGGGCTTTTACGTGTATGACCGTTTTTACCCCGCCATGTAGGCAGCCATACTCCGTTTTCGGGGGTGTGCATGCTGGGTATGTTCTTGTTTCCATAACCCACCGAACGCTGACATGGATTACAGGATCTTTAACGTGCGTATTTGATCTTCTGCTTGCATATACACACGAAGGGGGTTCAGGCACTAGCAGGTCTGCACATATGTTGACCTGGGAGATCGTAAAAATCTCCACCCTTTACCCACCAGGCGCCGTCACCGTGATTCGAACCCGGGACCCTCAGATTGACGGTCCAACGCTTTAACCACTCGGCTATTGCGCCCGTCCCTACGCTGACCGAACTATGGTATTGGTCAGTTCCATACTACACACAGTTAGTAACAGGTTACGACCATACAAGGCTCTTCCGTCCAAGCAATGCAGCTGGCTCCCAGTGGTCCCCAAAGGCCCTGTGTGATGAGTCGGTGTGTTCTGGTATCTGTTTGACTTCAAGAGTTATTGAGGGGCAATATCACACTGAATCCACACGAACACGAACACCTCTGGGGTATATTAAGGTCCAGTACAAAATATCTCCATCGGGAATCATTTTACTTCTGCTTCAGATGACTTACTCAAAGTTTATCTTGATTTTTCTCACACACACACACACACACACACACACACACGCACGCACGCACGCACGCACGCATGCAAGCACACGCACGCACACACACACATTCACACACACACACACACACACACACACACGCACGCACACGCACGCACGCACACACACACACTCTCTCTCTCTCTCTCTCTCTAAATAAATAAATAAATAAATAAATATTCAAATGAAAAAAGGGTGGTGCAGCGAAGTACATACGGAGCATGATGTACCGGTGGAAGAAAAAACAAATAATTGCAAGGGGAGTGGTGGTGGGTCTATTCCAATGGAGTCAAAACTGTGGTGGGGGCCATTTCTAGGTGCTACACCGGCCAGATGGTGAATGAGAGAGGGTGTCGTGTTCCAGAGAACAGTGGTTTGTCACAGAGAACAGAGAGATTCAAAGGCCTGTGGACAGCACGCAATTCCCTGTATCAAAGGCTGCTGAACAACAGCAATCTTCTGTCTGTAAAAGCCTATTCTGTCTGAGTTTATTTGTCTGCCTGTTTGTTCGTGACTGCCTGTCTGTCTCTCTGTCTCTGTCTCGCTGTCACTCTCTCTCTCTCTCTGTTGCGTCTCTTTCTCCCTCTCTCTCTCTCTCAATCACCCTCTCCCTCTCTCTCTCTGTTGCGTCTCTCTCTCTCTCTCTCTCTCTCTCTCTCTCTCTCTCTCTCTGTTGCGTCTCTTTCTCCCTCTCTCTCTCTCTCAATCACCCTCTCCCTCTCTCTCTCTCTCAATCACCCTCTCCCTCTCTCTCTCTCTGTTGCGTCTCTCTCTCTCTCTCCTTCCCTCCCTCTCCCTCTCTCTCCCTCTCCCTCTCCCCTCTCTCTCTCTCTCTCTCTCTCTCTCTCCCTCCAACCCTCCCCCTGTCTCCTCCCATTTCTCTCTATCATTCCTGATTTTGTCTCTCTCTTGGTTCTGATGAACTTGCATTGTGCTTATTTGTAATCATGATTTGAATGTTCGTTCATCGCGTTTCATGGTATAGTCCCTATAAGGGATGTAAGAAAATAAAACAGAAACAAATATTTTTTGTCTTATCGTCTGTGTGTGTGTGTGTGTGTGTGTGTGTGTGTGTGTGTGTGTGTGTGTGTGTGTGTGTGTGTGTGTGTGTGTGTGTGTGTGAGAGAGAGAGAGAGAGATAACGATAACGATATTTTATTCAAGAAAGGCCATGACCCCATTTAAACGGGGTACACATAAATAGGAAACATTTTTAGAAAATGGTGCGCACAAAAATCTTGAATATTGTGTATATATATATATATATCTTTGAACAATATCGTAGTATCAGCTCATACTGGTTCTTCTCTGAAACGACTTATATAGAAAAACTGCGAAGTTCTTGATGACAAGACATTAATAATATTTGTCTGAAAAAGGTTGGTCTGCTATAATAATTTGAAGGGGTGAATCTTTTTCTAAGATCATCCTATGCCGGACAGCAGAAAACGAAATGAACTTCATCCTCTCTCTCTCGGATCTGCACATCGGACATGTATACTTTTCTTTTCTTTTCTTGCATCTTTGACTATGCACAGCTATATCAGAAACACCAATTCTAAACTTAGCATACATCTCATAGACTTATTCTTATTCATTACAATATAGTGTTCTGTTAAATTATTCATTTTCAGTAGTCTGTACAAAGAAAAT
>NC_134899.1:22866526-22941526 GCF_041734735.1 Babylonia areolata
TGGATGGGACGACAAACCGAGGTCCCGCATGCAGCACGCAAAAAGTGACCCATTGCAGTGGAGTGATGGCCTGGAGGTAACGCGTCAGCATAGGAAGCGAGAGAATCTGAGCACGCTGGTTCGAATCACGGCTCAGCCGCTGATTATTTCCACACACACCCCCCCCCCCCCCCTCCACTAGGCCTTGAGTGGTGGTCTGGACACTAGTCATTCGGATGAGACGATAAACCGAGGTCCCGTGTGCAGCATGCACTTAGCACACGTAAAAGAACCCACGGCAACAAAAGGGTTGTTCCTAGTAAAATACTGTACAAAAATCCACTTCGATAGGAAAAACAAATAAAACTGCACGCAGGAAAAAATACAAAAAAATGGGTGGCGCTGTAGTGTAGCGACGCGCTCTCCCTGGCGAGAGCAGCCCGAATTTCACACACAGAGAAATCTGTTGTGATAAAAAGAAATACAAAATAACAACAAATGCGTTGTTCTCTGGCAGAATGATATAGATGAAATCTACCCTAATAGGTACACAAATACATTACATGCATGTACTCAAAGCCTGACTAGCGCGTTGCGTTAGACTGCGGGTCAGGCATCTGCTAACCAGATATGGTTAAGCGTATGTGGTTTTGTCCGAACGCTGTGACGTAACGCCTACTTGAGAAAGTGAACGTGTTGCAGACCAGGAGATGTCGCCCGAGGACTCGGAGTTCGTGTGTAACTGCGGGGCCATCGAGATCCCGGAGACAGAGGAGGAGAAGGAGCAGTTCCTGGAGGAGCACAAGGAGGAGGTCCAGAAAGAGCTCATCGTGCCCACGGTCCGTCCGTGTGCTTCTGGGGGGTTCACCGGCTCTTGGAGTCTTCCTTTTCTTCCTGTTTTCTTTTACCTGTAGTTGTTCTTGTTGTTATTGTTGTACCTCCTCCTCCAACTCTTCTTCGTCTTCTTCTTCCACCTCCTCCTCCTCCTCATATAGATTCATTCTTCTTCTTCTTGTTTTTCCATCTTACTCTTCTTCTTGCTGCTCTTTTCATTCTTCATCTCCATCTCCTATCCTCCTCCTCCTCCTCCTTCTTCGTCTTCTTCTTCTCACGGCATGTTCCCTGCTGCATAATGACAGATGATTTCACATCAGCTGTCTCAAGGCCTGACTAAGCGCGTTGGGTTACGCTGCTGGTCAGGCATCTGCGTTGAGAACAATGAGCTGAAAAACAGTATTTGGTAGTGCTGGTGCATCTGTATGTGTTTATTTGTGTGGTTCTCTTGTGTGTTTCAGTTATTTCATTTTATTTCAATTCACAAACGCTCCACATAATGCAGGCACCGCACCACGCTGACTCTGTTTTGGGGAGAGGAGGTGGACTTTTGGTTGTTAGAGGAGAGTATTTCTAGAAGGCCGAGAAAAGGTGTATCCTTCATCAGAGTAGGCCGCAGCGGGAATCCGCTACCTCTCACCTCCTCTGCAGAATCACCATCGTTTCAGTACCATTCTCGAAAAGACACTCTTGATCGGCATCGATAATTATGACGACGGCAGCAAGAAAGTTGACGTTGATGATGGTGGTGGTGGTGGTGGTGGTGGTCACAGTGATGGAGGAGTTGATTGATGGTAGTGGTGATGACGGTGGTGGTGGTGGTGGATGTGATGGTGGTGGTGGTGATGATGATGATAACGGTAATGATGACCTTAAGAATGACGACTTGATAGGCTGACTGAAGATGACAGCGATGACGTAGGTTGAAAAATAACAATGACGACATTGATGACGACAACGAATAACGACGTTACAGAAATGATAATAACAACGACCGAAGACGATAATGTTTCTTCTTCTTTTTTTAAAATAATAATAATGATAACAACGACAACAATAAACAAAATTATAGTAATAATATAAATGAAGATGATGATGATATTGATGACGATGATGATAGTACACGACAACATCTCACGCCTCACCCGCCCCCCACCCCCACCCCCCCATCCCGTTCCGCCCCTCCTCCCATTCCACCCTCACCCACACCACCACAGCCCTCTTCTTACACCCTCCGTCCCTTCACCGCCTCCTTCCTCCCTCCCTCCCCTCCCCATCCCCTTCTTCAGCTTCTGCCCTCCCCCCCTGCCCTCCACCCCACCCCCTCCCCTCTGGTGCGCGACAGAGCGTGTCCAAGTGCGACAAGATGTGCCGTGAACATCGGCATGTAGGCTATGTTGTCGCCGGCGATACTAATATATAGGCCTACACCTGGCAACAGTACACGCCACAACACCCTCCCTTTTTATTATCATAATTTAGTTAGTTTTCATATCATCATTTTCATTATTATTACTGTTATTATTATTATTATCGCGTGTGGAGTGTTGGCCTAGTGGTAACGCGTCCGCCTGGGAAGCGAGAGAATCTGAGCGCATTGGTTCGAATCCCACAGTCGCCAGTGTTTTCTCCCCCTCCACTAGATCTTGAGTGGTGGTGTGGACGCTAGTCAGTCGGATGAGACGATAAACCGAGGTCCCGTGTGCAGCATGCACTTAGCGCACATAAGCATGAAAGAACCCGCGGCAACAAAAGGGTTGTCCCTGGGCTAGAATTTGATTATACCGGAGAGTGTCTTGCCCAAGTTACATCCCCACTCTCTCGGCCAAGAGGGGTTTAGGACAGTCAGCACTGGGATGGTTCCCAAAGACCAACTAGCCCCCAAGGCTGCAGCACTAAGAGCCAGTGCATTTTTGCTTCCTAGTTTGAGAGTCATAGTCCTTCACAAAAGACTAAGCTGCAAATGATTTCCCATTGCAATGGAGAAACTATTGATAATACAGCTCTCATTTTGCTGTTGGCCCAACTGTGGATTTATGTCAATCTGTGATATAAGCTGAGTGTTGGACCAATATATTGCCGCTTACAATACAACACAATATCGTTAAAATATCTGACCTTTTTTTTTTCCCCAGGCCACACTGTCGGCCACGATCAGAAAAAAGGAGAGCGCTCCGGACGAGCGGCCGTCGTCGACGAGCATCGGGTTCCTGGGCATCTCCCTGATCGTCATCGTCTTCGGCAGCCTGGTGCTGCTGGACCTCACCTCGCTCCTCGCCCACATCAAGCTGGCCGCCACCAACGTCAAGACCGTGCTCGTCGACGAGGAGGAAACCGCCAGCAGCGAGGCTTGATCGAGGGCTGTATTTATTTATAGAAGCCTTGAAGCCAGTGGTATACTTTTATGAAGTGTGGAGCCTTGGGCGAGGGGAGAGATCTCAGTAAGGGGAAGGGTATCGCCGCGGCCTCAATGTTAGCTTTTTCCTGTTGTTGAGGTCAGGGTGGGGTTTTTTGTTTGTTTATTTGTCTGTTTGTTTTGTTGTTGTTGTTGTTTTCTGTTGTTGTCGAGGTGGTGGTCTGTAACTAACGATCCGTCCAGAGAATTATGGTGATGCCGTTAGGACTAGCGATTATATAGCTGTCAACAGCTGCTAATAGTGGGGTTTTTTTGTTTGTTTTGTTTTTTTTTGTTTTTTTTTTTTGTTGTTGTTGATTTTGTCCGAAGTGAAATTCATAATGGTGTGTACTGTGGAGGGAGTGGGGTGAAGGGTGAAAGAAGGGGGGCGGGGGATTTGTTGTTGTCGTGCTGGTGAAACCTGCAGGCGATTTAACGAGATTGAAAAGACGTAGGTTCTTGATTTTCCCATCCCGAAAATGGTCATCAAAATGTGTTTCGTTACAGGATAGGAGGTGAAATTCAGTACTTCATTTTGTGACCACTATATTGCCTTGGGCTTGTACCGCCGCACATTTCAATTGTCTATTTCTTTCTCAAACGCTATTCCACGCTTCTCAGCAAACGTGAAAACACCGCGCACACAAAATATTTTCCTGGAGCACATGTTTGTATCATAACACATTTCGTCATATCAAACCTTTTTTGTGTTAGGTAAGTGTCAAAAGCGTAACAAGGTGACATCACCCCATCATAATGATTTGATCAGGCTTGTTGAGGCACAAAAAAAATTAACATACTGTTGTTGATTTTTTAAGCAAGTTCTTGTATTATCCACCAAACAGGTGATTGTACGTTGACAAAGGAGTCCAGATCTATAGTAGCCTTGGAAAACAAAGTGCTGAAGGTCTTTGTCATGTGGTCATGTGGATGTAGGAGTGCATTGCTGTTAACAAATGCGAGTCAGCGAAAACATTAGACCTTTGTTGTAGTTGTTGATGCTGTTGCGCGCTTATGAACTTGTAGTTTTCGGTAAGCTTTTTATTTTGTTCTATGTGTGCGTGAGTGCATGCGTGCGTGCGTACGCGCGCGTGTGTGTGTGTGTGTGCGTGCGTGCGTGCGAGTGCGCGCGCGCGCTCACGATTATTGTTTTGTTATTCTACTGCCTGAACGTTTCAGAGCGGCTGCTGAATTGTAATTACTTTCATATACTCGTGCGCACACACACACACACACACACACACACACACACACACACACACATCTGCAAGGTGGTGTTCGGACGAAGGGACGGGGTTGTATCTGCATGAGTGCCTTTCTATTGATTTTCAGCAAGCCCATTTCCTCCTTCACACATGACCCGAGGGTGAACTCAATATCGAAGTGTTTACGATCGTTTTCCCTGTAGCTTCTGTTAACTTCCGACTTCAGTCTCGGAACATCAGTGAATCAAAAATTGATCACCGATAAAGAAGAAGAAATATATATATGAAAAAAGAAAAGTATGCCTGCCAGTTCGGTTTCAAGGCAAGGGAATAATAATAATAATAATGACAATGCACCATTTGTTTAGCATCCTTTCTCTCAAAGAGATCAGGGCGCTTTACATGAAAGAAAAGGTTATGTTCATGACTACTCTTTCTCTCTCTCTTCCCCCCACCCCCACCCACCCACTCCCTCCAAAGTGGAGACGTCATTTTTCAATAATTTTGCATAATCATTTTTTATGAGTACGAATTTAGCTAGCTTAAAAAAAAATTTTAAAAATATTTTTTTTTAAGCAAAAAAGTTATCTATTTTTCAGTAACATAGCTCTATCTTCTTGTTGTTGCCTTTCTGTTGGTGGGTTTTTGTTGTTTGTTGTTTTCATGAATTTAACTAGCTTCAATAAAGTGATTTTATTTGTCATGAAAAATTAATAGACTATCGATCGTGTAGGCTATTGCTCCAAAACTGACAAGTCAAAAGACAAGTTCGGTGGACTCATTCTTGAGTTGTATTTGTATTTGCATTTGTATTTCTTTTTATCACAACAGATTTGTCTCTGTGAAATTCGGGCTGCTCTCCAGCAGGGAGAGACAGCGTCGCTAAACTACAGCGACACCCATTTTTTTGTATTTTTTCCTGCGTGCAGTTTAATTGAGTTGAGATGTGGGAACAAAAAAAAAAAAAAAAAAAAAATGGGGGTGGGGGAGGGGAAACGAAAGATGAGAAGATTTATTTACTCTAACAGTCCGCAGCACTGACATGAACTTGTGTCATATCTTGTCTGCAGGGGGCTATCCTGACATGGACACTTAAGTGTGCAGAAGGGAGAGAGAGAAAGGTGTGGGCTCGGGAGGGTTGGATGGAGGGGGAGAAGAGATTGAAGCCATGTCTTACATCATTGTTCTTTTTCTCTCTTCATTCTTTCTTTCCTTCCTCTCTCTCTCTCTCTCTCTCTCTCTCTCTCTCTCTCTCTCTGTCTCTCTCTCTCTGTTTCCATTCCAAACAGAAGAGAGAGAAAAAAATGACAGGGATAGGTTATGGCCAAGTGGAGTATTCTCATCATAAAAGGCAAGAAACCCCCCATTGCAAGAGGTTCGAATCATACACGTGTGTGTTCTTACCCCGAGGTCTTTCCCTTCTTTGTCTCTCTTCTTTGACTCCCCCCCCCCCCACCTACCTCCACCCCTCCACCCTGACTCGCCCCCCCCACCCCCCACCCCCCACCCCCGCCCTCTCCCGATTCCGGAAATACGTTTGTTTGGGTTTGTGAATGCTTTTATGTGGCGGCCTGGTTCATAGGGTACGAATGGAATTGACCACTTACGCCGGCTGGATAAAACTGGTTCGTTTCACAGGTCAGAATTATCGACCTTACGTCTATGGACTGAGGTGCACACAAGTGGGTTGGAATGGTGTGTTTGTTCTCTGTTCTTTTCCCACCCATTGCTTCTGATTCTCCGTGTGTGTCGGGCATCCGGTGCAACCGGTCAACCCTTCCCCTGCACACACACACACACATACAGAGAGAGAGAGGGGGAGGGAGAGAAGGATAAACAAACAAACACACACACACACACACACACACACACGCACGCACGCACGCACGCACGCACACACACTACCACTACCACCACCACCACCATCACCACTACCGCCAGCTTACTTTCCACTTCTCTCAGTGCGTATTTCTGTGTTTCTGTCCGTCTGTCTGTCTGTCTGTCTGTCTGTTCTCTCTGTCTGTCTCTCTGTCTCTCTCGCTCACTCTCTCTCTCTCTCCGAAACGTTCGTTCGTTCATTCTCTATCTCTCACTTTATCGTTTTCACACACACACACACACACACACACACACACACACACACACACCCCTCTCTCTCTCCTCGGCGCTGCAGTCTGATACTGACACGGTAACGATGCCATCGATAATTATATAATACCACCGATGATCGAATGGCCGCGTCACGCTGGAAAAGCACACCCCTGGTACCAGTCTCGCTTCATCGCGCACGTCGACCATGGACCATGCCATTGGGAACACGACACTGGGACCCGATCTCACTGCCGCCTGTTGATGATCATAGCTAATCCTTCACACGGCCTATGAAAAGGGAGAGCTAAGTTATAGGCATGCATGCTGACGATAACAATGATAACGATTATGATAATAATATATAATAATAATAATCATGATATACGATGATTACAACGCTTGATATCATCATCATCATCATCATAATGGTAATGATAACAATGATGATAAGAGCACTTAATAATAATAATGATTATAACAACAACAATGATAATAATAATAATAATAATAACACTTAATATCATCATCATCATCATCATATAATGATGATGATGATAATAATAATAATAACAACAACAACAACAACAGCACTTAATATCATTATAAATATGATAATGATACTAAGAAGAAGAAGAAGGATGATGATGATGATGATGATAATGATAACAGCACTTAGTATCATTATCGTTGATCGCTTTATGCCCCAGACTGAAATCATATATCATGCTAACGATAAAGGAGATTGTTAACTTTCTGAATTCACTGTTTATTCATTTCTTTTTTGCTTGTTTGTTGTTGGTTTCTTGGAGGGTAAGGATGAGAGGGGATCGTTGATCATTATTCGTATTAACAAAAGGCAGAAATTGTTCATTTCATTGTTTCAAATAATTATTATTATCATTATTCGTGTTGTCAAGAAAAATTATCATTGACCTGGTTTGGTATTTGTGAAAGATAATCATTCATACCAAATAAGAGAAAGCGTTTTTTGACTTTCATGACGCATAGATCATTGTACAGTCCCTTGCATAATCATGATGATGATGGTGGTCTTTGTGAGCGAAAATATGCACAGAGAGTTACACTGCAACTGTTGGAACGCCATTTTTGAAAACGATTAAACGGCAGTATCAGACTCTTTTCACAGAAGAAAATTACCGATTTATCAACTCTAGGACTGCCTCTTGGGTCACGTTAGTGCACAAAGACTGGTCTATGGGTAGATGACGGGGAACCCGGTCACAATAGCCTATCTGACTTCATAGAAATGTGGTCACATCTGTTTGTTAACCTGTCATTTTTGACTCACTTGTGTAAACAAAGTGAGTCTATGTTTTAACCCGGTGTTCGGTTGTCTGTGTGTGTGTGTGTGTGTGTGTGTGTGTGTGTGTGTGTGTGTGTGTGTGTGTGTGTCCGTGGTAAACTTTAACATTGACATTTTCTCTGCAAATACTTTGTCAGTTGACACCAAATTACGCATAAAAATAGGAAAAATTCAGTTCTTTCCTTTCATCTTGTTTAAAACAATATTGCACCTCTGGGATGGGCACAAAAAAAACCCAAAAAAAATGAAGCCTAATTATATGCAAACTGCATTTACTGTTATATTTATATTTTTTGTATTCTCTAAACTTGGCACTTTGATCTGATATTCTGACACAACAACAAGAGCAGTCATTATTATCATTTTCTTGTTCAAACAGGAACTTCTTTTGCTAAGCATGGAAGTTTTATTTATTTTGCAAACGTTTTGGTGCAGATAGTAAAAAAGGGAAATTAATCTGTAATTAATGCTAGGGGACTTAATTTGCTTTAAACTGATCTTTCTCATCTTAAACATTACATTTTGAAATTATACTCAATACATTAAAAGCTTGTGTGTTTTACTCTCAGTGTACAGGGCTTTCACTATGTTCATTCGCCCAAGTGGTCTTTTTCGGAAAATACTAAAATCAATACGACGAGTGGACTTTACTGATCTGTTGGCTGAGCCCTGAAGGTCATGGGCAAAAATCAGTTGCGTACACATATTTATACACATTCAAAGCGCGTGCTCATATTCTTCGCGAACGCGAACGACGCCATTTTGTTTCAAGTTGTTGACCTGCCCGTTCAATCCTATATTCAATCGACAATACACGATAACATGTGATGGAAAGTTGGAGAAGGAGACCGTTAAATATTTATTCAGAGAAAGATTTGTGAACGCCTCATCGACTTACTGGATTATGCCCCAAACTGCCATAAAAATATCCACAGAATCAGTCGGAATTCACAGTTAAAAATTGTAAACCATGCGAGTTAATACCCTTGAACTGATCACGATGAAACGACGAAAAAATTTCCAGTCTTGACTTTTCTCAAAATGAAGTCCTTTTCACTTTTTACGACGTTTAGAAGTACTTGTACTTGGCTCTACATGTTATTAGTTTAACAAAATATAAAATTTTCATATCAACTTTAAAACTATAAAACTAGAATGAACATAAAAGAGAAATTGAATCGACCGTGTCGTACTACATTCCCGGCGGGTGTAACTAAACTTGTACATCTATCTAGATCTAGTGAAAACGGCTAAATGTTGCAGTGTGATTACGGCGATAGCCACGTCTCCTTTACCGCGGACTTAAAAAGAATTTTTAATTGCCCTTAAAGATTTTTTGAATGCCCAAGATACACCAGAATAATATGATTTAAACAGCATTCTCATTGCGAATACCGCAATTGATTAATCGCCCTTTAAAAAAGTATGTTCAAATGTTAAATTTTAGAACGTTAGTTAAGGAGCCACAATAGTGTAATGGATAAGGCAGTTTCTTCTCACCCGAATACGTGGGGTTCGAATCTGGTTTGGACTTTTTCTCTTTTTTTTTTTTTTTTTTCTTTTTTTTTTTAAACGCGAAGATTTATAATAACAAATACAGAACACATTTTAACGATTAGATTTTTTTTTTAAGTGTATCACAACTGAGTCTTGAAGGCCTTGCCTCTCTTGTTTTTCTTTGTATTGTATATACAATAATAAACAACAGTGTCAACAACACCATCAGTGAAAAACCACTAAGCTGAAGAAGATAAAGAGGGGGGAGAGAAAGATGAAACCAAAGCAAAATTGTGTCGTCTGCTCATTCACCACATGGAATGGATTATATATATATATATATATATATATATATATATATATATATATATATATAAGGTAAATGTAAGGAATGTCGCCCAAAGTTCATTGATAAACCACCACACTGCTCATGTACATTTACTGCTGAGGTTACCATTTTCATAAACACGTTTAGTATTTGTGTTACTGCTGCTGAAGACTCCTCGAACACATTGTTGTGTAATGATTGCACGTGTTACATTATCAGCAATCATGTTAGTTATTACATAATGTGGTGTACTTTTTTATGTTTCTTGTTGTTCTATTATAATTCAACTCTTAAAAAAATGGAAAATTGTTTATTTATTTCGGGGGTTGGGGGGTGGGGTCGGTGGGGGGGGGGGGACGGTGTTAGAAAATACCACTTAAGCACCCATTGCAGCTATCTTTTACTTTTTACACACACACACACACACACACACACACACACACACACACACACACACACACACACACACACACACTTCGAATTGTCTTCTCGCACATCACAAGTCAGTGGCCACCAGCACGTTGTTGTTTTGATGGTCATTCAATTCACCTCAAGGTTGATGTTGGGTCACTCACATTACGATTTGTTTCGATGTTCACAAGGTTGATGTTGGTCACTCACATTACGATTTGTTTCGATGTTCACAAGGTTGATGTTGGTCACTCACATTACGAATTGTTTCGATGTTCACAAGGTTGATGTTGGTCACTCACATTACGATTTGTTTCGATGTTCACAAGGCTGATGTTGGTCACTCACATTACGATTTTCTGCTGGGTGTCTGTGCCTGGCAGAGCACTGTCAACACGGCACGGACGTGGGAGAGGGGAGTGGGGGTGGGCGATAATATGGAGGGAGAGGGGGAGGGGCGGGGGGAGGTGGGTGAGGGGTACATTCACTCCACAGGTAAGAGATTTTTTCTCGTTGTTGTCGGGTTTGTTTGTTTCGGTGGGGTTTTTGTTTGTTTGGTTGGTTGGTTTGGGTTTTTTTTTGTGGGGGTGGAGGTGGGGGTGGGTGGGTTGGGGGGGGGGGGGTTATTATCTTTTTTAACTTTAAAAGAAGTCTTATCTATTTCACTTTTTCTTTTCTTTTTTCCCTTTTAAATTTTTTTTTTTTATTCACAACAGTATCTGTTTACTTCTTTTTCTGTATTTACAAATATATCTATTTTATTTCTTCTTTTGCTGTATTTACAATGTTGCGATTCTCTCTTTTTTCTGTTTCTTTTATTATATATATATAAAATCTGACAAAGAATACTTCAGACAGGAATACCATGTACATGTTAGTCTTCTTTTTTCAACGGATCTACACGCGCTGTGAAAACTCAGAGATTAGTCACAAACACAATTATGATGGTGGATGTTTAAAGAAAGAAGAAGAAGAACACAATTATGACTAACTACTGAATGAACGGTCAGACAGACCACCAGATCGCTGTAGTACATTCAAGTCCAAGACAGACAGACTGACCGCATTGGTTCTTTATTGAAGTTAGTTTGTTATGTGTTGAATAGTCCAGTTGGTTGTTTATTGTAGGTCCCCACATGAACCTCTTTTCAAATAATAATCTACAGAAGTAGTGCATACAATATTTGATTACTGATACTTTTTTTTTTTTTTTTTTTTTTTTTTTTTTGTCCAAAGCCCGCTTCCCCTATCCCGCCTCTCACACACACCCTTCCAATGTTGTTTTTTCTTTCTCCAATCACTGACACTCACCCTCTCCATTTTACATTTTGCTCTCTCTCTCTCTCTCTCTCTCTCTCTCTCTCTCTCTCTTCTTAGTCCCCTCCCCCTTGCCCTCCCACCCGTCCCCTCCACCTCAACCGCTCCCCTTTTCATTCGAATATACAGAAATGTCGATTTCTAATTAATAATAACAATCTTCATTATGATAGAAATGATAATAATCCAAATGATAAAAATATCATTTATTTTCAGTCTAATAGCATCATCTTAGATGAACAGACTATGAATAAATAAACGAAACGAATTGATTACGAACGGGTTTTATTGGACTGTGAGCAGTTGGAAAGATCCAGCACTGGGCTTGTCAAGTTCTGATTGATTGCAATGCCTTCTGAAGATGTTCCGTGTGGTTTGAATTTTCACGTCATTTTGTTGAAATGTATCGATCGCATTTTTTCCCTCTCCAATTCATTAATAAATTCGATCTTTGGGTGTATAACTATAGTTTGGTCATTCGTGCAGAGATGGATCTGTGTGTATGTCTGTCTGTGTTCTGTCTGTCTGTTGTTGTTTATTTCTTCTTCTTCTCTCTGTCTCTGTCTCTGTCTCTCTCCATTTGTCCCAAGAAAGACAATCTTAATACACAAAAAGGTATTTTCAGACAGATGGAGAGACAACCTGAACTAGTTTCCGGTAACACAGCGTACCACACACACACACACACACACACACACACACTTTTCACGTCATTTTGCTAATATGTATCGACCACCTTTTCTAATTCATAAATTTCTCTAGGTCTCACCCTTTCTCTGTTTCTCTCTTTCTCCCTCTCTATCTCCCCCAAGAGATGGAGAGACAATGTACACTGGCACACACACACGCGCGCGCGCGCGCACCACACACACACACACACACACACACACACACACACACACACACACACACATAGAGGAACTGCACAACACGCCGTGTTTACCCAACAGATGACATGCTCATCTGCATGAGAACTAACTTTGGTTCTTTTCCTGCACACGCTTGGCTGCATGCAAACACTCGTCACATATCACGCACAACGCCAGCTGAGCGACGACAACTGCAACAGCAGCAATAGAACATGAGGCTGAACACACACACACACACACACACACACCGCAGTTGCAACCGAGTGTTCTGCAAGTGTGAAGAATAAAACCCCATGATTTTCACCTCCGGATCAACGTAATCAAGATGTCCTATGATTGCGCTGCACGAGAGTTTACTTGCGAATCCAGTGATATAGATATGCGCAAAAATCTAAAAAGAACACACTCTTCATGATCCGGTTGCCATGGGAACGATTAAAAATGGCCGACAAACAAAAAAATCAAAGCTCTACAACTACAAAACTATTATAGGTAGTTCAGTTTTTCTTTTTCTTTTTGATTTATTACCTAAACTCACTTTCTATGTTAGGATAGTCGAGTCAGAGTGAAAGTTATTTTGTCACAGCTGTTTATTTAAAAAATTCAAGAACAGAAAGTGTCTTTTCTTTTAAAAAATTGGTGAAAAATTCAGTATTTTAGATATAATGCTATTTCCAAAGTAGGAAGTGGGTTCATGTAATAACAAATCAAAAACAAAAAGAAAAACTGACGTACCTATGATAGTTTTGTAGTTATATAGCTTTAAATCGTTTCCCTGGCAACCGGTGCATGAAGAGTATGATTTTTTTTCTTTCATATACATTTTTGTGAATCCTAGGTGATACCTAACAATATCCAGTTGTAATGATAATCAGAATTTAGAATACAACTGTTTTGAAAATAGCTGCCTTGTCTGGCCTTAACTGACTCTGCCACGTACGGCGCCACTGCAATAGCTTTCATTGTGTTCCCGCCATTCAGGCTCGCAGGAAAGAACGAGTGGACCAGAGACCATCGCCCACGGAAGTAGATTCGCGTTACTTGTGACCTCACTTCGAGTGGGTCGATGAGCAAACAGCAAGGACAGGCCTCATCACATGTGAGGTGAAACAATCAATGACATTTAAGAAACGTACGATTCTAAAACTGCTTCCCGGCAGCCATTTACGTAGTCACTCTGGTACGGTGACCGACGGAGTTGATGATAACAGAAACAGGTTAAAGTATTTAGATAACAATTGATTTATTATTGAAAACTTGTTTTTTCACGCGATAGTTGACGAACCTAGGTCCTCAAACCGTGGTAATAATCCTGTTGTAATACGCTTTGAAACACGCCGAAGCATCCTTGTATCAGTACATATTATTGCAACAAAAGCACACACAAAAAGAAAAAAAATAATAATGATAACCAACAACCTTTTAAATCACCTTGTTTCGGGTGATGTGAGTAGAAACACATACCCGAAATACACTCTCGAGGCAGCACTTTTCTGAGCTTCGTATTGGGTGCCCTGTGTCTGGAGGAATGGATTCTTCTTCTTCTTCTGCGTTCGTGGGCTGCAACTCCCATGTTCACTCGCATGTACATGAGCGGGCTTTTACGCGTATGACCGTTTTTACCCCGCCATGTAGGCAGTCATACTCCGCTTTCGGGGGTGCGCACCGAACACTGACATGGATTACAGGATCTTTAACTTGCGTATTTGATCTTCTGCTTGCAAAGGGGTTTCAGGCACTAGCAGGTCTGCACATACGTTGACCTGGGAGATCGGAAAAATCTCCACCCTTTACCCACCAGGCGCGTCACCGAGATTCGAACCCGGTACCCTCAGATTGAAAGTCCAACGCTTTAACCACAGGGCTATTGCGCCCGTCGAGGAAGGGATTCGAATCCCGGTCTCGCTCTTTCTTCGACGTTTGAGTGGAAAATCAAACTGAGCGTCTAGTCATTCGGATGAGACGACAGAGCTAGAGGTCCCGTGTGCAGCACGCACTTGGTGCTCTGAAAAAGAAACCTGTGACAACGACAGTGTAGTCCTCTGGAAAATCATAAGAAGAAATCAACTCCAGAAGGTACACGAGTATATATTTGTACTCAAATCCTTACTTTCACGTTGAGTTGTGCTGCTGTCAGGCATCTGCCCAGCAGATGTGGTACATGGATTTGTCCACTGAAATGCAGTGACGCCTCCTTGAGAAACTGAAACTGTAAAACTGAAACTGTGCCTCACTTCGCCCGAGCTTTTTAAACCTCAAGAGCTATTGAACTTTCCCGTGACGTCACATAGAGATATACCACTTTTACACTCCAATAAGACTTTGACTTGTGTATGTGTATTTGTGTGTGTGTGTGTGTATGTGTGTGTGTGTGTGTGTATGTGTGTGCGCGCGCGCGCACGCGTGTGTAAAAAAGGAAGCATAGTCATGCACAAGCACACACATGCAATCGCTTGTATGGAAAAACACGTACATGCATTGGTTTTAGGAAGTCCATGGCAGATGAAAGCATGTTTTGTCTTCCTTTCTTCTTCTTCTTCTTCTGTTTTCTCCCCAGCAAACCATTAAAATCATATCCGGACTTGAACGCAGATTATTTTGCATCACATAACAGGCAATCAATGTCAGATGGAAACATGCCTCCCCTCCGTCCCCCCCACTCCCCCATCCCCTTCCCAATTTCTGCATTTTTTATTCTTTTTATTTACTTATTATTTTGTTTGTTTGTTTGTTTTCATACCAGCAAACCATTAAAATCACTTCCGGATTTTACAATGTTGAAAGCTACCTGCCATGATAAACAAGGAATGTGCGTCGCTGAATTGTTGCAGAGAATCAATGCCTGCATCACTTACGCCGATGCAGTGCCCGGAAATGACTCGAAGCACCACCGTCCTGACTCCACTGAAGTCAGCCCCCAAAACTCCCCCTAGAGTTATTTCAGGACAGGCCTTTTTTACCTCCACCCCACGGCCTATATCAACTCTAACCCCTTATTCCATTAAAATATCTTTATTTTCCGAAAACATATCTAATGCGCAGTTCCGGTTTTAATCAAGGGGGCGGGCGCACTTGGAGCAAAGAATTAAAAATACTCCATGTTATATCCCTAAAAATACTCCATGAGAGCAGTACTGTTCCTAAATGACTCCCCCATGGAGTTATTCTCGGCTGGTTCTCAATGAACTCTGCTCATGCTCGTGTTGAATTTATCTAGTATTGACCCTCAATGGCTGCTGGATTCAAAAAGATTCCACACACATTGACTCGTGGAGTGCTTCTACTTTAAACCATGACTGGGGTGTGTTGGGGGCCACCAAAGATGAAACTTCGTTTCACCACAGTAATATGCTAATTTGCGTTTGCTGAATAATTTGCAGTGGGAGTCCAGAGGGGTCAGTACGGGACTCTCACTGCTGAGCTTCAGGAGATCCAGTTTATGGAAATGAGACGCTTCCGGAAGCTACTAGACATCCCATACACTGAGCACGTCACGAACACTGAGGTCTGCACTGAGCACGTCACTAACACTGAGGTCTGCACTGAGCACATCACGAACACTGAGGTCTGCACTGAGCACGTCACGAACACTGAGGTCTGCCAGAAGATCACCCAAACCATTTGATTCCACGATAACTGACCTCCTAACCGTCATCAGAGGGGGAAGCTTTACTTAAATCGTACGGACACGTCACAAGATCCAACGGGATCGCAAAGACCATTTTGCATGGCACCGTACCACGCAGCAGGAAGAGAGGCCGGAAAAAAAAGTGGCAGGACAACATCAAAGGATGGACAAAACTGAGTTTTCCAGATTCCCAGAGAGCTGCAAGAGACAAGAACTATGGAGAGAGCTGGTCTAGAAAACATCGATCTGCGGTGCCCCGACGACCCTCCATTGGGTAATTAATAGGAAAGGTGAAGGTGAAATAAATTGATAAAATCTTATGGGTGTGGAGTCATTTCAGGGCAAGGGTTGGAGACTTCCGAAGCTTCCTCCACACTGGTCATTTCAGGCCGTCCACAGTATGACTATGGAGATAACTTGGAGGTGGTGTCATTCTGGGGCAATACACCGGTACAACTCCCCCCACCCCCCCCCTCGCCCCCCACCCTCTAATGGGACAGGAAGCCCATCGAGCTTTGATCTGCCTGCAGTCGAAGCCCCGACCTCCTGTGTCGACAACCAGGTCGATTTTATTTATTGATTTTTGCGTGTTAAATTCTTACACCGGTTGGAACCTGGCCATTACCAGATAAGATTGCTGTGTGCGTTTGCGGGGATCAAAACGATGAACAAACAATGTTCTCTTACTGTGTTTGCAGACACAACACTTTCGCTCTCAGAAACACAACACTTCCAGCTGAGCTCAGTGTGTCACTTCTGTTGATACGGGTGACAGAGATGGCACATATTATTCCGACATTGGTCAAGGAGCCTTTTCATGTTTTCCACTCCGGTTGGTTGGTTTGTCAGCAGTTGTCGACAGATTTTCCCCCCTTCTACATACAACTCATATATTTTAAGTGGGCTTGTATGTGCAAGCCCGTTTT
This sequence comes from Babylonia areolata, assembly GCF_041734735.1. NCBI lineage: Eukaryota > Metazoa > Mollusca > Gastropoda > Neogastropoda > Buccinidae > Babylonia > Babylonia areolata. Next base: position 22,883,331 of record NC_134899.1, read on the forward strand.
CATCCTGCCAAGTAGGCAGCCATATTACTTTTGGGGGAATGTTCGTGCGTGTATGCATGCATGACTGTGTGTGTGTATGTGACTGTGTGTGTGTGTGTGTGTGTGTGTTTTCCTGCCTGTGAATATGCGCATGCCAGTGTGTGTGTTTACGTTTGTGTGTGTGTGTGTGTGTGTGCGTGTGTGCGTATGTGCATGCATCTGTGCATGCTTGCATGCGTGCAGTGTGTGTGTGTGTGTGTGTGTGTACACCAGATAAAAAAGAAAAGACTACTCTTTTGATTCAGTGTCATACATACCTTAATGGTGTTGAACATAAAGGCAAAACACACACACACACACACACACACACACACACATATTAGTCAAGTATTGGGGGAACTCAAAGAACCGTTTCTTGGGTTTTGTTACCTGGTATCTGGTTCCCCTACCCCCACCCCCATCCCAACCCACCTCCAGAGAAAAAAAGAAAAAGCAATATAAAAGAAAAATACAAAGACAATGTGACAGGTGACAAGATGCTGCTTTTTTTTTGTTTTGTTTTTTAATCATTCCTTTTGAAAAGATCATTCCATTATGACACTTAAAATCCATGCAATTACCATCACACATGCTTGTCAGACACATTCTCACTGTAACATCTCGGTGTGCCTGTCACCACAAGTACAACAAGGTGAACACAGCGACCAAAAGTTCTGAACAGATATGTCGGGGACCACGCGATTGGAGAAAAGCCACGGCCTGTTCAAGCAGGGTAAGAACGTTTTCAGCAACACAATCACATCAAAAAACAAACACAACTGAAAACAGCAGAGTCGGATAAATAAATTAAAAAAATTTTAAATTAAAAAAAACAAAAAAACCTGCTACTGCATTCAGACACTTGGATGACAGTATTCACAGCTCTGTGGTGTCAATAAAAACAAGAAAAAAAAGAGAAAAACATTCAATAGATCTCTGTTAACTCAGTCTGCTTACAAGTACACTTTGCTCACTGCATAAAGTGCAAGTTTTGAGAAGAAAGCAACAAAGAAACAAAACCAACAACAACAAAAACACAGAACACATGTCTAGAAAATTGTTTTGCCCATCCATTTTCTTCATCAGATACAATCTGGAGACTGTCATCGTTTACTTCAGCCCACCTCCATCTGCCAGTGTGTACACATGGTGTTTTCAATGACAAAATGTTTGTCACCCACTGTCTGCGTTATTGTACATTACTGTCTCTGCTGTTTCATTGAGTGTTTAGACAGGCACAAAACAAATTCCAGTTTACCAAGTATTTATTGGGCACGTCAAAAACAACAACAAAAAAGACAAAAAAAGGAGAATAAATGCTTCTTTCAAATACAAACAGGTAATAACAGCTTTCCTTCATCCACTAGGAAGTGCGCTATAACTGATTACATTCTTTACTATTTTATTTTTCTCATGTGCATACAAAAATATTGATAACACATTGGTTCTGGATGTATGTTGTTGAACGTCCACACAACATTGTCGGCTAAGCAGAAACATCCACAGTGCTGGCCTAAGTTTAAACTGACAAGAAAAGCCACATTCACAACCACTGTGACAGACAAAAATCAATGGAATCCAACATTTGTAAGGCTATTATATTCTTAACACTGAGGAGACTGACTTTAAAATTAAAGTTTGAGATGTTTTTCAATGTCACTTTTGTTCTAACAGATCTCTATGAAGCCACTGTGAATAACATTCCAAACACTTGGGAAAGCTGTTCATTCCATAGCAGAAATAATTTCACCAATTTTTCTTTAACAGCAAGAAAAACACAACAGCAAAAAACTACATTTGTTTTAATGGTAAATGTTTTAAGCCACTTAAACAGGTCCTGTGTGTTCACAAAATGCCCATGAGTCACATTCACACCAAACCCATCACCTCACAATCATATAGACAGTTAGTTAACCCTTTCCTGATGAGCGACCAGCTGTTTACTCATTGCCTACACATCTCAGCAGGCAAAAAAAAGAACCACCGATAATGTAACTCATCTTAGTTTTCGTCCAACATTTCTAATAAAATAACTCTCTGCACTTGTGGCAGACAGTACGGACAAGACGGACAACCAGTCAAATCGTTGCCCTGTAACTTAGCAGAATGATGGATGGCAAGTTAATCTCGTTGTTCCAATTTTTCTCATGCTGTACCCATTTTCCAGGAAAATGACTGTGTCCATGGAAAGCGCTTGCCTGTGCATGACAACACCAACAGGAAAGGGTTAATAAGGCAAAAGCTACAGCTACATGCTCTGGCTTCCTCTGCAACAGCAGAAAAGGACCATGCTGTACAGAGCCAAGAAAGAACATTAATAACATTTAATTAAAAGAAAAAAAACAACTCTGATCAGCATTATGTGCAAGCTCTTTAAAAAAATAATAAAAGGATGCAAAAGTCGCAGAAGCAGATCGGTAGAAGAAGACAACAACAAAGAAAAGGTTGACAGAGAAAGGGATGTTCCCCTGTCCAACAGCATTTTGTGGCGGTGGATTGAGTCAAGATTTGGCATCCCTCAATGTGTATGAGGCTGGAATAACCAACAACAGCTGATGTCTACCACTGTGACAGCAAACCTTTCTTCTCAACCAGACATCCCCCTTCCCCACAATTTCAAAGTCAATGACTTCATTTAATTAACAACAATAAAATTTCCTAGGAGGAAATATTTTCATCAGTCTCCCATCCCCTTGGCACCAAGACAAATCATTAAACTTTTCATTAAAGATATGAAATAAATTTGTCAGCATTAAAAAAAGAAAAGGTTTCCTTGGACTTGTAGCAAGACATTTCAGCACATCTGTTAACAACACTGAATAAACAAAGTTTCTGATACAATAATAGGCGATCAGTAACACTCAGCCAAATATGATCATCATAAGAAAACCTTTTATGACAAGTTCATTATTCAGCAACGGACTGTTTCTAGGACATGACTTTGGCTTTTCTTTCACACACCATCGATGGGAGACTGAAATAATCAGACACACCACTGTGCCTTCGGAATGGTTAGTTTTGACAGAGAAAGCAACAAAGCATCATCTTTGGGATCATAGTTGATGCTTGCAGTACACACAAACACACTGCACACATGTATCTTTATGCACATGTCCACGCACATTCATGCACACTAAAAAGAAACTTTCATCCATCAAATAAGCAGAAAAAACATCAAGCATCCCAACCACAGGCACAAAATAATAGTTAATAGTGGTAGCGAGTTTTCATAACATTTGTGGCGCAGCACCATTTGTTTCTGTGACTTTTGATGCTGACATCACCTGGTGCAGGAATGTAACACAGACAAAATAAAAAGTGAAGGTTAAAAGAGAACTAAGAACATTTACTTATGGCAATTCATGAGTGTCAAAAAATGGAAATCCTGTGTGACTATGTGGACACAATACTGCATGGACACAACCATCACTGTGGTGCAGAGTGAAATGATTCCTCACTAGATGACAAATACAAAAAAAAAAAACACCTTTCCATAGCCTACTCTTTCGGTACTGTTTCAAACTCTGTAGGCTCCACATAAAAAAAAAATATATATATCTTAAAATGCAATGAGACATGACAAAATAAATTCACACACACACACACACACACACACTATAATGCAATGAAACATGACAAAATAAATTCACACACACATACACACACACACACACACACACACACACACACACACATACATGTGTACACACACTCACATCATCTTAACTACACATATTTCTTTACTATTTACATCTTCTGATCTACATACACACACAAAGACACAGACACTGACACACAAATGGCCCTACACACAGACACACACACACGATACACACACACACACACACACACACACACACCATCACAACACTTAATACACAGCACGCACACACACACACACACACACACACACACACACACACACACACACACATACACACTCCAAAATTCAATGAACACAAGGAAAGGATAATATATTTTAAAAAAGAAAGTAAAATTGATACCATTAATAATTGTCATGATGCTCTCTCTTGTTCCAATGAATAGCATGAAGGATTTTGCAAAAACAAAAGAAATAAAACACTGTCCATTTATTCCATGATTAACTTTGTTCCACAGCCAATGAGAATCATACAACACCCCATGTATCTCTGGGTTTCAATAAAATATACAACAATGAAAGCTTGGAAACCAGTTCTGCCATCAACTTTGCAACTCCTTTAGACACACACATATATATATACAAGCTGTTCTTTTTCTTCTGCTTCCAAATGAATACAAGTCAAACACACATTAAAAGTTAATAAAAAATGTAATTCACCATTTAAAAAAATGTCATTCACCATTCATTTTAAAGTGTAAGTGATAAAGAGAAGGGAAAAAATCTCCATCAAGGGGAAAAACATGAACTTAAAAGATTCAAAAAGGAGAAATTACAACATCCAAAAAAAGACCAAACATTGGTAGAATGATATACAACAATGATAAAAAGAGGTCAGACAACAATCACAGTGTGGTGTGCTGTTTCGTTGGTCCCTGTAAGTTCTTGCCCTATGTTTTCCCTCCCAACACCACCATTCCGACAGTGGAAAACATCGGCACAGGGAGTCTCAGCCAATGGTTCGATGAACGCTAACTCCTCACAAAAAAGTCTTAATCCATCACACAATGCCAGTATGTTTGAGTCAACTCCAAAACCCAAAACTAATCTCATCAGGAAAAAAAAAACAACACTTTCAAATACAACATTTCCTCACCAAAACATCACTCTCAAGGGAGAAATCTCATTTTAAACTGTCACTTTTCAGAAAATTGTAAATCAAAGTCGTCATAAAACATCGCTTAAAAGGTATGAATCTCAAAAGTGAGCACATGACTTTCAAAGCATGTCTTGTTATGAACTTTCCCTCTTTTCCGGGTATAAAAACGATCTCATCAAGAGCACCCCAATTTCCATTGTCACACCTCTCCTCACTCAAACTTCAGTATATTCAGCAATGCCAGCTGCACAAAGTGTGTGGAAAGATATCTTTAGACAGGGAAGAAAACTAAAACAAAGTGTGTGGAATCTCTGGTATACTGTATGCACTAATCATTTTGGTACACTCCATATATTACTACATGCCACTTTACATATCAGCGCTATAGAAGAGCACTTCGTTAACATTTTATCATTTTTAATGAGAAACCAAAAGTACCACTGAGTGATGTCACAGGTACTTGTGTGTGTGTGTGTGTGTGTGTGTGTGTGTGTGTCTGTGTCTGTGTGTCTGTGTGTTATGTGTGTGTGGTGTGTGTGTACAAATGAATAACAAAAAAAAATCTCATTTATTAAAACAATTAAAGAATTATACAAATTATAAACAAAAACACCAACAACAACAACAACAAAAAACCCAACCTATCCTGCATTCCACTTATATAGTTATAAGTAAGTTATCTACCTATGTACAATATTACGACTGTTAATTTTATGAAGAAAAGTATCTGTTTCTCAATGAATACAAGAAGTCTGTAACAATAATCACAACAGATACTGTTGTGTAGACACAGACAAGATCCACCATTCGTGAGTAAGATGCCACAGGATAATCAAACACTGCTGATTTTAATCACACTGAATTGATCTTATGGTTCACATGATTACTTCAGAGAATTTTTTGTAAAAGTTTTCTTGTTCGTTTTTAATTTCAAGTTATTTCTTTCTTTTTTAATCTGAAAGTGTGTGTGGGTTTTTTTTGTTGGGTTTTTTTGTTTTTGTTTTTTGTTGTTGTTGGTTTTTGTTTGTGCGGCTAGGCCCGAACTCCCAAGGGGAGTCCGCGCCCTGCCGTTACCCGGATCCCCACTCGGAGACGGCCCTCAGGGGCCCTATTGCTGTTCCCCCTCCTCTCTCCTCTGTCGACCCCCCTCCCCCACCTCCTTCTTGGGGGGAGAAAATTTTGGTTCCTGGGGGAGACATCTACTTTGCCCACCCCGGGCCAAGCCAAAAAAGAAAAAGTTAACTAGGTGTAAGACATGGCTGTGAATTGTAATCCTGCTTCTTCAACTGTCATCATGATTTTGTTTTATTTATAGGGTGTTTTTTTTTAATGGGAGACACCAAGACATGATGGTTGTGTCGTCTTTTTCTTTTTCTAAAGACATCAAGAGGTGATGATGTTAATGTCAATGGTAGAGGTGGTGGTGCTGCTGGTGGGGGTGTAAGTGTGTATGAATGAGTGTATGTGTGCATGCATGGGGTTATGTGCACATGTCCATGTCTGTGTGTCACTGTGGATAGCGATTTTGGTTTTATGAGCAAATGGTTACTGAGCAAATGTCAACATTAAAGTTTACCAAAAATATACAAACATTGGTGCTCTATCTCTTAGTCAACATACATGTGTGCTCTATCCCTTAGTCAACATACATTTGTGCCTGTCTTAGTCAATATATATATGTGTGCTCTATCTCTTAGTCAACATACATGTGTGCTCTATCCCTTAGTCAACATACATGTGTGCAAGTCAACATACATGTGTGCTCTATCCCTTAGTCAACATACATGTGTGCAAGTCAACATACATGTGTGCTCTATCCCTTAGTCAACATACATGTGTGCTCTATCCCTTAGTCAACATACATGTGTGCAAGTCAACATACATGTGTGCTCTATTTCATAGTCAACATACATTTGTGCCTGTCTTAGTCAATATATATATGTGTGCTCTATCTCTTAGTCAACATACATGTGTGCAAGTCAACATACATGTGTGCTCTATTTCATAGTCAACATACATCTGTGCTCTATCTCACAGTCAACATACAAGTGTGCTAGTCAACATACATGTGTGCTCTATCTCTTAGTCAACATACATGTGTGCTAGTCAACATACATCTGTGCTCTATCTCACAGTCAACATACAAGTGTGCTAGTCAACATACATGTGTGTTCTATCTTAGTCAACATACATGTGTGCTCTATCTTAGTCAACATTCATGTGTGCTCTGTCTCTTAGTCAACATACATGTGTGCTCTATCTTAGTCAACATTCATGTGTGCTCTGTCTCTTAGTCAACATACATGTGTGCTCTATCTCTTAGTGCTCTCTCTTAGTCAACATACATGTGTGCTCTATCTTAGTCAACATTCATGTGTGCTCTGTCTCTTAGTCAACATACATGTGTGCTCTATCTCTTAGTGCTCTCTCTCTTAGTCAACATACATGTGTGCTCTATCTCTTAGTGAACATACATGTGTGCTCTATCTTAGTCAACAAACATGTGTGCTCTATCTCTAATGTGTGCTCTATCTCTTAGTCAACATACATGTGTGCTCTATCTCTTAGTCAATATTCATGTGTGCTCTATCTCTCTTAGTCAACATACATGTGTGCTCTGTCTCTTAGTCAACATACATGTGTGCTCTGTCTCTTAGTCAACATACATGTGTGCTCTATCTCTTAGTCAATATTCATGTGTGCTCTATCTCTTAGTCAACATACATGTGTGCTCTATCTCTCTTAGTCAACATACATGTGTGCTCTATCTTAGTCAACATTCATGTGTGCTCTATCTCTCTTAGTCAACATACATGTGTGCTCTATCTCTTAGTCAACATACATGTGTGCTCTATCTTAGTCAACAAACATGTGTGCTCTATCTCTAATGTGTGCTCTATCTCTTAGTCAACATACATGTGTGCTCTATCTCATAGTCAACATTCATGTGTGCTCTATCTTAGTCAACATACATGTGTGCTCTCTTAGTCAACATTCATGTGTGCTCTATCTTAGTCAACATACATGTGTGCTCTATCTCATAGTCAACATTCATGTGTGCTCTATCTTAGTCAACATACATGTGTGCTCTATCTCTTAGTCAACATACATGTGTGCTCTATCTTAGTCAACAAACATGTGTGCTCTATCTCTAATGTGTGCTCTATCTCTTAGTCAACATACATGTGTGCTCTATCTCATAGTCAACATTCATGTGTGCTCTATCTTAGTCAACATACATGTGTGCTCTATCTCTTAGTCAACATACATGTGTGCTCTATCTCTTAGTCAACATTCATGTGTGCTCTGTCTCTTAGTCAACATTCATGTGTGCTCTATCTCTTAGTCAACATACATGTGTACTCTATCTTAGTCAACATTCATGGGTGCTCTATCTCTTAGTCAACATACATGTGTGTTCTATCTCTTAGTACTTTTGTGCTCTATCTTAGTCAACATACATGTGTGCTCTATCTCTTAGTCAACATACATATGTGCTCTGACTAGTCAACATACATGTGTGCTCTATCTCTTAGTGCTCTCTCTCTTAGTCAACATACATATGTGCTCTGACTCTTAGTCAACATACATGTGTGCTCTATCTTAGTCAACATACATGTGTGCTCTATCTCTTATGTGTGCTCTATCTCTTAGTCAACATACATGTGTGCTCTATCTCATAGTCAACATTCATGTGTGCTCTATCTTAGTCAACATACATGTGTGCTCTGTCTCTCAGTCAGCATACATGTGTGCTCTGTCTCTGTCTCTTAGTCAACATACATGCGTGCTCTGTCTCTTAGTCATACACAAATGTGCACACACACACACACACTGACAATCGAACACGGTAAACATTTTTTTTTTTATACACCTGTTATAAAATACCAACAAAATACAAGGTTGGTTGGTTTGGAATGTGGCAGAGAGCTTGTCAGCCCTAACACCTCAAAGCTGGTTTATATATCTAAATTCCAATCTAACTCCACAAATTTGGGCAGCATTTGGCATATATATTTTCTCAAAATTAGATAAATCATTGTGTTTGTGTGTTTGTGATCCAACAGGCTGCATAAGCTAAAAAAATAAATAAATAAATAAATAAAATAAAATAAATCAATGAATAAAATAACCCCATGACTGACAACTGGTAACACCAGACTTTTCTTTCCAAAGAATATCCAGTGATATTTGTTTTAATCTGGTCTAAACCACTTAAACAACTGAGTAAGATGTCTTCATAAAGTGGCAAAGCGTAAGCAGCCAGCATCAGCCGAGTTTGTCATTAATGTTTTTAAGTCTGGACTATTGAGGTAGTTCACGTAAAAGCTGATGTGAGGGGCTGTTTCTGAAGAACATGTACAAACAATCAATTAAAACCACGTTATTGAAGAATCTGAAAAAATACAAGACAAAAAACAAAAAAGGTTCCGTGTTAAAAAGCCTGTCATCAATGGGTACCCAGTGATGATTATTTAAAGTAGTGGGTCAACTGCTCTTTTCTTCTATCATTTCACTCTATTATCTTCAGTTGTTTTTTTTGTGTGGAAAATCATCTATAGCCATTTATTCAACAACAACAAAGTCTAGCTGTGAAGACCTCTCTTCGTCGGCCTCCTTCCGTCTCGAGAGACGATGGTTGCACCAGAAATGTAGTCACTGCCGGGCATTGCACTTCCTGCTGTGGCTGTGAAGACCGATGCTGGAGTGGCAATCTATACTGCATGTGGGACAGGTATAGGTAGATGCTGCTTGGTTTACAGAATTTGACTTGTGTGTGTCTCTGAGGATAGGATGTTTAATATTTTTTGTGTTGTCCTGTTCATCTAAAAACTGTGTGGTATTGTGACCTGTTCAAAATAAAAACACTATTTAAACCAAATGATGAGACTGATCTACCTCTTCAACTTCCAATAGTTTTCAATGTTTTGCTGCTTTTTTTTTATATCATAAACAACCTGAGCAACAACAAAGATAATGCCTGACAAATATGGGTAAAAATACATGACCCATGATAAACCTTGTATCCATGCATAAAACAAGACCCCTAAAACTAGAGCTACCCTCATGTGAGGAAATCATTATTACTAAGTTCAACATCTCAAAGATGATGAACTGTTCTCACTTCAGCAATAATTTTTATACAGCATTTCAAGAGGCCTTGGAGAAGCTCAACTTATAAAAGCAGTACAGCATGTTCTCAAATGTCACACCTTCCCACCTAACCCTGGACAAAATGACGGCCTCAGCAACCAATACTTTGCCAAAAAGATGGAGATTTGTTGGAAATCATTGGATCAGTACAGCTTATGCTGCTCAGTGTGGCAAACTGGCATGCATCGAATCAACAGATGCTGAGTCTAATCCAACAACATTCTCTGAACAGCTGTTCAATGTAGCACGTTTCATTGTCTCTAATCATAACCCCTTAAAGAACTATTGATCATAGATGTCTCTTCAGTTCTTGCTCAATGGAAAACTGCTGGCAGAGCACATCTTGCTCTCTGAAGAACTGTTGGCAGAACACATTTCATCTCTCTGAAGAATTTCTGGCAGTACAATGTGTGTGTGTGTGTGTGTGTGTGTGTGTGTGTGTGTGTGTGTGTGTGAAGAATTGCTATCAGTACACATCTCACTCTCTGAAGAATTGCTGTCAGTACACATCTCGCTCTCTGAAGAATTGCTGTCAGTACACATCTCACTCTCTGAAGAATTGCTGTCAGTACACATCTCACTCTCTGAAGAATGACTGGCAAAAAACATCTCTCACTGTTAAGATCGCTGGCATTGCACATCTGCACATCTGTGTGTGTGAAGAACTCCTGGCAGAATACACCTCTCTCCCTCATTCTCTCAGCAGAACACAACTGCAGGCAGTACACACCCCACTTTCTGGTGGCAGTACATATCTCTCTTTTTCTCTGAGTGTGGAGAATCGCTGGCAGCACACACACCTCCCTCTCTGAAATACTGCTACGAACCAGAGCTCTGTCTGTCTCCTCCCCCCCTACCATCTCTCTTCTCTCTGTGTGTGAAGAACTGGCTCGTTTAATACTATCTCCCTCTCTGAAAACTCCTAGCAGTAAAAACCAACCAAGAAAAGAACAAAAAACAAATCCAACCGGATCTCACTCTCTATCAGAAGAGCTGCTGGTGGCACAGACCGTGTCAGTGGTATCGCTAGCAGTGCCCGGCCCTTCTTCCCCTTCCCCTGCCCTAACACTACCCCCTCCACCACCACCACCCTCCTTTCCCCCCACCTCTCGGCGGCCGAGGGCAGGGGAGGACAAGGTGGAGGAGGCGGACAGGGACTGCATCTGGAGGAGGTGGGGGATGTTGTCTCGCTGGTCCTCGGGGATGAGGGCCTTCAGACTGCCCACGGCTGACAGCAGAGCTGCCCGCTCCAGCTCCAGGGCTTGAACCCTCGACTTGAGCTTGTCCTCGTTCACCCGGTGCTCATGGGCAGCCATCTGCAGCCCCTGCACCTGGCTGTTGCACCGCTGCACCTTCTCAATCAGCTCCAGGTTCTGCTGCCGCAGCCGCCGCACCGTCTGCTGCAGGGCCACCACGGCCGGGTGGCCATGGGCCGAGGGGGAGGGGCCCGGGTGGTGGTTGACGCGGGGGGAGTAGACCATCTCCTCGCTGAACACCAGGTACTCCACCTCGTAGGCCTGCAGCTGCTTGCTGATGTCCAGCTCAAAGGCCTGCCCACACAGTATTGTGTTGCGTTTGTATCTGTTTGTATTTCTTTTCATCACAACAGATTTCTCTGTGTGAAATCCTGGCTGCTCTCTCTAGGGAGACCGCGTCGCTACACTACAGTGCCACCCATTTTTTTGCATTTTTTCCTGCGTGCAGTTTTATTTGTTTTTCCTATCGAAGCAGATTTTTCTACAGAATTTTGCCAGGAACAACCCTTTTGTTGCTGTGGGTTCTTTTACATGTGCTAAGTGCATGCTGCACACAGGACCTCGGTTTATCGTCTCATCCAAATAAATAGCGTCAAGACCACCACTCAAGGTCTAGTGGATGGGGAGAAATTGTCAGCAGCTGAGCCAGGCAGACACATTACCTCTAGGCCATCACTCCACACTGTATTGTGTTGTGTTGCATTGTATTGTAGTGTACGTAACTGTATTTTATTGTACTGTATTGTATTGTATTACTCTTTGTCACAACAGATTTTTCTGTGTGAAATTCTGGATGCTGTCTCCCAAAGAGAGCTTATCACTGCAGTTCACCACCATCTTTTTTTTCTTTTTTCTTTTTTTTTTCTGCCTGCAAATGTTTTGTTTCCGACCAAAATGGGTTTTTCTACCAAATTTTGCCAGGGACAATCCTTTAGTTGCTGTGGGTTTTTTTGTTGGTTTTTTTTTTTTGTGTGTGTGTGTGTGTGCACTAAATGAATGTTACACACGGGACCTCAGTTTAAAATCTCACCAAAATGACTAGCGTCCAGGTCTAGTGGAAGGTGGGGTATGTGTGTGGGGGGAATGGCGAGTGTGGGATTCAAACCAGTGAGCTGAGATTCTCAGTCCAAGGCAGATCTGTTACACGACTAGGCCAACACTCCATGGTGGTTATGTGTGCAGAAAGTGAACATGTGACAGACAGATGCACACACATTACTGTCATTTTCAGAATGAAAGGCATCATCCTTTTCTCCTGAACTTGCCCCCTGGTTCTTATAGATGAGTGATGAAGGTGATAACAGAACAAGCAGGGATTTTCATGCAAATATCACAAAATAGACTGAGCTTAAAAAACAACACCAATGAACTGGAGAAAAAGGGACTGATACTGATATTGCAGGTAAGTTGAAAAGTGATCAGAGATTGCCCATAGAAGAAAATAAAAACTTCCTGTACGTTAAATCAGAACAGGCACTACTGAACACCTGTGAAGTGATACAGCAGCAATGCAGTCTCCTCTGGTGTGTGGCCTCCTGGAAACCTAACACTGATGGTTCCCTATGGACTGTCAATCCTGGCACTGCGACAGATCAACTCAAGTGTGGTGTTGTATGGGGGGCTCGGAATGAGTGGTGTGTGAGTAATGCCATTGAAACAGTGCAGATGATGGGGCAGCAAAAAAAACAACAAAATCATCACAAACAGCAAGAAAATGTCCATCTTATAGACGTCAGACAGATACTAGGAGGCCTTCATCAATGTAACAGAATTAATGCTTCCTGAATTGTTATTTAAAAAAAAAATAAAATAAAAAAAAAAAAGTTGGAAGAAAAAAAAAAATAAATAAAAACAAAAACAAAAAAAATTCCCTAGTGTTGTACTGTCAGTTGACTGTGCAGAGCCGACAGCTGATTCTTTCGAGTGTTAGCAAGCAGAGAGCTTAAAACAAAGTGCACAGCCTGAGATTCTGGGTTTAAAGTGAAGGTGATCAATCTTGCATTTCACATTTCAGTTCAACACTACTGTTGACAGTTCAAAACTAGGGGTATCATCAAGGCAGATGCAAACGAGAAAGCAGTCGACACACTCCAGTCTTCAGTGGAACTGGAAAGAAGTGCTGCAACCTTCACCCTGAATGCCAACATGACAGAAGAGGATTGTTAGCTTTGAATGGACTCGATGAGATCAGTTTTCTCAGGTTTCTCAAATGATATTAACCCCTTCACTGCCAAGGGAAAAACAGTAGAAAGTGGTGTTTCATGTCATAAAACAATACCCAAAACAATAAGCCTTAAATTTTCAGCCTTCCAGAGTTATTTCCCCATCTTCTGATGATGTCATCAGTGACATCACTATGCACGTGTCACATACGTGCAGGGCACTCATACATGAGTAAGTCTATTTTCCTGTTGTTGTTTTTTTCTTCATTTTATCTTCTTGCAAAAGTTACCGATGTTAAAGGTTATAACAACATCAGTTTCATTCAGCCATGGTTTGCAAGTTCCAAAACCACTTCCAAGTTTCACCATGTTGATTATAATTTGACAGCACCTGATAGTCATACTCACTTTAGTCATTCGGCTGAGACAATAAACAGAGGTCCTGTGTGCAGCATGCACTTAGCATACGTAAAAGAACCCAAGGCAACAAAAGGGTTGTCCCTGGCAAAATTCCGTAGAAAAATCCACTTCGATAGGGAAAACAAATAAAAAACTGCACGCAGGAAAAAATACAAAAAAAATGGGTGGCACTGTAGTGTAGCAACGCGCTCTCCCTGGGGTGAGCAGCCCGAATTTCACACAGAGAAATCTGTTGTGATAAAAAGAAATACAAAATACAAAAAACAAAATACACAAACATGCCTCATATACAGGACCACCACACAGGCCAAAATTATGGAATGATTGTTTACATGTTCAGACAAAAGAAGAGAGAAAGGTGTTTGCTGATGAACTGACAGATTAACATTTATAAAGGTGTGTCATGCAAGCACAACACATCACCATGACATCAAAGCATGCCATGTAAATATGAAAGTACCACCACCTTCACACTGCATGATATTCTGACAGTCCTATTCATCTATACCAGTGAATACGGTTGAGTCCACATCTTCAGTGAAGAAAGTAATGAGAAACCCACTTTCAAACACAAAGAGACATACAGGCACACAGCATGAGAAGGACAGTGGGAAGAGGGAAGGGGGGTAACTGGGGAAGAGGTGGCACTGCAACGTGACATACTGCTCTCCCCATTGTGAGTTGAGAAGACTGAATTTTTTCAAAAATAATGTGAATACATTCGCCCCACCCCCACCCCCCTCCCCCTCACCCCCCCTTCTTTTTTTTCCTTCTTTTTTTTTAATTACACATTCTCTTACTTTAGAATATATTCTTGTTCTGAAAGTAACAAAACTACTGTACACTGCAATACGTTTTTGCTTAATTTTTTTTTTAAATGATGACACACACTCACAAGTTGACACACCTGGTTTATGACTACAAGATAAATATATCTAAATATAAATATAAATATATATATATATATATATATAGCAAACACATTCTCACAACAGACATACCTGGTTGATGACTAGAATACAGTCCGTATTGAAAGTTAAAACCACTACACGCAGTAATAATCATATTTCAGTACACAAAGCGACACATGCTCACAAGCAGACACTGACTGACGACAAGAGTACACTCTTTTCGGAAAGTCGAAACTGATACATACAGCTATATAGTTCAGTATTACAAAAATGATAATAAATAATAATAAAAACATGAAAACAAGCAACTAAAACACTGACTCACGCTCTCAAGCAGACCTACCTGGTTGATGACTCTCTCCATCTGTACATGGGCCATCTCCGGCAGAGTGGTCTTCAGGAACTCAACGATACCCTCAAAGGAATCACACTGCAGGATGAGCTCTCGGTGGCTGCCCAGCAACATCAGAGCTACCTTGAAGATCACCTCAGAGCCCTGAATGAAGATCATGTCTGGAACAAACAAACAAACACAAGTCAGCCACCAAACTGCATTGTCTTGCGATAACTTTTTCTGTGTGTGTGGTCACAAGATTTTTCTCTGCGAAATTCAGGCTGCTCTCCATAAGAAGAGTGCATTGCCAACTGATTTTTTTTGTCTGTCTGGATTTTTGTTTTTGTACAAAATTTTGCCTGGGACTACCCATTTGTTGTTTTGGGTTCTTTTACTTGTATTAGTTCAAGGCTTTGTACACACCACACACACACACATTCACACACACACATACACGCATGCACGCACACAAGCACACACACACACACACTCACTCACTCACTAACACTCTCACACAGTCAGCAGCCACCATTCTAAAGAACTGCCAATATCTTTTGACTCCATACACTCAAACTCTGCTGAAGAGTTGAAATAACCCGTTCCCACCAGACCATCAGGGTCACTGCAAGACACCAAGTGACAACTCTGTCTGAACCACACTACAGCTTGAGAATGAATGAAGTACAACATGATCCCTGTTCAGGCATGCTTCAGTATTATACAAATTCTCACAATCTGCTCTGTTGATGCTCAATTGTGGCTCTTCCTCAACATTCATGGACTGCGACTCACATGTTTACTTACAGATTGTCTTGCCCATGTTACATCCCCTCTCTCTTAGCCAACAGGGCAAGTCAGAGTTGGGATGGCTCCCAAATAAAGACAGCAGCACTGTGAGTCAGTGCAATCTTGCCTCCTATTTTGACAGCCTTAGTCCTTCACAAAAAGTTCAATTCAGTTCAGTTACTCAAGGAGGTGTCACAGTGTTCAGACAAATCCATAAATCCTACACATCTGCTAAGCAGATGCCTGACCAGTGGTGTAACCAAACACACACATACACATGCATACACACACAAACATGCACAATAAATATGCAGTCTCACGAGAATGAAAGCACAAACAAATGTACACAGGCCCTTCACAAAAGACTAAGCTGTAAATGAATTCCCATCGCAGTGTAGAAACCATTGATCATACGACTCTCACTTTGCTGTTGTCCCAACAGTTAGTATATGTCAGTCTCTGATATAAGCGAAGCATTAAAGCCACAGAATGATAACACAGCTCACCAAAGACCCGGGCCACAAAGCCCAGGGGGAACTGGGAGGCGAAGAGGGTGAGAAACCATGGGGTGGCGTACAGTGCAGGGGCGATCTCATGGGTCTCAAAGTGGGTGTACAAGTCCTTGTAGTGGTCGTGGATCAGCCGCATCAACTGGTACAACTTCACCTGGTGCAGGTATCATATTTACTTTACTGCTTCATCTGGTGCATGCATCATTTTCAGTTTAAAGCGTCACCTGGTGCAGGTATCACATTCAGTTGTATTTGTATTTCTTTTTACCACAACAGATTTCTCTGTGTGAAATTCAGGCTGCTCTCCTCTGGGAGAGCACATCGCCATTCTACAGCATCACACTTTTTTTTTTTTTTTTTGTATTTTTTCCTGCGTGCTGTTTTATTTGTTTTTTCTATCGAAGTGGATTTTTCTACAGAATTTTGCCAGGAACAACCCTTTTGTTGCTGTGGGTTCTTTTACATGTGCTAAGTGCATGCTGCACACTGGACCTCAGTTTATCATCTCATCTGAATGACTAGCGTCCAGACCACCACTCAAGGTCTAGTGGAGGGGGAGGCGGCTGAGCCGTGATTCAAACCAGCACGCTCAGATTCTCTCGCTTCCTTGGCGGTCGCGTTACCTCTAGGCCATCACTCCACTAGTGCAGTTTACAGCTTCACCTGGTGCATGCATCATTTTCAGTTTAAAGCTTCACCTGATGCAGGTTTCAAAAAAAGAGTGGCTGCCTGACATACACATAAATACTATGTGCTGACCAGGCCTTGAACATCTACGTTAGGTTTGTGTCAAAACATCGACATAAAATAAACTAAATAAACACAGTAAAAAATATTACATCAAAATATAACAAAGTGTAAGATGAATTAAAGGCAAGTCACTGAAATAAAGTAACAAAAATGGGCAATACTCAGCAAACCAGTGCACACCTACATAAAAGCATTACAAATACACACACACACACACACACACACACTCGCATACACACACACTCGCACACACAGATACTCCAATTATATACAACAATTTGTAGTCTCAGAGACACCAATTCCCAACCCTCAACTGACAAATGTATCTACCCAGGCTCCACACCTCACACACAACTCAGTTTCCTTGATCAACACATCTAATGTCACTAACATCTTACCTACCCCCAAAAACAAAATAAACTAATCTCAAGGAGCATCTATGCTAAATATGTCTCACCAGTTGCCTGAAACAGGCTGTACATAGAATTATTCTATTTCATTTGTACCGTGCATGTGCATGTGCGTGTGTGTGTGCGCGTTCACATATGCAAGTTTGTGTAAGTGTGTACATGCCTGTGTGCATGCTCATGCATAATTCCTTCCCATTCACTGTCAGTACATCTGTAGATATTCAGTGTCAAGTCAAATAGTCAAAATGATCTCTAGTAAAAGAATAAGCCTATCCTTTCATCCTGCCACAAGAAGAAAAAAAAAGGTTAATAAAAATGCACAACACAAAAACCAGTCATTTCAAGCAATTCACGCGAAATTGTGTCAGGAAGTATGACACTGTACGACACATGACTGGAAGGACAGAGGAAGGAAGATGCTGAGGGGGTGAGGGGTGCATGTAGGTTAGGGAGGATGGTTTGCAGGGTGAGTGTGGGTGTTTTCTCACCTGCAGGGCCATCATGTTGGGGCAGTACTGCTTCCTCAGGTTCAAACCGATCATCAGGTGACGCGTCAGTTCAAACGCCTGCTTCTCCTCCATCTGTTGGGGGAACACGTTACATATACATGCATCACAAAAACATGCATGTGTGTACACACACACACACACACACACACAAATGCAAACACAAAAGCAGAAGCGCGCACACACACACACACACACACACACACACACACGCCCACATGCTTGCACACAACAGACACACACAACAGGCACAGCACACATACAACCCCCCCACCTCCTCCCCCCACACACATATTGTTCATATACACACCACAAACACAACACACAGAGATATTCCCTCCCACCTGCTCTCATTTATTTACAACACATGCTGATGCTTACACACTGTTAAGTGCATACATGTACATTCAGATCCACACACACACACACTTTCACACAGCACAGACACACAACTGACACAGCACACATGCAACCCCACCCACCCACACACACACAGAGAATTTTAGTTGAAGAAATTGAAAGGATCACTTGAAAAACATCACTCAATGAAGAAAAAATAATAATAAAAATAAATCATATCATTTTCAGGTCCAAAAGTGCTGTGGTAATGCTTGTTCTTTAAACTGAAGCAGTAGGAACTCCATACACACAGAGACACTCCCTCCCACCTGCTCTCATATATACACAACACATGCTTACACACTGTTAAGTGCATACATACACATTCAGATCTACACACACACACACACACCACAGCCCCTCCCATCCCCACACACACCAACACCCTTTAACCCTTTCACCGCCAGTCAATTTAGAGTACAAAATTCCCTTGTGGTATAAACAGAGAAAAGACAGTAGCTAAGAACAGCTGGGGATTCCCCCTGCAATGTATAGAAAATGTAGCCTATCCTACCACCGAACATTAAGAGCAGTAGGTTCATGGACAACAAACCAATGAATGGTCACCTTTCAGTGACATGGGTCCTCTACCATGCCTGTGTATAAATGCGAGCTTGGCGGTGAAAGGGTTAAAAAAAAAAAAACACCCCCTCCACCATCCCCCACACCCACTGACATGCATGAGGAGGATGCCGGCGATGAAGCTGATGCCCTGGCAGTAGCCCACTTCTGTGTCCAGCAGACTGTAGGCCTTCAGCAGGTTGAACAGCTCCAGCTGACCAGGACCCAGAGCCTTGGCAAAGTACGGGTGGCCGGGAAATGTGCGTCCTGCAACAAAGGTACGTCTGCACCAAGTCTGTACACTCACAGGCAGGCCTGCACTGTAACACAGGTACACTGGCTCCACAACACAAGTACACTGGCACCGCCTTCATCAGTCTCATACATTCGATTGTGACCACTGCTGGCCATCTTTTCAGTTGAGTGCACTTTTCTGCTGTTAAGTCTGTCCCCCCATGGAAAAAAAATGCTCCCATATGGTGTTTCGTGTGTGCATGCTTTTTTTTGGGGGGGGGGGGGGGGGTTTCATTGGGTTTTTTTTTTTTTTACACATGCCCAGCAGCCATGATCCAAAATCGTTATCAATTTTTACATTTTCCACAACAAATCGACCAATCCAGAACAGTAGGCATCTTCTATAAGTGCACCAATGCCTGCCTTAATGTAAATTATCAGCTGAACTTAACGCAGTGAGCAAGTCATGACAAGTGGAGGTGACTCACCGAGGTCGATGAGGATAGCGTGCTGTTGAGTGGTGAGCTGTTTGAGCAGGTCCTCATAGGACAGGGTGGAGATGTTGGCCTGGGAGGTGTTGACAGCCCCATGCAGGCACTGCTGCTGGGACAGGAACTTCCAGATGGACCCCCGCTGACTCCTCGGCACGCCTGATCAAACACAGCACCCAGTGTAGTGACGCTCTTCTCAGGTACACATCACAGCATTTATGTACCCACATCACAGCACATATGTACACACACTACGGCACATGCACACACAATACAGCACATAATTATGTACATACACAGGATCACATATGTACACATATTCAAGTACATACATACACACATTACAGCGCATTCATGCACACATATTACAGCACATACATACACAGATTACAGCATACACACACACATATATCACAGCATATACAAATATATATATACACATATATTACAGCACATCCACACACACACACACACACACACATACACACACATATACACACACACCCACACACACACAACATTCATACCCTCACACACACCTTTCTTGACACAGTCCAACAGAGTGTCGTACAGCACGGTGTGTGGGCCATCAGTGGAGGATGCAGCAGCAGCAGTGTGGAGCAGATCGTCCCACACACGACTCACATCCTTCAGACAGGGCGTCAATTCCTCATAGTCCAGCTTCCGCTCCAGGGCCAGCTGTTCCTCTTGACGAGCTGTCAGCGTTCATCATAACACCTTCTGTCAGCTCTCATACATCTATCACAGCCATGATGTACTGACTGTCATTATCAGCATCCATCATAACACCCTCTGTCAACTCTCACACATCTACCACTGTCATGATGTACTGACTGTCATTATCAGCATCCATCATAACACCCTCTGTCAACTCTCATACATCTATCACTGCCATGATGTACTGTCTGTCAACACTGGCATTCATCATAACACCCTCTGTCAGCTGTCATACATCTGTCAATGTAATGATATACTGTCCGTCATTATCAGCATACCTCATAACACCCTCTGCCAGCTGTCATACATCTACCACTGCCATGATGTACTGTCTGTCAACACTGGCATTCATCATAACACCCTCTGTCAGCTGTCATACATCTGTCATTGTAATGATATACTGTCTGTCATTATCAGTGTTCATCATAACACCCTCTGTCAACTCTCATACATCTATCACTGCCATGATGTACTGTCTGTCATCATTGGCATTCATCATGACACCCTCTGCCAGCTGTCATACATCTATCACTGCCATGATGTACTGTCTGTCATCATTGGCATTCATCATAACACCCTCTGCCAGCTGTCATACATCTATCACTGTCATGATGTACTGTTTGTCATTATCACCATTCATCGTAACAAACTCTGTCAACTCTCATATATCTATCACTGTCATGAAGTACTGTCATTATTGGCATTCATCATAACACCCTCTGTCAGCTGTCACTGGCATTCATCATAACACCCTCATAGATCTGTCACTGTCATGATGTACTGTCTATCAATATCAGCGTTCACCATCACATCCTCTGTCAACTCTCATGTCTATCACCATCATAGATACACTGCCATTATCAGCATTCATCATAACACCGTCTGTCAGCTCTCATACATCTATCACCGTCATAATTATACTGTCTGTCATTATCAGCATTCATCATCAACACCCTCTGTCAACTCTCACACATCTATCACTGTCATGATATACTGTCTGTCATTATCAGCGTTCATCATAACACCCTCTGTCAAATCTCTCTCTCATTATCAGTGTTCACCAGAATAACACCCTCTGTCAGCCCTCATACATCCATCTCTATCATTGATATGATTAGATTGGTACTTAAATAGCAGCTATCCTTGGTCAGAGACCAAGCTTGAAGAGCTTTACAAAGTCATCTGCACCACAGGCTGCCTACCTGGGTAGAGCTGACTTAGAACTGCCCTTCAGGCATTCATCACACACACACACACACACACACACACACACACAAACACACAAACACACACAGAGTCATCATCATAATAGCGTTTAAAACAACATACTGTGAATCCTCACGTACATTGTTTGCTATCACCACAAGTTGGTACCATGACTATGTCGGGATGGCCAGAAGTGATGACGAATGAATGAAAACAGCCTGCTGTGAGTGAAGGTTAAATGATGAACAATCACAATCCCATTGAACAAGAGTGAATGATGAGAATTCATGGTGAGTGGTGCAAAGAAGTGATGGGAGTTCACACAGTGGGTGACTGTAAACAGTGATGAGAATTCATGATCTGTGCATGTGTCTCTGAAACTGTCTGTCATTTGGACTTGTGCCACTGAAACTGTGATGTGTACATGTGTAACTGAAATTATCTGTAATCTGCACACATCACTGAAACTGTAATCTGTATATGTGCCACTGAAACTGTGATTTGTATATACTGTGCCACTGAAACTGTGATTTGTACATATTGCGCTCCTGAAATTGTGGTATGTACATGTGTCACTGAAAAGTGTGATTTGTATGAACCATTAAAAATTGTCTGTAATTTGTATATGTGCCATAAAAAATGTCTGTGATTTGGACATGTTCCACTGAAACTGTGATGTGTACATTGTGTTTCATTGAAAAGTGTCCAAGGTCTCCATACACACACCACTGAAACTGTCCATGATCTGAATGTACTTCATCCAAGCAACCTTTCATTACTGTGTATGTCACTCAGTCAACAATCTATGCATGCAGTTAAAGAGTTCAAAATGTGTATGTGTACTAACTACACAATGCATTGTACATGTTAACCAGTCTAAAATATCATCCAGTCTATAGTGTGTGTGTGTGTGTGTGTACTGCCCCAAAAATCCATAATCTGTACACGTTAACCAAATAGTCTATAATATGTGCACACATCAATCTAAACAGTCCACAGTGTGTAAGTGAACCAATCACGCATGTGTACATGTACATGTAAAAGTACAGTCAGTATACTTAACACCCAAGCAGATTAGTATCACCCACACTACCCTAATTTGTACACGCATCAACCACAAACTGATCTCGTAATCTACATTTCATCCACACCATGCACATGCTTAAACCCACTTCCTACCATGCCACCTTATATCACTCTCATCCATCACACACACTGTGCACTCTTACAACAAACGTACAAACCAAATAAACAAAACACGACATAAGGAAAACAATGAAACTCAGAAGTAAATAGTAACAACAACAAAATCATACACTAAATTTCATTTAAAAAAAAAATGAACTACCAACTAACCAGTTAGCCTAATAAACATGAAATTGGCTAGAACACAGAAATAACCAAAACTGCATGGAATACACAAATGAGTACAAAACTGAAAACAAACAAACAAACAAAAACCAATCCCATCTAGAACAAATAATTCTATGCATGCTGTGACTATTAGGTCGGTCAGTTATCTGAAATACCGCAGACTATAAATTATCACTTTTAAACAAACAAATACTTCAGTTTATTCATAAAACAATGTCCACTTCTAAAACAGTTTATCCTTTAATCAGTTATGCCAGATCGACCATCTTGGCCAACACACCCAGCAGTCAACAGATCCAGAGCAAAGCTTTGCAGGGAAACTCTACCAGCCCTCATCAGCTCTAACACACTCAACAGACCGATGCCAGCTGTGAAGTAGTGACCGATCGCCAGATGCGTTAGGCAATGTACTGACTGACCTAGACAGCTGGCTCATGCACTCAAACTGTGATTCTGTGCTGGTGCCCTTTCATGGGGCAGAACTCTGATCAAACATCAATCCCTTTCATGGGGTGGAACTCTGATAAAACACCAATCCCTTTCATGGGGTGGAACTCTGATCAAACATCAATCCCTTTCATGGGGTAGAACTCTGATCAAACACCAATCCCTTACATGAGGTAGATTTCTGATGAAACACCAGTCCCTTTCATGGGGTAGAACTCTGATCAAACACCAATCCCTTACATGAGGTAGATTTCTGATGAAACATCAGTCCCTTTCATGGGGTAGAACTCTGATCAAACACCAATCCCTTACATGAGGTAGATTTCTGATGAAACATCAGTCCCTTTCATGGGGTAGAACTCTGATCAAACACCAATCCCTTACATGAGGTAGATTTCTGATGAAACATCAATCCTCTGCATGGGGTAGAACTCTGATCAAACACCAATCCCTTACATGAGGTAGATTTCTGATGAAACATCAATCCTCTGCATGGGGTAGAACTCTGATCAAACACCAATCCCTTACATGAGGTAGATTTCTGATGAAACATCAATCCTCTGCATGGGGTAGAACTCTGACCAAAGAGCAATCCCTTTCAAGGGGAGGAACTCTGACCAAACATCTACCTACAGGTAGGTCTTGTTTAATCTTTCTATTCAACAATCAGAACTTTGTAGTTTGAAGTGATTTTGAGGGGTTGGGTGAGGGGAGGAGGGGGGTGGGGTCACCAAATCAGGTATATTGATGAGAAAAACAAAAGAAAAAGAATGGTTTCCAACTTAATGAACAAGTCTGATGATAAGCCAATGAAGGAATGCTTACAGCGATGGAATAAAAAAAAAAAATAATAAAAATACAGAGACCACCACAAGAATGATGTAAGCCTTGTTAGCCTTCAATCAATGAAAATAAAGCTGCATAAGTAGGTATATGCAAGAGACCTTTTTTATTCAGACCAATACCGGATGTGACACAGCACTGATGATGATAATACACACCCAAATGCCAGGCACTAAAATTCAAAGCAGGATCAGAGAAGAACTGGTTTCCTACAAACAGGGTTTTGCAAGTTCCGAGGCATTCTTCTTAAGTGGAAATGAATAACTGAAATATCTAAAAAGTTCCCCAGTTTCCCAAAAAACACAACTTTGGCAGAGCCAAACACAGTTACCTTCAATGTCTATAAAATGAATTGAACAGAAACTGTGGGCCTTTCTATGAAGATACTAGAAGGATGGATTTTTGCTGGTTTTTTTATTCATTTATTAATTTTTTTAAAGAAATAATTTCTCTTAATAAAATGGAACAGAAAAACAACAACAAACACATAATCTGTTGTGACAATCACCTGCTACTCCAAGTACAATGACACAAAAACTAGGCACGTACATTCCATTATAATGCATGTACAACTCATAGCCAAGTGCCCAAATACTCCAATCATTCCCGTCAGCACGACCTGTGAAACTAAAGCCAGGGAGGTCTTTGCCACAGACACAAAGCATGCAGCATATCATGGACATCGCTTGACAACTACAACCCCTAAGTCTGGTGTCCGCACTGGTTGAAGGCATTGGTGTGTACGTACAAATGTGATACTGATACAATGAGGACAGTGGAAGTTGGTAGAGGGTGGGAGGGAGGGGAGGCAATTCAAAGCCACCAAAATTAACCAACAGAATAAACCACCTTCTAAAGGAGAAACAAATGTAGTTGCGAACACAGGGATAGTGGGAGGGAGGGCCAAAATGCAGGGTAGAGGTTGGCGATGGGTGCCATGAAAATGACCAAAATGAAGTGACAGAATAAACTAACTCCAAGAGGCAAGGCAAAAGTAGCCATGGACACATGGGAGTGGGGCAGCATGGGGATGGGGGGAAGTGGAAGGGGTGGAGTGCCCATCTCCTACAGGTGAAACAAATATAAAGGTACATAAAAGCAGACAGTAGGAGGATAATTCCTACAGGGGGAACCAACGGTGATGGTACACTGACAGACAGGGTGCCCACTTGATACAAGTGAACCCTTAGTTCTTAAAACAAACAGGGAGAGAAAATATTCCTTTTCTACAACCAAACCAATGATAAAAATACAAATGGGGATGTATACTGCCCTCTGAGGTTATGCCTCTGACAATAAGGTTGCAAGAAAGCATAGTGCCCATTCCCTCCAGGTAAATTAATCACAGTAAAAAGTACACAGGTAAATCTGGAGCCCATTTCCTGCTGGTGTACATAAAGTTACAAGGGGAAGCTGTACATTCATTTCCTATCAGTAAACCATTGGCAAAGATTTACAGAAATATTTCCAGAAGAAGAGCACATGTGAGTTCAGTCACACAGGACTTATATGACATTGGTCTCCAAAAGACAACACAATGGGATTTCAGCAATGTAAATAGATATAGCAGTCTCTGATAGATGACTGAATGGGATTTCAGCAATGTAAATAGATACAGCAGTCTGTGAAAGATGACTGTATGGGATTTCAGCAACACATGGAGATACACCAGCATCCTAAAGAGGATCTACACAGGAAGTTGAAGGTACACATGCAGAGTATGTACACAGACCATATCAGGTTCTGGGTGAATCCAGGAAACTCCAAAAATACTGACAACAAGGAGGAAGATGTGAAGGGTAAGCCTCACTGTCCTGTCTGAACCTGAGTAGTTCATGCTCCCATGGGGAGATGAATAGCTAAGCTTGTGTAAAACAGAAATAATAACAGCAGAGATGAATAGAGCTTTGGATCCCTTATGTCTCAGGAGCAACTGAAGACCTAACCAAGGGAAAAACCAACATCACAGAGGAACTAAGTAGGATGTGATCAATGCTTAGAGGTGAACACAAGTCAGTCAATGATTTTATCAAAACTGCAGTGGCAAAAGTAGAAATAAAAATGCTGTTAACAAGTGAACTTTAAAGAATAAAGACTTAAATCAAACAAAAAGGGATAAAATGACAACAAACACAGTCAATATTAACAATACTTTTCTCAACAGTTGTACATCATTGTGACTATTCTTTCAAAATGAAAAGATGGTCAATGTTATCTATACCAAGTCTCCAGCCAAAGTGATTCTATACCAAGCCAATGACAGTCAAGACCCAATGAGAGAAGCCTCATTCTGTCTCAACCTGAATCAATGCCCAGTGGATTCCCCAATTCAATTTCAAAAGTCTCTAAAAACATCTCTACCGTTCTGCCTACCATCTTCGTGACTAATGTGTTTCTTGAGCTTCTGCTGGTTGTGTGTAAGTGTGTGTGCGCAAGTGTGCTTGTTCTTGTTTGGATACAGTTTGTGGCACTTAAATGCATGCACATATATCAGTGCATTACTTTCATTGTAAACACCACAAGCTGCCTGTCTGGGAGGTGTGGGCGACAGTCTGCATTGTGATCATTATCAAGTGATACAAAACAGAGGGGGGAGGATGGAAGTGGCGATCTAGACATGCCATCCACATGGTGAACACCCATGAAAAAGGAACACAGTGAAGAGCAAGTTGATTCCAATTAAGTCCCTTTACAAACAAAAAAGAAGCAAGGTGAAGGAGTACAGATCTATATAGGACATCCACTAAGTGAGCACCCTTTAAAAAAAAAAAAAAAAAAAAAAAAAAAAAGCCGCTGACTACACTAACAACATGTCTGAAGTCAGCAAGGAAGCCAGCTAACTGCCCACCAACACAGCTACCCACCAATCTGACTCACTACCGAAACAACACCCAATAATGTCAAGCCGGCAGCATGGACGCATATCCCTTACCCCTGAAGACAACGATGGAGCGGGAACCATAGAAGATAAAATAGTCTGCCAGCCGCAATACACACAAACACACAGCCACAGCACATCAGTTACAAGTACCAGATTCAGACTTTCTATAAGTCTTATGGTTTACAACATCATTCCGATTATGGCATACATTTTCTGAATGAAATTGCAAGGGAAATGAATCAACCAGCTACAAACAAACAAACAAAATAAGTGTGCCCATTATATTTACAAAATAACATCAGTGGCACCCATAATACAAACAAATCAAATTTACACATCAGCTGTGATTATATAGTTTAAGATTGGTACTGACAAAAAAAAAACAACAACAAAAATCTGCCATTGAAAAATACTTGAGTACAGATACAGACCACTGTGTTGTGTTTGTAAATCAAACAAGCAATTCTTTTAAACCTTTCCTGAACAGAACAATGAACCTGTAAACTGTCACATATGAATTTGATGACTCCAAACATGTTCACACATGCATGCACAAACACACACACACACACACACACACACACACACACAGAGGCATTCACAGACAACCACTGAAAGAGAGACATGAAAGAAAAACAACACAAAGCAAAAAAGGTTTCAAATACAGAGTGAAGCAAAAAGAATTTCATAAGACAAATACTACTCATCAACATATTGTGACCAACTGGATAGGGTTCTCTCATAATATCTGCCCAAGCTGAGCAAAGGTTATAATTTCACCGTTACATATGAAAGAATGTGCTGGTTAGAAGAAGGAAGATCAGAAATCCAGTGAGATATAAACAGCGTCCAAGCTGGAGATAGTTAGCCTCTTACTGTTCGCACGTAACTTCTGTATCAAGTCCTCTTTCTGTTCGCACATAACTTCTGTATCAAGTCCTCTTACTGTTCGCACATAACTTCTGTATCAAGTCCTCTTTCTGTTCGCACGTAACTTCTGTATCAAGTCCTCTTTCTGTTCGCACATAACTTCTGTATCAAGTCCTATTTCTGTTCGCACATAACTTCTGTATCAAGTCCTCTTTCTGTTCGCACGTAACTAATGTATCAAGTCCTTTTAGCCCACTATTGCTTTAAATTAATGGCAACTTCACTGTCTTCAGTGTTCCTGGGAACTACAATGCAGCACAAGCAGCACAATAGTTTAGAATTTTTTCTCTGTTCCTATTCTGTTTTATTAACTCATTCAATTCCAGTTCCAACTTAAATCATGCTTACTTCCCCCAACCATCAGTACAATTATACTTTTTCCAAAACATTCTACTCTAATTTATCATCACTTTGAAAGATTTACTACCTGAACTCAGATGTTTAGAAACAAACAGAATCACAAAGATGCTGCTTTGTGAGGCCAGCCAAATCTGTTCAAGTAAGCCTTTTAGTGATACGTCCTATGTTTTCCTTTAACATAGAAGGATCTTGTGGTGTTGGTCCAAAGAATTTATTGCTGAAAAATATTTGTGGAGTAGCTAGGGTTCATTAGACTGTGCATTCTTTGAACAAAATTGTTATACTGTTGCAGATTGACACTAATGTCGTTAGTGTTCTTGCTGTTATAAATGAAAATATATCATGGAAAGACAGTTGTTAATGGTATTACATCCTGGAAGCAGTCTCAAGCAATGTACAGTGGGGTGAAGGCTGGGGGAAGAGGGGGTGGGGGATAAATAAAGAAAAGACAAAGATGAAGGGAAACAGAGGAAAGGTGGGGTATAATTTGAATTTTTTTTATATCAGCTCTTTACATATGTCTGCCCTTCTGTTCTGTGTTCAGCTATAACTGAAGTTTTTACTGATGTCGGCTTCTTCTGCGTTTTTGTTGTTTTTGTTTTTTGTTTGTTTGTTTGTTTGTTTTGTTTTGTTCTGTTGTTGTTCTCATTTTTCAGATGCTGAAATTGGAGGGTGTGATCCTGTATTGTATTGTGTTGTATCGATCCTGCCATACTGTTTTGTACTGCACTGTGTTGTGAACTGCATTGTATGGCATAAAATGGTATTACTTAAATCTGCATTACTAGACTACACTGCACAGCGTAATGTTGAATTGTGTTGTCTTCATTATGCTACAATAATGAGACGCTTTTCATTGCTGTAATTGACTTCTCAGTGTTCTTGGTTATCATTTCATCTGAAAGACTAGTACCCAGCCTGGCACCTGGTCTGGTGGGGGGAAGAAGGGGGAGAAAAAACCCTGTCCAAACGCAACTCCAACCATGGCATTCCACATCTGAACAAGCATAGAAAGGGTGTCAACAAATTTCCTTGGAAAACTTGGATCATAAATAATAATTACATGAATATATATATATATATATATATATATGAAATGGAAAAAATCTGAAAGAAAAAGAAAAAAACGACTATGGAAAATAATAAAAAGCAAGAATAAAAAAAATATATATATAATTTGATTTTTTTTTAATTGTGTCACAGAATACAGCTCCTGTATTTTTGATTACCCCTCAACGGCTTTACATTATTAACAGAATCCATTTCGACTGACATAATCTTTACACTTTCAAAACAGAAGTTCATGAACACACTGTTCAAAAATACTGAAATACATTACAAAACACACACAAAATGATACTTTGCCATGAGTGTTCTGCAGTATTTCCGAAACACACAAGCAGGCACACACGCATGTGTACACACACACACACACACACACACACACTGACATATTACACAAACATATGCATTTCCAACACAAGGCAGTGTCCATCCACTGAGACTTCACATACCATGTGTTTGCATTTAAATGAGTCAAAAATGTAGAATTTAACAGAATTTCAAACATAAAAGTCGTAAAATTCAAAACAGAACTGGTCAAATCTTTTTGTTCAAATCATGGGGTTATAAGATGTCACTGCTGTACAAGACAGAAGTTTCTGAGACAGCACCTTTCAAGAAGAGAAGAATGACAAAGACGGAAGATGCTACTGAGAAAAGTGGGAAAGCAGGAATGAAAAATCAGGCATTCAATTCTAAACATCATAGGCCACCCAACAACATCAGTCAGTTTGAGTAATATCTTGTTTGTTTGTTAAATCGACATTTAATTAAATGACAAATGAAGAATACCTGACTGGAAAACTTGTCAATCAACTTGACAAAACACAAGAATCCATAATAAGATAACTGAAACAACAAAATCTACCAAATGATAACTGGAATAACAAATGTACTGAATGACAACTAGTATCATGAATGTATCAGACAAGTCATTATCAAACCTAACAACAACAACAATAATGATAATAACAATCATCATCATCATGATAATCACAACAGCCCACAATCTTGTAGCCCACAGTCTTGTGTCATACACCTTAATGCACTGTGAATAACAGAACTGCCTTCCTGTCCATCCTGTGCTACCTTGCTTTTCAGAATTTGCTTCACACGGTTCCAGTCAACACTACTGTGACTGGCCCTGCTTTAGCATTATCTGACTGCCAGCCAGAGCCTGCCTCTAGGAACCACAAGTTGCACACACACACACACACACACAAAAGAAACCGCCTTGCAGGCTTGGATTGACAGAGCCCATTCATCACCAAATTTTATGTACTTAATGAAAAAAGGATGCCAAGTTTAGCTGTGTTATTTATAAGTTTAGTGCTAATATTTCTTAACAGCTGTCTTTGAAAATGGGAATGATTCTGAACTCGAGATGAACGTCAAACACCCCTGACCCTCTCTCGTTCAGTCTGATGCCTTGTGCATGCGACAACAGCAAACTCTGGCACTGACACACCTATTACACCAATCTTTTTCATCACTATCACCACTATTTTCATTTTCTTACAGTGAAAAAAAGACAGCAGAATCCCTGTTAGCAGAACTGTCAAGATCTAGCAAACACGGAATCTCCTCGTTCAACAAGGTAGCTTTTGAGACTTTTTAAAATCAAAATTTGACAAAACTGCATGCAAAAAATGTTCCTTCTGAAATGGAACGAACATTAGTATGCTGCTGCCTTCTTCTTCTTTACTTCTTCTTCGTTTGTGGGCTGCAACTCCCACCTTCACTCGTACTTACACAGGTGGGCTTTTACATGTATGACCGTTTTTACCCCGCCATGTAGGCAGCCATACTCTGTTTCTGGGGGTGCACATGCTGGGTATGTTCTTGCTTCCATAACCCACCAAACACTGACATGGATTACATGATCTTTAATGTCCATATTTGATCTTCTGCTTATACACACAAAGGAGGTTCAGGCACAAGCAGGTCTGCACATCTGTTGACCTGGGAGATCGGAAAAATCTCCACCCTTCACCCACTAGGCGCCATTACCGAGATTCAAACCTGGGACCCTCAGCTTGAAAATCCAATGCTTTAACCACTCCGCTACTGCGCCCGTCACTGCTGCCAAAAGTGTGTACACTTAAAGCAAACAAGAGTTCTGTACCTTGTACTGCTGATACAAGTTGATTCATATCTCCGCTGTACGTAACACTAATATATTTCGTCATGGATGAGTTAACACTATTCCTAGCTGGCTGATTCCATCACTGTCACCTACACCTCCACTAAACAAACAGGCCAGTTTTCTCGTCACTGAATTCAGGACTGTGAAAAGAAAAGTCTTCTTTATAATGATGAAAGAGTTGTTTACATGTGCTTTTGAGTTACTCAACAACTCCATTTATAATATATATATATATATATATATATATATATATAAACATATGAAAAAAAAAGAAAAGAAAAGAAAGAAAACGCACATTAGACAAACTCCAATATGAGGCTTGAATTATCAAGACAGGGAAGACCAACTGAGCAAAACAGCCATACTTTATCCCAGTGGATGCAGGAGGGGAAGGGGGAAAGTGGCAAAGAAGCAGAGTCAACATGAACTGAAGGCCATCCCAACCAGATAAACCCAGCCACCAGCTGACAAAGAGGTAAATACACAAATAAACAGATGATAACAGGAATTAAACAATGTACCATTATTATGACAGATTTACAGCATTGCAGAATTTTTGTTTTGTTTTACAATCGAACATCCTTTGAAGTCATGACAACTACATCAGTACTTTCTGTTTTCAACAGGCTGGAGTGCAGACAAGACAGACAGACAGAATGAGACAGGCAACAGATTCCAATACCTGACTTGCTCATAAGTGATGACTGATTCATTTACCTATTATATCAGCAATACCATCATTAAGACAAAATGACATCTTCCTGTATATCAACTAAACTGCAATGTCATTCTAAAAAACAAATGCAAAGGCCGATATCTGATATCAAATAAAAATCACACACACGAACAAAACAAAAAGCAAAGAAAAAGATCAGAAAAGAGGAAAGAAAGAAGTGTATGTTTCAGCTCCTTACCTCTGACGTCAGAGTTCTCTTTCTCCATGCGGATCAGCAGCAGCGTTTCCAGCATGGCTTTCTTCCACAGTGCTCTCAGCTCTGCCGGAGTCTTCTTTTTACTGTTGCCCCCCTTCTCTGCCTCCCCCTCTGGGTACAAAATCACAAACATCATTTTGAAGCCTGGTCTGTCTGTGTTCTTCTACCGGACACGCTGTCAACACCTGGCTACACAAAACCATGGTGCAGTCTGTCAAAATGTGTAGCAGTACGGCTGACATGTTTTTGTCCCTTCCAAATCCACAAACATCATCTCAAGCATTGTCCCTGTCGGCTGCTTATAAATCAAGAGCATGGTGGCATAAGCTTTACTGTGAAGTATGGAGATCAACTTTTCAAACACACCTGTAACAACCACTCGCTCATCTTTCCAATGCAGAACGATTCAGCACTTTTCGTACTCCTGATGCTGAGAATACTGTTTCATTTTTCATCAAGCACTAGCAGTTTTTCACCAAGCACTCTGCAGCTTCACATAAAGATGTGCATGAAACGTGTACTTTCATTTTAAAAGCCATAAAGTCTCCACAGAAAACTTTTCACTGTCTATATAATACACCAAAGTAAAGGGTGCACAAACACCACAAATGCAAAATATGATGAAGTAAGTACCCTGTTGATTTTGAACACATCAGCAACAAGGAATGCACAGAATCCAGCAGAATACAGTCTCACACATCACTATAAGGAATGTGAAAAATGCATAGAAAGTATGCTGGTACAGAAAGGACAATAAACAAGATGGTCAAGTCATTTCCAGATTTCTCCTTTCAATATCTGCAATAACAGAATCCTTCTGTGTGTGCAACAGGGAAACCTTTCAAATGTGTGCAGTAAGGAAACCATTCTAAGTGTGAGCAGTATGAAATTCCTTTCAGTGTGTGCAATAAGTTGACTGTCTTTAAGTTTGTGCATAAGGGGAATCATTTCAAGTGTGTGCAATAAGGGAATCCTCAAAACTGTGCAAAATACAATACAAGAGTACTATACAATACAAGAGTACTTTCTACTTTCTAACAGAACCCTTCAGAATGAAAAATAACCTGCACGGTCATATCACTCAGACTGACCCATAATCCCCAAAAACATAACTCGCATGCTGACCTAAATCCCTACTCCTGAACACTTTAGAACAACCTACTCTTATACGACAAGGATGACATATAAGCTCTCCAGCCATACTTTTGGCATGACTCATGACTTAAAAAAAAATCCCTCCTGGTTATCCCTTTGGCAAAACCCTTTACAATGACCTGTAGCCCCTCTCCATTTCCCCTCCGGATATATGATGAATGTCCTTGACAGCCATATCAGAATGTGAAAATGACCTTTAATGCATTCTGCCAACTTCACCTCAAGACTCAACCTCAAGATGATCTATGACAATGTGATACATAGGATCAAGACCCATTCATCCATATATAAGAAATCCATTCTCTCTCTCTCTCTCTCAAACACACACACATACACACATGCAAGCATGCATGCATGCATGCATACATATATACACACACACACATATACACACACACACACACACACAAATGCACACACACTCAACTCCAGTCAATGTGAACAATTCTTCCACTGCCCTGTCCACACCATGAAGAAGAAAAGAGTACAGCTGAGAGACAGTTATGTGGAGATCAATAAGGCCTACATAGCCTTAGTCAGCATGTACTTGTCTTATACACACACACACACACACAGAACAGAGAACAGAGAACAGCTGCTGCCACACCTTCATAAAGGCTCACACACACACACAGACAATACACACACAGAGACACAGACGCACGCAGACACACACACACACACACACACAATGCACACAGACACAGAGTTTCAGTTTCAGTTTCAGTAGCTCAGGGAGGCGTCACTGCGTTCAGACAAATCCATATACGCTACACCACATCTGCCAAGCAGATGCCTGACCAGCAGCGTAACCCAACGCGCTTAGTCAGGCCTTGAGAGGACAAAAAACACAAAAAAAAGATATATATATATATATAGAGAGAGAGAGAGAGATAAGCTTACATAAATAAATAAATAAATAATAATTATGATATATAAAAAAAGGTAGTAGTAATGAAAATAATAATAAAATAATAATAATAATAATAATAATAATAATAAACAGACACAGAACACATGCACACACACACATACACACTGCACACAGACACAGAGCACACACACAAACACACACACACACACACTGCACACAGACACAGACCACACTCCTCACACACACACATACACACACACACACACACAGAACACACACACACACACACACACACACACGAGAGAGAGAGAGAGAGAGAGAGCTCTGCCTTGTTCCTTCAACTTTCGAACTTCTAACTTCTTTGGTGGGTTCCCATTTTCACACCACCTTTGCTTCATGCCCACTCACTAACTCTGCCATCCCTTCCACCCTACCACCCCTCCTGCACTTCCATTCTCCATAGTTCATTCATTATCTTCAATATCCTCTCCCCCTCTTTTCTCCTATCTTTAGTCCTGCTTCCTTTCTTTTCTTTTTCTTTTTTTTTTTTAAGCAGGGGTGAGGTTGTGGAGTGTTCATGTGTGTGTGTGTGTGTGTGTGTGTGTGTGTGTTGGGGGGCGTGGGGGGTTGTTCATTTGTTAACAGCTTCTTTGATCATAATGTTATTTTGTTTAGTTCCTTTTATCACACTCCTTTCCTCTTTCATACTCTGATCCCTTGGTCACACTCTTTCAAGTCCTCTTCCTTGCTTTACATGGCACTCCTTTCACATACCTTAGGTGTCTATTCATTTTTTTGTCTCCCCTTTTTACATTCCTACAGTATCTATTTCACACTCCTATGGCCTCCTCTTTTACACTCCTGAAGTCTCTATTTCACACTTTTTTGTCTTCCATTTTTACACCCATACAGTCTCTATTTCACACTCCTATGGTCTCCCCTTTTACACTCCTGAGGTCTCAATTTCACATTCCTAGGGTCTCCCTCTTTCAAACTCATGAGGCCTCACACTTCTATGGTCTCCCCCTTTCACACTCCTGAGGTCTCTCACACTTCTATGGTCTCCCCCTCTCACACTCCAATGGTCTCACTCTTTCATACACCTGTGATCCCACTTTAACAGCCATGTGGTCCCTCTCTCATGCAGCCATGATCTTTCTTTCATAACCAAGCATAACATACACTGTATTAAGGTGTTAAAAAGCAAACACCTGGACATGGCCTTCTGAGTCATCTGGGTTTTAAACAAAGTGATAAATATTGTAACAGATGATAGCGCGTAAACACACAGAGGAAAGTCTACACCCTGCTGGTACCCTTGAGAATGTGACAACATTCCTCTCCTAGTGTCCCAAAGGGACTTGCAACTCACAGGTCAGCCACTGCATCTCGTATTCTATTCATGGCATGGCACCAGGCAAGAGCCCAACAGTGCAACAATAACCATTACCCCTGTGTCATGTCTCTCAACAGATCATATCATTATTAGCTGTCAACCACAATGTTTTTCTTCTCTGAGGATGCATGCATGCCTTAGGGTCGATCTCTCTCTCTCTCTCTCTCTCTCTCTCTTTCTCTCTGCTACTATCTCATCTGCAAATCCCTATGGTCTTCACTTGGTGACAAAAACACCCTCTCTCCCATTCTATCGCCTCAGCCTGTCACTGTCGAAGACCTTCCCCTGCCAGATGATACACTGTCTCTGACGACTGCCAGACCCTAACGGCGCTATCAGCACTTCACCTCCTGTCCCTTGCCAAGGTGTCCTCTCCAGTGTCCCCAGGGGGCTGGTTCACACATCCCACCATCACACTGCCCTGTGTCCATGTTCTCTGTTCTTCCACAAGGCTGTTGACTGTGATGATTTACTGCACCAAGCTAAGCGTGCTTCAGTCCAAGACTTTCTCAAGTGCCTCCAACACTTTATTTGGGGGGTGGGGGGGGGGGGGGGGGGGGCGTAGGCAGGGGTGGTGAGGTGGGGAGGGGGCAACATCATTCCATTTTCAGCTTCATGCTACCCCATCGAGAAACATTTTAGCACATCATAAACTAATGATGCCCTTGATTTGGAACAATAATGCTTAATTGCATAAATATGATGTTGCCTTGTCAGGTTCTTTGCCACTTCACATACGGAGGTATTTCCACATATCATTTCTCTAGTACAGCCCTACCCCTTCAATGTTTGTTGTGCTGGTTTTATTGTTTTTCTTTTTGGTTTTGCTTTTTTTAAGGAAGCATGCTGACTGTTTAAAAGCAGAGCAGAGCTGAAAATTCAAAATACATCATCCATTAATTTGTTAATATGTAAAAGAGCAGAGCTGGGTTACTTGAAGGATATTAGCAATGCTAAGTTTTCTTAATGTTGAGAATTATCATAAGTCTATGCTAACTGACTGATTGATATGGATACTTATATAGCGCCTATCCTCGGCCAGAGACCAAGCTCTAAGCACTCAGCCACAGGCTTAAGAACATTATCAAAGCAAAGCAGACTTAGTGCTGCTAAGATTTGTCATGCAACCCAGCACAGACCTTTAAGACTATCTTGAACACACCCAAATATATTCCCATATATTCGATAGGAAAACAAATAAAATTGCTGACAGTAAAAATTCAAAAAAAGGGTAGCACTGTCTCCTGGGGAGAGCAGCCCAAATTTCACACAGAGAAATCTGTTGTAACAAAAAGAGTAATATAATACAATACAATACAATACAATACAATACAATACACTCACTCACTCACTCACTCATTCACACACATACTCACACACCCACACATGCATGCACTCATGCATACACACATGCATGCACTCACGCATACACTCATACACACACACACACACACGCATCACACACACACACACATGCATGCACTCAAGCATGCACACATACACCCTCCCCCTCCAAGCATCTTCAACACACACACACACACATGTGCACTCACACATGCATGCAGGCATGTACACAGACACACCTCCTCCTCCCCTCACACACTGACCGTGGTCAAGGCCAGAAGCGTCATGGTGACTGGTGGGGGTGCACACTTGCTCGAAGATGGCTTTGCGCCAGGAGCGAGTGCTCTGCGGGGTGCTGCCCCCTGCCGCCGCCTCCTCCTGGGGGGACGTCATGGGCGATGAGGAGTTGGACTCTGGGAAATTAGGGCTGGAGGCCAGTAGGTACCTGTCAGCAGTCATGGCAGGTGGTGACTGACTCAATGAAATTATAGAATCATACTGTCGGCAGGCAGTGACTGACTCAATGAAAACATAGAATTATGTTGTTGGCAGTCTTGGCAGGTGGTGACTGACTCAATGAAATTACAGGATCATACTGTTGGCAGGTGGTGACTGAATCATACTGTCGGCAGGCGGTGACTGACTCAATGAAAATATAGAATCATACTGTCGGCAGGTGGTGACTGACTCAATGAAAATATAGAATCATACTGTCGGCAGGTGGTGACTGACTCAATGGAAATATAGAATCATACTGTCGGCAGGCGGTGACTGACTCAATGAAAATATAGAATCATACTGTCGGCAGGTGGTGACTGACTCAATGAAAATATAGAATCATACTGTCGGCAGGTGGTGACTGACTCAATGAAAATATAGAATCATACTGTCGGCAGGTGGTGACTGACTCAATGAAAATATAGAATCATACTGTCGGCAGGTGGTGACTGACTCAATGAAAATATAAAATCATACTGTCAGCAGTCATGGCAGGTGGTAACTGACTTATTGCAAACATAGAATCATACCGTCAGCAGGTGGTAACCAACTCAATGAAAACATAGAATTATACTGTCGGCAGTCATGGCAGGTGGTGACTGACTAATTGTAAACATAGAATCATACTGTTGGCAAGTGTTGACTAACTCATTGAAAATATAGAATCATACTGTCAGCAGTCATGGTATGTGGTAACTAACTGTAAACATAGAATCATACTGTCAGCAGTCATGGTATGTGGTAACTAATTGTAAACATAGAATCATACTGTCAGCAGTCATGGTATGTGGTAACTAACTAATTGTAAACATAGAATCATACTGTCAGCAGCCATGGTATGTGGTAACTAACTGTAAACATAGAATCATACTGTCAGCAGTCATGGTATGTGGTAACTAATTAATTGCAAACATAGAATCATACTGTCGGCAGGCAGTAATCAACTCATAGAAAACATAGAATCATACTTTCAACAGATGGTAAATAACTCATTGCAAATATCGAATCATACTGTCAGCAGTTATGGCAGGTCTCATCTGATTCATTGAAATATAAAACAGAAATCAATTCTAGTTGTTTTCTTTTCTTTCTTTTCTTTTTTTTTTTAATTAATTATGATTTTGAATTTTTAACTATGTATTTCCAAGTCAAACTTTCGTGTTTTACTGAACGTATCACACTGTGATAACAAACTTTATTGTGATGATGAGTGAGAGATGCCCTTCCATCCCTTCAACACCCCCCCTCCTCCAACCCTAACCCCTCAATGGATCGTGTAAGTGACTTTTTTTTTTTTTTTTGTATGTGGCTTAAAATATCATACCACCATTGCCATTTTCACAGTCATAGCAGCATTAAGCGATGATAATGTATTTCTGTATCTTGGTGGTGGCTTGGGTGATCTGCCTTTTCTCCTCCATCCAACATTTCCTCATGTTCGGAAGAGCACACACAGGGAAACAATTCATGTATTCACTGCCTTGTATCCACTATCTTGACGATATGGTTCAGGACTGAATGAAAAGTATCCATGAATAAATAAATGAATGATTAGATAAATAAATAAACAAATAAATAAATGAATAAGCAAACAAAAACCTAATGTACTATTAACAAGGCCATTACTTCCTGAACAAATTTTCTGTTTTGGGGAGAAAAAAAGTTCTGCCCCCCCTCAAGTCCACCCCTACCAATTCCACTTACAATGCTATTGTAATTAGTGTTCCCGGGTGATAAAAAGTGCACATCATGTATTCTACAAGTGCAAATATACATCAAAATAAAAGGCTTTGTACTAATGTTCATAGGGCTATTCTGTCAAAAACACTGATACATCAAAGCTGGCAGTGAATACTATCAACAATAACAACAACGACAATGATGAGGAAAAATGATGGATGGCAACAGATAATAATTAGAACATTAACACCACCAATGATAAGGAAGAGGAGGATGAAACCAAAAACAAACAAAGCAAAAACACCACCTGCCATGAACACACAGAGAGAGAAAAAACGACACCTGAACACACAACTTTTTTCTTTTACATACAAATTAAGTCCAGCATGTGTCAGATTCACATTCATCAATCAATCAATCAACAGTTCAGACTGACAGTGGATGGAGGAACTTTGGTGCTGTTCTCCCAACAGCTGTCAAAGGGGAGAACACCTGACCACAAAAAGAACGGAAAGGGGGGAAGGGAGTAAGGTGGCAGGGGATGGGGGGGAGGGGTGTGCTAAGGGCAGGAGGGGAGAGGAGAGTAAGGAGGGAGGGGTAGGTGGGGTGCAAGGGGAAGGAGGGGAGAGGAGAGTAAGGGAGGGGGTGGGGGGCAAAGGGCAGGAGGGGAGAGTAAGGAGGGGGTGGGGGGGAGGGCAGAAGGGGAGAGGAAAGTATGGAGGAAGGAGGTGGGGGAGAGGGGCAGGAGGGGAGAGGAGAGTAAGGAGGCAGAGGAGGGGGGGGGGCAAGGGTTAGGAGGGAGAGGAGGAGAAAGGGGAGAGTGGTTGTAGGGCCAAGGGCTGGAGAGTAGAGGTGGAGAAAGGGGGGGGGGGGAGAAAGAAAGGGGAGAGTGGTTGTAGGGCCAAGGGCTGGAGAGTAGAGGTGGAGAAAGGGGGGAAGGGAGAGGGCAAGGGGTTGG
The DNA here is from genome assembly GCF_041734735.1 of Babylonia areolata. Taxonomy (NCBI): domain Eukaryota; kingdom Metazoa; phylum Mollusca; class Gastropoda; order Neogastropoda; family Buccinidae; genus Babylonia; species Babylonia areolata. The sequence goes on from NC_134899.1 coordinate 22,923,819, forward strand.
TGGGGCAAGAAGCATGGTGGGGTGGGGTTGAGGGTGCGGGGAAGGGGGGGGCATGGGGGGATGGGAGGTGGTAAGGAAGGAAAAGTTTCTAACCAGACTTCAAATCTGATAGTGAGGAGTTTGCTCACTTCTGAATCATAAACATGTGCAGGCACACTAAAACGTAAAATAATCCTGCAATGGCAAACTATTGTTATCTTCACTTGTGATAAACTTAACAGGCACCTTCCCTGACAATAAGATTATTCTGGGTCTATTTTATCAAAAAAAACAGCTGATCATAACCATGTAGCCTTACTTTACTGTGTCAGCCGGCTACAACTCGACTTTCAACAGTTTCTTCAAGCGGGCTTTTACTTGTAGGTAACCATCTTTACCCAGCTACATTATAGGCAGTCATTCTCCATTTTAGGGGATGTCACAAACATAATTTCATTCTAAAAGAATGAAAGATAATGTGGTTACAAAAAAAAATATGGTGAATTTGTACTAGCCAATTAACTACTGGCAAACTGGCACAATAAATAAATCAAACATGTTTGCAAGCGCACATGTTCATTCACTCACCCACCCATCCATATACCCATAACATAAACACACACAGCCCCTCCCCCACAAATAGATCAAACTAACAGTCTTCAGTGAACTATGAGAGGATGTCCTGTTGATGTTATGGTTGACACCACACACACACACACACACACACACACACACACAACACACACACACACATGCTCATGCACATATGCTACATGCACAAATACAGCTCACACTCTAACAATCATGGTCTTCAATGAATTGTATATGGTCTTGGTGGTGTTATGGCAGACGTAAGTATAAGACACTGGCAGCAGCACACTCACTCACACACACACACACACACACACACACACACACACTAACATGGTTCTCAACAGACTGTATGTGCAGGTCTTGGTGATGTTATGGTTGACATCTCAAGATGCTGTTTGGCTTTTGCATGCTCTCTCTCATGCACACACACACACATACACACACACATATCATACATACACACATCCACCCACCCACCCACCCACCCACACCCACACTAACATGGTCTTCAGAGGACTGTGTGTGGAGGTCTTGGTGGTGTTGTGGTTGACGTCCCGGAGGCGCTGTTTGGCGGCAGCCCTCTCTCTCTCCGCCGAGTCCTGGATGCAACCCAGAGTGGACGACCGTTTGCGAGGCTCCGCTGGGGATCCTGGGGGACTCGGAAACTCATGGCAGCCATGTTTGAGGGTTGGAGAGGTCAGTGGGGAGGCATCTGGAGTGGATGCCATGGATGAGCTCTGCAGACGGACACAAGGAACCCATCACATCACCAACATATGAAAGAATGAATGAATGAATGAATGAACTTCATTTATATAGTTTGATAAAGGGCACTTACATCTTTTTACCAAACTGTGTGATCATGGCAGGTGGAAACTGACTCACTGAAAATATAGTATCAAGGAACAATCAAATACCTACACACACACACACACACACACACACACACACACACACACACACACACAAACTAATTTAGTCAAGAAAGAGGAGGAAAAGGTTTTTTTACAGATAAAAAGATAATGCTTCTTCAGCTCGCTCTTTCTGTTTATAGCCAAGAAAGAAACATGTTCTTTGAGGGAAAAAGATGGCATTTCATTTTCAGTTCTTTCTTTTCGTTTGATACCCAGCCAAACCATATAGGGATGCATCATAGCTGAAAACGTCCAAACTCAGCTCATTTAAAAAAAAATTAAAAATCTACAAATGATAATATTTTACGGTGATTCTGATGTGGATAACTAATGCTCTGGCTCTCATATCATTTATCTATTTATCTATCATTGTTGCTTACAGCCAAGCTGACCACACAGGCCCGTATTCAGGCTGAACACACTATCAATGTTGATCCTAAGACCTGGGGAAAAAAACAACAACAACAAAACAAACAAAAACAAAAGCCAGGAAAGTACAGTTGGCAGAAGTACAGTCATATTCCTATGACATGCTTCTGACGTTGAACATTCTGTCATTTTTTTCGGGGGGGGGGGGGAGGCAAAGAAGAACACAACATTGTAAGAATGCCCAAAAATCAAGTTCAGAAAAAGTATTCAAGGCTTTCTAGAAAGAAGAAAAAAGTAAACTGACAAGCGAGACAGAAAATACAAATGGAAGAGATAATATAAATGATAAGGATATGGATACTTATAGAGTGCCTGTTTTCAGTCAGAAACCAAGCTCTTACTCTTAAGCACTTTACAAACATGCAATCACTTGCACAGCAGGCTGCCTACTTGGGTAGTGCCAAGAGCTGCCTTTGGGCAGAAAGAAAAGGAAAAACCTGGAAAATGAGAGCAACAGAAGAGAAAAAAAAATTAAAAACACAGTTCCGGAAGGTTGGGAAAGTTGAGAAAGCTTTGAAGTATGTGTGGTAGCAATAATTGTGCTAGTTCAGACATTTATATAAACAGGACCATCATCATTGATAGATCATTTCTGCACCACTTCGGTTTTCAAAGTATGAGAGTAGCAGTAATTATGACTATTCAAACATTTTCCAGAAATGAAATATTGTCACATCAGGCTGAGGGAAATTTGAAGCTGAGTGTTTCACTATGCCAATTATAAATCACAAGCCTAAATCACACAGTATAAGCTGGTTATCCACCATCAACCCAATGGTCCCTATCATTATAATTTTCAACCGTATATTAGCTGAATGACACACAAACAATTTCTGTGTGGTTCTGTTGATGACAGCAGTACAGTGCACTGTGTCAGACCTGGCAACATGCCATGTGAAATAAACAAACATGGGATACACTGATGTCTGCCATCTACATTGTCCAAATCTCTTCAACACACAAACACACACATACTCAAGAGGCACACACACACACACACACACACACACACACGCACACATACACACATGCACACACACAGTCACACACACACACACACACATACACAGTCACACACACACACACACACACACACACAGTCACACACAGATGGGTACAGGTGAAGGGAGGGATGGTGTGTGAGGTGGGGACATAAAGACCTAACTGTCCTCATGGAGAACAGACCACACTTACCGTGTTTCAGTCAACAATACCACTGCCTATAGTTTGCCTTCATTAATACCTCTCTCCCTCACCTCACATCAACATCTGTGCCCCCACCCAGCCCCCACCCTCCCACCCCCACCCATCTCTCTCTCTCAGGCGTATGTTCTTTTTCTTCTTCTATTTCAGTTGTCTTCTCTTTCTTATTCTTTGTGAAGTTTCTTTTCATTCTCTGTTGCTGTTTTTCTTTTGCATACCAAATGGTGAGGGGGAAGAGGGTAGATGGGGGGGACTGTATAATTCAAAAGGACAACCCCATTTGTTTACCACAAAAAATCAACTGTTTCCCTCCTGAAATTCACACACACACACACACACACACACACACACACACACACACACAATTTTATTTCCTTTAACAATTTGTGGAGGATTGAGTGGGCAGAGGCATGGAGGATTACACGCAAATCAATCAGATTGTAAATAAACCTGAGCATAACTAAGAAAATAAACAGATTGCAAAAAAAAAAAAAAAACTGTAATAAACTGTAAGTCAAATTCAAGTTCACCAAAAGTGCACATTGTTACTTCTGAAATTACATTCTTATCTGTTCCAAATATACAAAAAAAAAAAAAAAAAAAGTAAAATACTGTAAACTAATGTTTTGAAATAAATCACTTTTGGGGATTTTTTTTTTTAATCTTTAAATATAGCACTATAAAGCCACAATGAACATAAATCACTAGCAATTCCAACATTATAGTCTTTCTAACAAGCATTTGCTAAACACACACACACACGCACACACACACACACACACACACACACCCTCCAACATCACCCATTCAACTTGCTTAAAGCAGTCAAAGCATTGTGTCTATAGACATCACACGCTCACTGAACACCAACACAGGAGTAGACCTGGCTGACTGACTTTAGCTGTCTATGATACCGACTGACGTCTGACGCAGAGAACTGACAAAATTACTGGCCAGGTCACAGCTGGACACAACAGCTGTTGCCAACTCACTCCGCTTGGCAAACTGTTTATGAATCCTTTGGCCACTGAGCAAAACATGGTGGCCTCACTCTGCCAATTAACTCATATGTGGAGTGATGGCCTAGAGGTAACGCGTCCGCCTAGGAAGCGAGAGAATCTGAGCGTGCTGGTTCGAATCATGGCTCAGCCGCCGATATTTTCTCCCCCTCCACTAGACCTTGAGTGGTGGTGTGGTTGCTAGTCAGAATGTATATTGTGTGTGCGTGTGTTTACATAAGTTTGTGCCTGCCAATGTGTGCGTATGTGCTAGGGTTGCTGTTAGATACACATGTATATTAAAATGTATGTATGCAGTGTGTGTGTGTGTGTGTGTGTGTGTGTGTGTGTGTGTGTGTGTGTGTCTGTGTGTGTGTGTGTGGTCACATTCTGGTGTATGTAACATTGATGTAATGTTTTATGTTAACAAAAACGTTTTTGTAAAGCACCTGGAGCAGATTTTTGGATAGTGTGCTATATAAGTATCCATTATTATTAGTAGTAGTAGTAGTAGTCATTCGGATGAGACGATAAACTATGGTCCCGTGTGCAGCATGCACTTAGTGCACATAAAAGAACCCACGGCAACAAAAGGGTTGTTCCTGGCAAGAATCTGTAGAAAAATTCACTTTGATAGGAAAAACAAATAAAACTGCACGCAGGAAAAAATTATTTAAAAAATAGGTGGCGCTGTAGTATAGCGACGCGCTTTCCCTGGGGAGAGCAGCCTGAATTTCACACAGAGAAATCTGTTGTGATAAAAAAAAAAGAAATAAATACAAATAAATACAAATACAAATTTAGGACTGAGATTTTCTAGAGGCCTCACATTCATTGATGACAGGTTTCCATTCAATCACAGGGCACAGAACAGGCTGTTTCGATAAACAAATTTCATTTCAATCAATGGCTCATAAGCAGAACAGAATCAGATTCCATTAAGATCAAAAACATTGTAAAGACAGCTGAAAAAGATCGATCAAGAATGTTTGTTTCAGAAGAACAGATTTCATTTCTATCACAGACTATTTATGATGACTGATTGCAAAATAACTTATGGCTTATGAAAAGAATAGCAAACCGATTTTCTTTCAATCAATAACTCGTGCAGAGAACAGATCTAGCACTGTTTCAACTTACAGCATTTCAGGGGTACACAGCAAATTTTATTCCACTTGACAGCTTGTTAACCCCCTGACTGCTGAAGTTCTGTGAAAGTAGATCTAAGTGTACACAGCCTAACCTCTTTGTTATGAGCAGATTTCAGCAGATGCAATCCAGGGGTTTAAACACTGAACAGATTTCATTTCCCCAACTCTACCCAAAATATCTAAAGAAAAATACACAAGAGAGCCGGAGATAATTTCTGCTATAGACTCTTTACAAGATAAGTTATTTCTCTTCCTGAACAGATTTGATTTCAATGAATGGACACATGAGAACTGATTCTGCTTCCTGTGATTTGTTAAGGTGATATTTAATTCCTGTAATTATAAACATTTTCTTGTTTAAGGTCTGCATTCTCTTTTATTTCCCACTTACATGAGACTTAAATAACTTTTAATATGAATGTTGTGAAGCATTTAGATATTTGTTGCTTTTTTTTCCAGAGAAAGTAAAAGCAAGATGGCCAATGGACCTTTGGTAAACAATGGGAGAAAAAAAAAGAGATGATAACATTTGCTATTAGGTCTAGTGTTTGTGTATTGCACTTTTCTTTTTGGCTCAAATAGTGAGAAAACGAGAGAAAAAAATTGTGACTGACATTTCATGAATTTGAAACTTCTTGGATCAAATGGTTAAGAAAACCATTTTTCAACAATTTGACCTGAGAAAAAAACATTATGTAATCCACTAACATCAGTAACAGGATTATCCTGAGGACCTTTTAGCCAATATTTTACACCTTTTATGTGTTTGTTTTTGTTTCTTGTTGTTGTTTTGTACCTGCAGAGCAAGATTTGATTAACCTGGTTGCATTAAATTATATGAGAAGCATGATGCATCATGAATCATACCTCCAAAAGACATCAAATACAATCGACAGCTGACAGGGAATTAGTCACAAGCAACAGTGACAGACAAGGACCAAGGATGTATACATGAGTAACTGAATTGCTAGTCTGTAAGAAGAAGGAGCAGCACAACTTTATAAGTAAACACTTACTGACAAACAGAACAGCATCTATCAGTGAACAGCTTGTCAGGAAAAATGCACAGATTTAAGTGAGTGACAGTCACCAAAAAGCATCATCTTGAGTGAATTGTTATTCACAAAAAGTATATACTATATAGCATCTGTGAGTGATAACTCATACACCAAGCATCTGTGAGTGAATAATCATTCCACACACAAAGGAAACAGAATCTGTGAATGATTAGTTATTAACATGAAGAAAGCATCTGCATGTAAATAGCCAGAATAAAATGTTTTTAAAAGAGCCTTTGCATCAGAAATACAGTTCACGACTTGAAAGTAAGCATGACAGAAAGGAAGAAAGTGGACTGTGTCAGGACTTGGCCCTGCTTACTGGCAACTTACTTCTTCTTCTGATTCCTCAAGAAGACACTGCAAAAAACATCAGGGTCTGAACAGTGACACATGGCTCTAACATGCCTGGAACAATCCTACCTACTGCCTCTGTTTGATCTGATCAGTCCTATCTTTGTCTCAGTCGACAGTGAAGACCTGATCAATTCTGTTTGATTACTACTGTGCCTTTTTCACTTTCAGCTGCAATGTGATATTGCAGAGTTAACATTTTGTTCATGCCTGATTTTTTATTGTTGCACTTACTGCAGCAGCACTGTGACAACTGCTATGGCCCTGTCCATTCACTGTGGCAATCTTATTCATACCAGGGTGATTCTATCACTTCTGTCCAAAGCCGTACCTCTGCACAGTGAAGACTTACAGTCTCTGGATCTCTGAGGTTTCTCAAACACCTGAGTAAAGAAGAGCAACTTATGGGCCTTTTGTTGTGTGAGCTACTACACAGCTGTTCACTGTCAGACAGACTTAATTATACACATGTCTGACAACTGCATCAAGATATCATGTCATTAATCTTCACAGAACAACAATTTATACTTAAGACAGCTGCAAAGAAGGAACTTAAGTCTAAACAATTTTGATTTGAATGATACTTTTACACTGAATAATGATGATAGGAGTGAACAATGGGCAACACCAAACACATGCAATCTACAATGTTGTGAGGACACCATGCTCCAATCAGGCATAACTCACTCTCCAAATGTCTTCAACAGCACACACAAAGCAAAATCTCAGAACTTCTACAACAGTGCATGCAGTCACAAAATCAGAACAAATCATCTTTAACACATTATGGGTCTGTCCCACATAAATGAACCCTCCCCCGTGGTGCGCAAATCCAAATGACAGAACGCACCATGCAGTAGGAATGCCAAGCTTACCAAAATGCTGGGAATAAAAAACAGACCAAAAGAAATAAGAAATGAAACTACAGGCAACTCTGGCAATCAGCAGAGAAGCTAAACACAAAAAGCAATACTTCACCCAACGAAATTAAAAACAATGAAAAAATCTGAGCATGTACTGGAACAGCAGAAGAAAGGGAGTATGACAGAAAAGTGAACACATGGAGGGCAATGGGGGAGGGGGAGAGGGGGATGGGAGGGGGAGGGGAGGATGGGAAGGGGTACAGAGGCAGACCAGTCGGCAGCAGGAGCCTTACCCGTGACCTGTTGGCCCAGCTGCCCGTCGCTTCCATGTCTGTTGTCCATGACCGCTGGCGGAACGAGTCTTTGGCGTCCTCCCTCTTCCGTGTCTGCAAACACACATCACCGACATCATAATATAAAGAATTCTTAAATAGGTGTTGCAATTCTCTGGTACAATGTCATTCGTCAATGTTTTTGCTTATTGCCTAGCCAACCACACAGGGCCATATCAGGCCTGAAAACATTAGTCAATACAGATTCAGCAGAACCTCAATAAAAAAAAAAGATTGGGGATCAGTACAGTCACATTCATGTGCACTAACCTACGACTTGCCTCTGTCAATTTTCCACCATATGATTAAAAGAAAATCAAATTGAACACACAAATAATTATATATAATACACAAAATTATGAATATACTAACAGTAACAAGCATCCAAAACCGAAAGTTGCCATTAGGCAACTCACATATTATAGGTGCAATAAAAAGCACAACATAGTGATGTCACATGAAGATTTCAAGTCATGGTGAGGCGCATTTTGTTGAGTGAAGCATTTTTGTATGAGGAGGGTCAAATGACATAATGATTTATTTAAAAGTATTTTTTCAAGGAAAATGAATCAAAACAACAATCAAAAGATAAATATACAAGCTGTAATATAAGTAATATGCTCAGTTATAAAAAAAATTGAAGTCAGTCTCAAATGCATTACTTACAATAAACCAAACGTCACACAAGGTTCAACAATCAAACAACAACTGTCAAACCCATCAGAAGACAGGCACAACAGCTGAGTGGTTAAAGAGTTGGATTTTCAATTTAAGTGACCTGCACTAAATCCCAATCATGGCACCTAGTGGGTTAAGGGGGTGGGGGGGAGATTTATCCACAAACTCCCAGGTCAACATATGTGCAGACCTACTAGTGCCTGTACTCTCTTTGAATGTATATGCATGCATGCAGAAGATCTAATCCTTATGTTAAAGATCCTATAATCCATGTTGGAATTCAAAGGGTTATGGAAACAAGAACAAACCAAGCATGCACAACCCTGAAAACATAGCATGGTGAGGTAAGTATGGCTGCCGATATGGTAGGTAAAAACAGTCATACATGTAAAAGCTCACCCATACATACAAATGAACATGGGATTTGCAGCCCACAAACATAGAAAATGATTAAGAACAGTGATACCATGTGACAGCAGTCAGCAACTCAAACTCTACAGGGACAATCACCTGTGTGTGGGATTGAAGCAAATATTCAGCAGCAGAGTCAGCAGCTGACCTGGCGCGACGCTGGTGCAAATGGTGTCGCCTTGACCTCAGTCTGTTTCTGACTTTCAACGACATTGTCACAGAGCTGAAGACTGAGGTCACAGTCTGCTCTGTCTCTTCCAGGATACGAGATAACTGTCTGAATTCCATAGCGATGCCAGTGGAATGTTTCGGTGGTTGTTTCACCCCTTTTTGACATCCATGTCACTGCACTAAAATTTATTCCCTGGGTCACTTCAAACTTCCATGATAATGGATCAAAATCTTTTCTGAGCAACTCTGAACTTTTGTTAGATTGGTTAGAAATATTTCCTGAGTTTGAACTTCTGTAAAACTTATCTGAAATATTTCCTGGGTCACCATGAACTTCTGTAAACTGTCTGATATATTTATTTCCTAAGTGACCTAAAACTCCCATGAAATCATACTGAAATATTCCCTGGATCAGCTGACAATGTGCTCAACTATTTCCTGCAATGCCTCAAAAGATCCATGATGACTGACTATTTCAAATCAACTCATACCTCATGTTAATACTTTTTTTTTTCTTTTTTTTTCCAAAACATATTCTGTGTCAGTCAGTCCTGACACCTCAAAATATCCCTGGTGATGTGCAGGTCAGCCATGTCTTGATGGAGTTGATCACTTTTAAACTGTTACCCACTGTCCTGATTGTTCTTGCTGATGACACGCCTTTAATAAGAAAACAAATATCCCAACTTTTATGTTACCTATAAGTCACATTACAGACTGACTGCACTCTCCATGTCTGTCTTCCGGTCAGCCAACAGTTAATCCCTTGACTGCTGCTGATGAGTACACTCGTCAATGAAGGGCTGTCAACTCACTGAGATAAGACAGAGCTTACAGGTCAGGATGCCAGCCACTGTTCTTAACTGGACTTCGCCCTTTTGGGACTGCATTACTTTCGTTTAGCGAAAATCAAGTACACCATTGACAAGTACACAGAACGTAGTGACTGTATTTAAAACCCATGCTACACTGATCTCATTTCACCAAGGTGTAGCAGTCGAAGTGTTAATGACAGTCTGGAAAATATTAATCATCCCAAAATCCTTAATTCTGTGAGAAGTCATTTTCTGATGATCACAGCACTTTTCTTGTCTGAAATCCTTGTCAAAGGTTTCTGTTCATTTTTGTTTCCTGGTATATGTTTCACACTGTTTCCGAATGCATTTTCCACTTTGGTCATGTTTTCCACACAAAGTAAAGTTCCAGTCGAGCTCCACAATGGCTTGACCTAATATTCTGATAATCCTTTAACACATTATGACAACATTCTATACACATCAGAAACATGCTGTCGCATCTTCTCATTTGAACACATAAGCATCTTTCATGTTTGATGCATCAGTCTGATTGATTTTCACTGTTTAGGAGGACTGTTTGGTCCTCTCCTCTTCCCTCCTACCCTCCCTCCTTTCTTACCACACCCACGCAGGAAGGCACACATTATCAGGCACACACTGCTGTCACTATATCAATGGTGAAGGAGAAGAAGACAGCCTCAAAATCAGACTGCTCACTGCAACATTCTGCCATCACCTCCCTCCTCACTCCCCCCACCCTTCTCCCTCACCCCCTCTAATCCCACACCACTGTACCCCAAACCCCCATTCCCACAGTGGACCAGCCAAGGATGCACCCCTCCTTTTATTCAATTTACCCACACCCATCTCCCTCCCCTCACCATTATCACCACCCAGCCAATTTGGAATGTGCTGTTCACCCATCCTCCCTTCCCCTCCTCCCTAGTCTCACCCTTAGTCAACCAATGGGATGAAGGCAAAAGACACACACACACACACACACACACACACACACGTCAGCTGTTTGACAGACTTCTTGTCCTCCAGTCATAGTGATACCTAATGAATTATATGATTTGGTGTTAGGTGTGTGTGTGTGTGTGTGTGGATGCACATGCTACCCTGATAAAACACTGCAAACAAAACCAAAGGATGGCCTTCAATCATGGACATGTATCAATATCAGACAGAGTTTATGGGCAGTGTGTACCAAACAGCTGTTTATATGCTCACACACACACACACACACAGAGAAGCTTCTTCTCTCTCTGTCTCTCTCTCTCTCTCTCTCTCTCTCACACACACACACACACACAGAAGCTTCTTCTCTCTCTCTCTCTCTCTCTCTCTCTCTCTCTCTCTCTCTCTCACACACACACACACACACACACACACACACACACACAGAGCTTCAACAAAAATCCTCTGTCACTTCATGTACAATCCAAATGATTGTTCAGTGTTTTGATGCTCTCAGCATCAGTACTACAGGCTCTTGATCATCATTGTGCTTTCTGGACTCAAACACTTCAGTGTATTGTTTTTTGTAATCCTCAGACATTGATTTTCTCTTTTGTGGCCTAACTGAATTAAAGTTTGTGTCATATTTGTTGTCTTCCTTGTCTGCATACAAAGACACAGGATATCTGACTACTCTGTGTGTGTGTGTGTGTGTGTGCGCGCGCGTGCGCACGCGTGTGTGCGTGCGTGCGTGCGTGCCTGCGTGTGTGCGTGCCTGCGTGGTGTCTGTGTGTGCCTGTTGTCTGTGTGCATGCATGTGTGCATGTGTCGGTTCATGTATGACTGCAAGCATGTATGGCTATGTGTATGAGCATACATGTGTGAGCTCCCCCCCCCCCCCCCCCCCCACTCCTCCTCCCCTTTTTTTTCAGCTTTCCTTCATTCATTCCACCCTTTAACCTTTCACTCATTCATCCTGTGATAAGATGACCTGCTTGTTGTGCCCTGTCTAACATCAGTAGTACCACACTTTTGTGGAACACTGCTATACACACTAAACAACCAACCAACAAAGGACTTTGAAACAGACTGACAGATATACATGCAGAGAAGAGGACAGACAAAAGTATTTCCAGTACATTCAACACAATTCAGCTTTTTAAAAAACACATATACCCAGCCAGCCAAGCAAACACACTGTCAAACACACACCCTGTGATGATACAATTTGGCAGACCTTTTGGAGCCCTGACATTTTCAGCCCTAAACAGAAGAGCATTAACTGTATGTGCATATATCATCCTGCCCCCTGGTCTCCTGTTGTATGCGACTGTCACAAACTGAAGCATGTCATATCTGTGTATCAAAATAAGGTCACTTCTCCAGCAAATTACTGCAAAGCCATGGTGATGGGCAATGTATGAACAGAGAAGCAAGTCACACTGCAATACTGCACTATCTCCACAGGTTATTTTTCTCATACTGCGCAATTCCGATCTGACAAGCATTGTGTAAAGACAGAATCCTGTCACATCTACACACATAATTTCTCCCATCAGTTGTGGCAGTCTGGTGTGAATGTTCCTGATGTCCAAAAGAATAAAACAAAACAAAACAAAACAAAATAAAATAAAACAAGAGAGGCAAGGCCTTCAAGACTCACTTGTGATACACTTAAAAAAAAAATCTAATCGTTAAAATGTGTTCTGTATTTGTTATTATAAAGCTTCAGGTTAAAAGAAAAAGAAAAAAAAAAAGTCCTAACGGCAGATTCAAACCCCATGTGTTCGGGTGAGAAGAAACTGTCTTACCAATTACACTATCGTGGCTCCATAACTGACGTTCAAAAATATAACATTTAAACATGCTTTTTTAAAGGGCGATAAATCGATTGCGGTATTCGCAGTTAGAACGCTGTTTAAATCATATTATTCTGATGTATCTTGGGTATTCAAAAAATCTTTAAGGGCAATTAAAAATTCTTTTTAAGTCCGCGGTAAAGGAGCCGTGGCTATCACCGCAACCACACTGCAACATTTAGCCGTTTTCTCTGGATCTAGATAGATGTACATTTAGTTACACCCGGTTGGCACGGTCGATTCAATTTCTCTTTTATGTTCATTCTAGTTTTATAGTTTTAAAGTTGATATGAAAATTGAGTATTTTGTTAAATTAATAACATGTAGAGCCAAGTACATGTACTTCTAAACGTCGTATGAAGTGAAAAGGACTTCATTTTGAGAAAAGTCAAGACTGGAAATTTTTGCATTTCATCAATTCAAGGGTATTAACTCTCATGGTTCATTATTTTTAACTGTGAATTCCGACTGATTCTGTGGATATTTTTATGGCAGTTTGGGCCATAATCCAGTAAATGATGAGGCGTTCACAAATCTTTCTCTGAATAAATATTTAACGGTCTCCTTCTCCAACTTTCCATCACATGTTATCGTGTATTGTCGATTGAATATAGGACTGAACGGGCAGGTCAACAACTTGAAACAAAATGGCGTTGTTCGCGTTCGCGAAGAATATAAGCACGCGCTTTGAATATGTATAAATATGTGTACGCAACTGATTTTTGCCCATGACCTTCAGGGCTCGGCCAATAGATCTATAAGTCCACTCGTCGTATTGATTTTATTATTTTCCGAAAAAGACCACTTGGGCGAATGTACATAGTGAAAGCCCTGTACACTGAGAGTAAAACACACAAACTTTTTATGTATTGAGTATAATTTCAAAATGTACTGTTTAAGATGAGAAAGATCAGTTTAAAGCAAATTAAGCCCCCTTGCATTAATTACAGATTAATTTCCATTTTTTACTATCTGCACCAAAGACATGCAAAATAAATATAACTTCCATGCTTAGCAAAAGAAGTTCCTGTTTGAACAAAAAATTATAAAAATGGCTGCTCTTGTTGTTGTGTCAGAATATCAGATCAAAGTGCCAAATTTAGAGAATAAAAATAAATAAATAAATATAACAGTAAATTCAGTTTGCATATAGTCTGGCCTCTTTTTTTAATTTTTTTGTGCCCATCCCAGAGGTGCAATATTGTTTTAAACAAGATGACTGGAAAGAACTGAATTTTTCCTATTTTTATGCCAAATTTGGTGTCAACTGACAAAGTATTTGCAGAGAAAATGGCAATGTAAGTTTACCACGGACACACACACACACACACACCCACCCACACACACACACACACACAGACAACCGGACACCGGGTTAAAACACAGACTCACTTTGTTTACACAAGTGAGTCAATAAAATGAAATAAATGAAATGAAATAAAGTAAAATAAAATAACTGACAAACCCCAGATGCTTCTGAACCATGCAGCCTGCTTTGTCCACAACAACAACACAAAAAAAGGACCCATAAGACAACATAGTTTAGAGAACTGCACTTGTTGCTGTTGAAGCACCCCTGAAAACGGAGTATGGCTGCCTACATGGTGGGGTAAAAACGGTCATACACGTAAAGGCCCACTCGTGTGCATACGAGTGAACGTGGGAGTTGCAGCCCACGAAAGCAGAAGAAGAAGAAGAAGAAGCTGTTGAAGTTTAGCACTGCACACATTTGCCAATGGGACAGGCAGAAGGTGATGTCCCAGAGCAACAACAGTTTATCTCCAGTGCAGCCATTTCGGGGAGTTCTGAGACAAACCCAACTGAAAAGACTGAAAGCTTGTAACAGTTCTAATTCTTAACACCAAAAACATGCACACATTTATTCAATGAGATGATTTTAATGTAAAGTATGGTATTATATTTGTATTTGTATTTCTTTTTATCACAACAGATTTCTCTGTGTGAAATTCAGGCTGCTCTCCCCAGGGAGAGCGCGTCGCTACACTACAGCGCCTCCCATTTTTTTGTATTTTTTCCTGCATGCAGTTTTATTTGTTTTTCCTATCGAAGTGGATTTTTCTACATAATTTGCCAGGAACAACCCTTTTGTTGCCGTGGTTTTTTTACGTGCGCTAAGTGCATGCTGCACACAGGACCTCGCTTTATCGTCTCATCCGAATGACTAGCATCCAGACCACCACTCAAGGTCTAGTGGAGGGGGAGAAAATATCGGCGGCTGAGCCGTGATTCGAACCAGCGCGCTCAGATTCTCTCGCTTCCTAGGCGAATGCGCTACCTCTAGGCCATCAATGATAGACATGGAGGTATGATAGACACTGGAGGTATGATAGACATAACAATTAACTACCTGGAAATAAAATAGTGTTAAAAAACCAGAGGTCCATTGTTATCTGTTCAAAAACCAGTAGTCCTTTATCATCTGTTCTTTCTCTTCCCACTGCACTGTGGCCACATGCAGTGGTGCCAGATATCATACAGGTGACAGATAAGCGTCAGGCTTCCTAGTCCTTCCAGAAGCCCAGACAAGAAGTATGTTTACACTACATGGCCCCTATTTTCATCACAGCTGTTGTTACTGCAGCACTTCTCTCAGGGGCAAGCACCCTGCATCACATCAGTGGACCACTGCAGCCCAAGTTGTACTCCTGTAACACAGTCGCTGCTCTTTGCTGAAGAATGGAACTTGTCATGGAAGCCCGGTGTTACCCACGATTTGTGGCAATTTTGTTGAACACTTTTCAAACACTATCATCAAGATTTGTTTATTTTGCATCTTGACACTCTACTGTTTTAAACTTCATGCTATTCTGTATCTTTTTCTCTTTTTTTTAATGAAAATTTGGCAAATTTTTCTGATAGACTGTTCCTACTCTGGGCTACTAAAAGGTGTGTTTTTTTTGGTTTTTTTCTAACTCATTATTTTTTTCAAAATGACCTGATTTCATTGTGAACATTTGAAATGAACTACTGTGTGCTGCACCAAACCTGAACTCTGCATACATCTGCATACCAAGATTTTAGAGCAGGGGGCCATTTGTGTGTGATCTGTCATCCTGGATTTGAATAAACAGATTCCCACAAGTTGTATGCCAACAGGCATTGTCTCTGTGTGAATTAGCCTGTATCACTGTGGACATGGGGGCTTGCAGTATACAGAATCTTCATGGTTAGATGGAGGATGAACGAGTTGTCTTTCTGGGCTTGGAAGCCTCCAGACAATTTTCCAGATGAAGAGAAGATAACACAGGATAGCAAAGCTTATCTGACAGCAAACAAAACCAACTCGAGACTGCAATTCAGTTACTAAAGATGATGTCACTGCTCAGAAAACGTTATCCAGGGTCAACAGAGCCACTCTTCCCCTATTACTGTATTAGGGAGGACTCAAACCTAATGGGATTTTATGGATGCAACTTATCTGATGTCCGCAGCTCATATATCAAGTAACTTTTTATTTTTCTATAAATTCAGAGAGCACATCACCCAGTACATTTGTGGGCTGACCAATATCATATAACTTTCGTTTCGTAACACTTCCTACGATGCCATCAAACAAACCTCAGGCACAATAAAGAAACATTATCTACCTGTGCACAACCAAAGATTTATATAAACTCATTTTAATCAAACCAGTTTGCGAATTTACACATATGCATACACTTCAAGGGACCTAATTTCCAAATAATCACCTGCAGAACCCACCCGCATCATTTTTACAGTCCCCTCATCCTTTCATTAAATTCTTCCATCTCCACAAGCTGAGAAAATATCTGGTTTATGACTTGGGCACTTTTGCGTTCAATAGCAATAGGTTCAAACTGTTTGAAAGTCTTATAATGAATGAACTGCCTCCCTTAGATCATTTTCTGCAATTTCAAATGAACTGTGTGCGTTGACAAACCATTTTGTGTCAATGGCAGAGATATACATATCAAACAAACAAACAAAATGTTTACATAAAAGCTATGACCCACACTGATGAATAAATGCACATGCATATGTGAGCAAGCATGCACACATGCGAACACCCACACACACTTCCATGCATGCACATATGCAAGAGCACACACATGGAAACATACACACACATACACACACACACAGAATTCAGTTCAGCTGCTCAAAGAGGTGTCACTACATTAGGACAAATCCATGCACACTACACATATGCTAAGCAGATGCCTGACCAGCAGCCGTAGCCCAACACACTCAGGTCATCACACATACAGAGAAACAACAACACAATTAGACACACACACCAGACAGTAAAAGAATACAGGAAATATGTTTGGGTTTTTTTGTTTTTTAATGAAAACACTGAAGAAGAAAGCAGACACAACTGTACTGGAGACAAAAGACAAAAAACAGACCCAACAGGCCAGGGGCGACGACAGTGACCACCACTCACCCTGATGAGGTTCTCGAAGGAGTTGGCCAGGCTCTTCTTGGCCTTGTTCCTCAGACCCTCAAACAACACAAACCTCTGGCGGTCGTCCAGAAGGTTCATCTGTCAACACACATCAACAGCCAGGATGATGTCATGGGTACAATGTGTCACAACTTGTGACTTTCTGATTAGGGAGGGCTTCAAACCTCATGGAGACAAAGAAACTGAAACGAAACTGCATTGCACTGCTCTGTACTGCATTGCACTGTGCTGTGCTGGGCTATGCTGTGTTGTTTTGTTGTGTTGTGTTGTGTTGCACTGTGCTGTGCTGGCTATGCTGTGTTGTTTTGTTGTGTTGTGTTGTGTTGCACTGTGCTGTGCTGGCTATGCTGTGTTGTATTGTTGTGTTGTGTTGTGTTGCATTGCACTGTGCTGTGCTGGGCTATGCTGTGTTGTATTGTTGTGTTGTGTTGTATTGCATTGCACTGCAATGTATTGCATTGTATACTTTTGTAATGCATTGTTTTCTGGTCACAACAGTTTTTAGTA
>NC_134899.1:22946526-22971526 GCF_041734735.1 Babylonia areolata
AAACTTTGCCCCACGAAGTAAAACCCCCAAATGACGAAAGTTTCAAGGTGTCAAAGTGTGCAAACTAATCCATAAATACTGTATCATATCAGTGTTTAAAGTACACAAATGTATACATACATAAATGAATAAATGAATAATTAAAAAGCTGTTGCCTGACCTGTGAGTAAGACCTTGAGAGCCTACCCGAAGTATGTGTAGAAGAACATTAAAGACCAAAGACACACAAGAGACACCACAACCATACATACACTGTGACCTGAGAGACATAGGGCGATTGTCCTTAAAGTGGCACTTCCCACCCCACCCTACCCACCTACACCCCAGCTCCTCCGCACACACACACATTACATGCCCTAAATTCTTTTCTTTTTTTTTTCTTTAAATAATATGAAATCCTCACAGTGTTAACGCCCCAAAAGGATGAAAGTATCATGTTTCAAAGAGGTGTCAAAGTGTGCAAAATGGTCCATAAACCTACAACACCAGCAACAGAATATTAACATAAAATGAGATAAAATAATACAAATTAACATGGAATGAAATAAAATAATACAAAAAGATGAAATACACATGAGAGACTTCTCAGCCACACCTTCACTACCCTGAGACACTGAGACAATGGTCCTTAAAGTTGCACCCAATCCCCCTGCCCCCCCCCAACCCCCCCCCCCCCCCCCCCCCCCCCACCACAAAAAGATAAAAGACACACATGAGGCTCTACAGCCACACCCAGACTACCTCAGAGACAAAGGCAATGTCCCTAAAGTTGTGCCCCCCCCCCCCCCCCCCACCCAACCCCACACATGCACATTACATGCCCTACATAAAAAAATATATTTAAAAAAAAAAACAACTTACAGCAAAAATCCCCTGACATAAGACACAAGCGACTCCACAGACACCCACACACTACCAGAAGGACAAAGAAAATGTCCTTAAAGTGACACATACCCTTCAAAGTTCAAACCCCACACACATTATATGCCATGAAAAAATAATCTATCCACAGTGTAAAAGACAAAAGACACACAAAAGATTCCATGGCCACACACACACAATCATACACACCGACACACACACAAACATACACACACACACACACAAACACCCATCCACACACCCACACACATGCACCCACACACAGCACCCACACACACCCATACACACCCACACGCTACCTGAGAGACAGAGGCGATGTCCTTGAAGTGACGCTCCATGATGGGCTGTTTGTTGTGCAGGGAGATCAGCCCGATGCACTGATGGCTGATCTGCAGCAGCATCACACAGGAGGCCCCCGAGGGGTGGGCCCCGCCCCCATCATCAAACACATCCTCCGTGCTCATTCCATGCTCTTCCACACTGTCCATGCTCTCCCCGCGTAGACTGCTCTGCTTCTGTCAACAGTGTGGCATCATTCCTTAGACATTTTTTTTGGTCTTTTTGGTCTCATTGTGTGTCGCTACAAGTTTTGCTCTTCGTGTGCTGCCATCTCTGTGTCAGTATGTATAACTATCCTGTAGTGTTTTTTCTATGGAAGTGTATCAATGGTTTGTTAAACTGCGTCAGTATATTTATCTGACTATTCTGTAGCATTTTTCTGTGTGTCTAGTCATTTGGATGACGATAAACTGAGATCCCATATGCAGCACACGCTTGCTGCACTGAAAAAGTAATCACTGCAACAAAAGGGTTGTCCCCTAACAAAATTCTGTAGAAAAAATTTACTCTGATAGGTACAAAAATATATATATATGTAATATATATATATATATATATATATATATATGCATGCACTCAAGGCCTGACTAAGCATATTGGGTTATGTTGCTGGGCAGGCATCTGCCTAGCAGATATGGTGTAGTGTGTATGGATTTATCTGAACGCAGTGATGTCTCTTTGAGAAACTGGAACTGTTGAAGCTGAATAGTGCAGTGGGTGGTGTATTATTTAAATCAGAAAGCAGATATTGAGAGGATCTGTCTGTATGCATAATCAGTACTGACTCAGAAAGATCAAGTTATAACCAGAAAGATCAAGTTATAACTTGTATTTACTGACAGAAAAAAGGCCTAAATTTTTTTTAAGAAAATGGTTATTACAAACAGTGACATGTTTCATTTCTATAAAACTGTGACATATTCGGTATAACATTGTCAACAGTTTGGGCATATTCTCAAGATCTGATGTCTATGCTTTCAAACGAGACACATTCAGTAAAACATTGTCAATCATTTCTGTTCTGTTAAGTTCTCTCAAGATCTAATGAATGTGTTTTCAATCGAGAGACACATCACAGTACAACAATATCTGTGTTTCTTAAGCTCTCTCAAGATCTGCTGGATGTGTTTTCAATTGAGACACATTCGGTACAACGCTATGGTGTTGTTTTTTCAAGTTCAGTCAAGTTCTGGAGGATGTGTTTTTCAGATTTACCCTAAAAAAATAAAATTAAAAATTAAAAAAGGTCTCACATCCAGAGTGACACTGTGGAAGCTGTGATGGTGATGCCCCAACTGAGCTTGTGGAGCCAGTGGCTGTCGATGCTGCTGCTGTTGCTGCAAAGGTCGCTGCTGATGGGCAGGGTGGTTGTGGTGATGGTGGTGGTGGTCAAACTCCAGTATGTTCTCAGAGGAGGAGCTCATCTCCCCACCACTGGCCAGGTCATCAGCACTGCTGTCGCCGCTCTCATCGGGGAAGTGTCCGGCATGGGAGGCGGCTACGTTGGCCCCGCGGCGAAGACGGTCCAGCTGGTCACCCAGGTTGTTTTCCATGATGCTCACCTCCTCGTCCAGAGAGGCCGGCAAGCTCTGAAACCCCCACATCAGCTTGGAACATCATGTGTGGGGGGGCCTGGGGGTGGGGGGTAAGCGTGCTGGTGGGCATGTAAGCATGTGTGGAGGGGTGTAAGAGTGCACATGCATGTGTGCAAGTGTGCATGCATATGTGTCTGTGTGCTTGCGTATGTGTGTGCATGCATGCATACATGTATATGTCTGACTGTCCGTCCCTCTCTCTTCAGTAGAAGAATAGAACCACATTCTAACAGACTGTGACTTAGGCAATACTTTTTTCCCCTCAACTCTTAACCCATATGGCTTACAATGCACCTAATATATGGTTAAAACCCAAGAAGTAGGGT
Organism: Babylonia areolata; assembly: GCF_041734735.1. Taxonomy (NCBI): domain Eukaryota; kingdom Metazoa; phylum Mollusca; class Gastropoda; order Neogastropoda; family Buccinidae; genus Babylonia; species Babylonia areolata. Next base: position 22,949,669 of record NC_134899.1, read on the forward strand.
ACTTGTGGTGGAGAAAACAAGCTCACAAACCACAAACAGATTCACAAATTCAAGAACACACACACACACACACACACACACACACACACACACACACAAAGGTGACGCTATGTAACAGGATGGCAATGAGCCAGAATACGGCGTAAGGGAAAGGTTCTTCAGTTATATCACTGTTTTCTGAGAAAACCTGCTAAAGTAGGTCTGACTCTCAGAAGCCCACGTTTAGTGTCAGTTTTCAGTGAGCGACTTCACACACATACACAGACAACAACAAAAAAAGTTGCATATTCCATGCAGAGTATGGAGTGGACAGCATGAATCACGTAAATGACTTGCTCATCAATACACTTCCCTCCCGAGCTACAGAACAACTCTATATCCATGTGCCCTGTAACACACCTAATGTAAGGATAAAATCTGTCAAAATGCTTCCCACTAGAGCCACGGAACACTCCCCACTACCTTGATGCTGGCCCCACTGGCGTGCCTCTGCCGCCTCTCCTTCTCCCTCAGCTGCTTCATCCTCTGAGCCTCCTCCCATGCCATCAGTCGCTCCGCCAGAGCGTCCACTGCCTCCGAGGCCAGCTTGCGGCACTGCACCCTGGCCCGCCCCAGGTAGCGGATCTCAAAGGTGGCCTTGTCGTTCTCTGACAGGTCACTCCCTTCCCCCATGCTGCTGCTGCCACTGGCCGAGGAGGCAAGGTGAAGGTCGCGGGTCGCTTCCCTGATGCAGCTGAACAGCTCTGATATCTGCAACATCAAGAGTCATTGTGACAAACCGGTTTTTTGTTGCTGTTGTTGTTGTTGTTTTTTCCTCTTTTCTTTTCCTTTCTTTTCGAATGGAAAGTTGGGGAGAAGGAGGAGGGGAAGACAAGGAGTGTTTTGGACAGTTGGCGGTGTGGGGATGTAGAGGAGTGGTCGAAGAAGGAGACAGACAGGGTGGGTCAGTGGTGGATACAGCATGAAACTTGACATCTGTGAGATATGTCATGATCTCCAGTTTTGGCAGAGGTTAGTTTCTCAGTTTTACAATCATTCACTTGGAATGTTTGGTTATAGTATAGCAAATATGTTGTCGTCTCTCTTAACATTTGCTGAAAGTAATTCTAATGAGGGTCCAAAATTCTGTGGGTTGTTTTATTAAATCTGGGGGGTTGTGATAATCTTAAAGGAAAATCTTTACATATGAATGCATGACTTTTTCAGGGGGGGCAGGGGAGGGGGGGGATCAGGGGAGGAACGTATGTCTGCTTAAAATTCTGAATCAAAATTTAAAACTTGTGTTTCAGTTACTTCCCTTTGTGCTTTGTTTGGCACACTGGGAAATCAAAGCCAACACAGGTGATAACAATCTTTGCCACTACAGGACTCAGGAAAACATTTCAGTCTTGGGCACAAACCCTGACAGGAAACATTACAACTGAACAACAGGCTGCATGTGGTGACAGCTGATTATCCAGAAACCATTTATCTTTATTACAAAACCAAGAACAGACACGTGCGCGCACACACATGTGCAGGGTATGCATCTGTGGGTTCTCTCTCTCTCTCTCTCTCTCTCTCTCTCTCTCTCACACACACACACACACACAGGGTCATATATACACATTTGTACAAACACAGACATGCCTAGATACGCACATGCATGCATGTGCATGTGCCTCTCTCTCTCTCTCTCTCTCTCACACACACACACACACACACACACACACAATCATGCACACATGCACCAGTGTGATCAACAGCATGACTGTAAACAGCCATAAAGGAAGTCATTTCTGATATGTGAAAACAAATACTGCCCATGTAATTATAATCTCCTGGTATATAACAATGATGTATAATTATCCACTTAACAGCACTTTCAAAACAGGCCTATAAAAACTGCAGGACAACTGACCGTGAAAAAACACGTCTGGCAAATGTTCCAGGCAAACACAACAAAAGTTTTCGTTTCCTTCTCCCAGGAAGAAATCAAATACCAGTCCACGAGTGCCCGCACTGTGTGGCTCTCTCACAAGTTCTCAACACGCACCACTCACAGCACAGCGCTTACTTCTTGTGCAAGTTTCCTCCAGCTTTTATACTGACATTCATAGGCTGCTGGTCCACACAAAGACAGTGCTTGCTCGCGTGCACACACACACTCACATGTACACACACACACACACACACACATACAGAGAGAGACAGCAGGCACACACACACACACACACACACACACACACACAGATGCAGAAAGAGAACACACACACACACACACACACAGATGCAGAAAGAGAACACACACACACACACACACACACACACACACACACACACACACACACACACACACACACAAACAGGCTCGAGGGAAAAAAAGAGTGAGAGTGCGTAAGATGTGACAAAGCAGTAGAGAGGAAGTGGTTCAAACGACAAAGCTGACAAAGACTCCTCATAAACTCAAAAGTCCAGCCCTTGTTAAGCAAGGCGTTTATGGATGTGTGCAGTCTTTACCCAGGCATAATGACACAAATGAGAAACGTGCAAGCTATGATTGTCACAATACAGAAGATCAGAAATGAATAGAAAACTGTGCGCCTGCCTTAGCTCAGTTGGTTGAGAGCCATGCTCACATTTCGGTGGTTGCGAATCCTTCTCTTCTTCTGCGTTCGTGGGCTGCAACTCCCACGTTCACTTGTATACACACGAGTGGGCTTTTGCCATGTAGGCAGCCATGCCATGCTTTCGGGTGTGTGCATGCTGGGTATGATCTTGTGTTTCTATAACCCACTGAATGGTGACATGGATTACAGGATCTTTGACGTACGTATTTGATCTTCTGCTTGCATATACACACGAAGGGGGTTCAGGCACTAGCAGGTCTGCACATATGTTGACTTGGGAGATCGGAAAAATCTCCACCCTTAATACACCTGGCACCAGCCACTGAGATTCGAACCTGGGACCCTCAGATTGAAAGTCCAACACTTTAACCACTCGGCTATTGCACCCGTCGGTTGCAAGTTCAATTCATGGGCACATCAAATAAAAACTGGCGTTCTCACTGCCTGCCTTAGTGTGCAGGTGCTGATGTTCAGAGAACAGTAAGTGATGTTGGTGGGAGTGGCTAATTTTGTTTGATACTGAAAAATTTGTGGCCACTTAACTTAGATGTGTGTCTTAGTATTAAAAATAAAATAAAATAAATTAACCATCACGACCATCACCAATCCACCCCACCCCCACAAGAAGATTTTTTTTTTTTTTTTTTTTTAAAGAAAGAAAAAAAAAAGGTTGCCAAAATGCCAATACAGAAATCTTACAATATGGAATATGGAAATACTCTAGAAAATTCCAACAAAAGAAATACAATGGAGGGTCAGAAATTCAGGACATAGATCACAGACCACCAAAGCACAGAACACAGATCAGTATACATGTACAGGATAAGAGATGTAGACCATCAGAGTACGGGACACACATATATATCTGGATTCAAGAAAGGTGATCAGGATGCACAACAGAGAATCTGATGAAAAAAACACCTGCAGAACAAAAGGGTGTGGTACACAAACTACGTCAGTCTGGGAAATCAAACTTAAACGCAAAAAACGTAAGTATAGAAGACAACTTCTGTTGACATATGACTTGTCTGTGTTACGTTGTGTTGTCCACCAAAAGGTGTAACTTCACATTTTGTGGGTGTGTTTGGTGAGGACTGAACTGAACCCTCCTCTCACTGAACAGCTGTAACCCACTGGACCAGTGCTCCATCTTCTGACAATGCCACTTCATCATCACCATCACCAACTGACGACTGGCACGCGCCGTGCCGGGCTCTTGTCAAGCAGTTCCCTCTCTTAACGACCACCATCCTCCTATTATCTGGACAGCACAGCCCTTGCAGCCAGGAGTGATACGATCACGTACTAAGGACCTCACTACGGCTGGAGACTAAGGACTGATAAGTAAAGCACCTCTCCCACGTCATACTGGGTTTTCTCTGCTTTCCTTTCCTTTATCATTTTCCCCGCATTACTTGCCCCTGTTAACAGCCTGATAACACAATGCCCTCCTGGCCTGCCCCACATTGAAAGCTGCCTTCATCTCTGCTATGAGATCCCACTGCAGCAGCCTATTCGTACTCCCACCTGCCCACGCCACCCCCTTGGGTTTTTTTTACCCCAGCGTCAAATGTGGCTAACCCTGGGGTCTATGATTTTTGTTTGTTTTGTTTAGTTTTGCTTGTTGTTATTTTTTAATTGATTTACTCATTTATTTGTTGACAAATTCATGATTGATTTGGGTTGGGTCAGTTGGCTGCATGGTTCATTCGTTAATTTTCTTTTGACATCACAATCATTATTGTCACTGTCACCAACATAAGTTAAGGGCTTTCATCTACTATCTCCATCACAGTCATCAGCAACTGCTTCCTTATCTTCATCACCTACAAGAACATGAATGTCACTCTGCTATAACCATTCACTACTACAATAACAACACTGAGCAACAACTACCAATACCACTACCACCACTAGTACATCCACATTTACTTCTCTTAAAACTGTTATGGAGAGGGGTAGGGTGGGTGGGGTCAATGCATGCCAGCCCAGAACAAACCCCTTGATTTTTCAATAGTTTGATTAAAGCCATAGAAAGGTGGTAATTTCCAACTAGGGGTAAAGGGGTGGGTTGGGTGCATGGGGAATGCATGTCGCTGACTAGCCACAAATGACCTCTTGGGGTCATCCAATGACCTCAGGATAAAATCCAGCAGAGGAAAAGATAGTTTGAAACTGTTACACTGTTTCATAAACTGTTACACTGTGTTACATGGCGCACTTTCCTTGGACTGTGTTTAACAGTGTGTGGCATGGTCTAAACTATAAAACACACATCTTGGGCATGGTGGTGGTGGTGGGCAGTGGTGGATGGTGTGTGCGTGTAGGGGTGGAGGTGGAGTTAGAGGGTGGGGGATGGGTGTGGAGTGAGTGTGTGTGTGTGTGTGTGTGTGTGTGTGTGTGCATGTGTGTGTGTGTGTGCATGTGTGCGTGTGTGTGTATACACATGTGCATGTGTGTGCGTATGCGTGTTTGTGGTGTTCTTGCATGCATATATTATTTATACAGGCATATAATTATGTGAAAACTTCCTTGTAAAATTTATCCTCTACCAATTTTCAGGCATACATATATATACATATTTAAATCCAATTACACAATGCAGGTAAAACTAACACATGTGCACAAACGCCTGAGTGGTAGTATTGTGGTAAACCCCCTCACCTCCGTGGTAAACCCCCTCCCCTCCGTCCTTCCCCATACCCTGAAACACAACAATATCTTGATGTGTGTCTTATGAACTCTGGCTTGTTCTACTGCTGGCAAATTAACCCTTTGTCTGCTAAGCCAAATGAAAAATGTGAAATCACACTGACTGGAAATTTCTACCCATGCCTTATTCATAATGCACAGAAACATTCTCTTTTTAATACAAGAAACGAACAAGAATTTCCTTTTTTTAAAAGAAATGATTCTGAAGTAAATATGTCTTGTCAACTGAATTAGTAAGTGTCTGTTGTTTCTTTTAAAGGTTTATGTCATGGCTACAAATCCCACATTCACCAGCAGAGGGCTTTTACATGTATTTCAAATTTTAATCCTGTCAAAAGGCAACCATACTGACATTCCCATTTTGGGAATGTGCATACTGGGTATGTTCATGTTTCAATACCCCACCAAACACCCACATGACAGGATCTGTAACATATATATGTATTTGATCTTCTGCATGTATATACACACGGAGGACATAATGGCACTAGCAGGTCTGCATGTATGCTACCAGAGAGATCAGTAAAATTTCTACCCTTATCCCACCAAACACTAAAATCTGGGGTAGAACCCAGGACACTCAGAGGGAAGTTCTAATGCACTAACCACTCACCCACTGTGCCCCTCACTATGACAGTGTGAATGACATGACATGTTCAAGTGAAGACAAAAATATAATGACCTCAATTTTTTTTTTTTTTTTTTTTTTTTTTTTTTTTAATAAAGATCATGATAGCATGAAGATTATGTTCATTGGCCATTGCCTTGGAACTACTACTAATAATAGTCTAAATGCTATATTAATGTGGACCAGAGGCCTATCATCAATGCACGAGTTCTTTAATCAAGAAAGGGATGGCCTCACCACCTAACCTGTGCGTTATTCATAAGTGTACCGATAACAATAAGTAACATGCATGAGCCTGACACAGCTACTTAGTATTCAATCACTCCTGTACACATGAAAGTCTTGATTATCAATGCCGATTCATTCACATTACTGCCGTTCCTTAAGTCAACTAGATACTTACCCAAACACACACAAGCATGTGCGTGTACACATGCACAAAAAGGTGTGAATAAATTATTTCTTCAGTGAACTGTTCTGTATCTATCTTATCCTGTTATATCCTGTCATGATATCTGCCTCTTTCTTCTCACTATTTAAAGTATTTTATGCATGTATGCGTGCGCACACACACAAACACACACAAAACCGCACACATTGAGACGCACACACACACACACACACACACACACACACACACACACATACACGCAAGCATGCACACACACACAAACACACAGTGAGACACAGTCACACACACACACACACACACACACACACACAACGCCCAACCTTCCATAAGAACAAACTCCTTCTTCAACCCTCTACCTCCCCACCCACACACACACGCACATAAATGATACATTGATTTTTCAATAACGAACAGGAAAGGAGCAAAAGCCGAAGAGCCACGAGCCACTGCCTGGGAAATAATCTGCAAAGTATTCATTGGTGGGACTGCCTCCATTACCTGCCATGGGAGATGGTTAACTTGTCTGCTGCTATTTGTGTCCTCATCAAACAAACCAATATGGCAGCACTGAAGATCTTGAAGACATGGGAATACACACTCCAAGGAAAGAGAGAGAAACACAGAACAAAGCATTGCCCACATTCAGTTTCAGGGAGGTGCAAAAGCATGCTGACTAATCCATACAAGCTACATGTTTTCTTTAAAAAACAATAATAAATCTTTTTAATAGGGGAGCTGATGCCTGACCTACATATAGACTAAACGCACTGGTCAGGCCTTGGATTCAATAAGACTGAGAACTGTCAAAATATCTGTACATTCTTAATATACTGGCAATGTTACTGGTCAGTCACTTGGTTATAAAGAATGGGAACGAAATATACAATGAGAAACTGCAGAGGGACCACCAAATGACCAAGTATTATCAACATCCAATTCCATAAAACTGAGGACTGTCAAAAAATCTGAACATTTTTTAATACACTGGCACTATTTGTTATCATTCCCTTGCCAGAAAATTATAATGAATAGGGTTGAATTCACTGACAAAGAGAAATGACAGATGGACCAACACAGTACAGAGTATTCTCAACATCAAATTCCACAAGAAAGAGAACTATCAAAAACAAATATTTTTTAATCAACTGACAATGTTTAGCAAACATCCACTTGCTTAGGCTGGCCAGGCAGAGGTCTTCTGTAAAAGGCTCTGTAATCTGAAAAAAGGCTCTGTAGTCTTCTGCCAAAGGCTCTCTAGTCTGTCAAAGGCCCTATGGTCCACACAGACTCCTTACAGTGCAAATACTGACGCAAGGTTGCCAAATTGCACAGCAGTCCACATACTGCATACAGTATACCATAACGACATGTTAAAGGTTGCCTAATTGGCTGTGGAGTGACCATTCAGCACATACCCATCAACGGCCCTCACAGCCAAACATCCACCTGGGGACAGAAAATCAATGAATAACGGCAGCAGCAGCTTACCTCCTCAGGCCAAACAGAGAAACATGAGCATGCTGCCTTTGCAGGACACCACCTTCCCCTCCCTTCTTCCCAGAGAGACAATGAAGACTCTGTATCCAAAAATACTGTATCCACCTCATCATTGGCATAACTGCCTGACCTGCCCCAGTACTGAGTCTTCATCTTTTTCAATGTTTGTGGGCTGCAACTCCCACATTCAAAACTTATTATACTTGTACAAGTGGGCTTTTACATGTATGACTGTTTTTACCCCCACCATGTACACAGTCATACTCCCTTTTCAGGGGGCGAGTTGAGTCTGCAAAAATGTATGGGCAATTCAGAGGTCTCCAAGTCCAAGAGCAGGCTGAGAGAATATTACTTTTATTAGCTTCTCACTACTAGTCACTTCTGTGGATGCGGAACATAAAGATGTGTCCTATGTGGTGAGGAGATTATTGGGACATGGCAGCCTGACAGTAACAATCAGGGCTGTAACTGAACCAATGGCACACCTTAGTTGTGAACACTGCAACTGAACCACAGACACATGCCACACAGTGGTGGTGTTACTCCGCTGACACCATACAGTTCTTTTGCGTTGCCATCCTGAACCCCTTACACATTACCCAGTTCAGCTGTCATTCTACACCAGTGACACACCATACATGATACAGTTTCAGCATGTCATTGTGAATCCATGATTCATCAATCACTATAGATCTATAAGCACCATAAAGATCTGTCATTATTTTCTGAGATGCTCACATACCAAACGGTTCAAAAGGTTGTCAATGAAACCACTGACATACTGTAACTGGTTGCCAATCTGTACTGCTGATTTATAATATTGTTCCAGTTCCATTATACGTTTTTAAACTACCAACACATCATGCAGTTCCAAATGTCATTGTTTACAATGACTACAGGATTTACTCTGGAAAACACCAGTGACTAAAAAGAGGCAGCGCTTAATTCTTTCTTTTAAGTATATAGATAGATAATAGATAGATAGATAGATATCTTGACAGACAAAGAGAAAATTTTGAGACACACACACACACACACACACACACACACATACACACACACACTTAAACACACACATGAACTGATCAAGTACAAAAAGTTTTTAAAATGTTTCCCCTTTCCATCTCACTTAAAAACAAAAACAAAAAGAAAGCATAAACGCAAGCACAAGAACCATAAAAATAATGGCCCTTGAGAAATTTGTGCAGTGTCTGAGTGGAGAGACAAGCGAAAGGGCATATATGCATAAAAGACAACAGAACTGTACAGCCCAGGTCAACCATTACCTTTTGTTCACTGCAGAATTAGGTTATACCCTGGGGGAGAATGGGGACACAGAAGAACAAAAACAGAGGTCATGGTCCAGTGAATGTTCACTGTTTGCATGGGTAATGTTAAGTTTTCCTTGACTGGGTAGAGGTGAGTGATGCAGATAAGTGGGATGAGGGAAACTCAAAAACAGCATTGAAGAAGCAGAGACCATCTCCTAGAACCACTTGAACTGTTATCAACTGCAGCCTGTAGAACTGCTGACCTAAACTTCAACACCTATGCCAGTGGCACTGTGTAAATTTGTCACTTTTGCTAGGGAGGAGACACCAAAACCTATCACAATGGCTCAAAAATCAAAAGAAAGCTTATAGTAAATGGCAGATATGCCCAAAAACAGAATATTACTGCCAAAATGTCACTGGTATTAGTGGTAAAAATGGTCATACACTTAAAAGCCCACTTGTGCATATGAATGAATGTGGGAGTTGCAGTCTGCAAACAAATAAGAAAAAAACTGTAAGGCTGATAATAATGTACTCATATTTATCTATCTATATAATATACATGTATTTATTCTCTCTCTCTCTCTCTCTCTCTCTCTATATATATATATATATATATATATATATATATATATATCAAGCCCACAAAGCATGAGAAGCTGACTATAGGATGGTGACATAAGTCAGAGAGACAGTGTAAGAGCTAAAAATAAAAGTGACTGTCATATACAAACACAAAACATGCATGTGCACATATCCACACACTAATTCTCACTGATACATGATGTAAACACAGATAAAATGCGGTCAATAACACACATTCAAGCTTGTAAGCACAAAATGTCTGCATGTGCAAATAAAAGAGGACACAAACAAACATGTGGATGTTAATGCATGCTTGCACAAGCACACACACCCCGACACATATGCATATATATATATACATGCACATGTCAACGTACACACACATATGTAACACACACACACACACACACACACGCACACACACCATTCCTTTTATTATTGTGATATATTCATAATGTGACGTTGATAAATGATTCAAAGATCCACCTGAAAACATATAATTAATTATGAGAAAGCTCAGTAAAAACACCTCAAAAACATGAACACTCACATCAAACAACAAATACATTCAATAATCAAAAGCATCTGTGTATAACCTAGTATAAGTGAACATGACCACACATATGTATGGGGATGTCAAACAACACTCCAGTTCCCTAAGCAGAAGGAGTCAATCACAATCATGTAGATGTCAAGACAGGGCAAAGTCACACTCTCGGGTAAGGATCGCCCAGGTAGACAGCTTTTTAACCATGAATTATTCATGCTTCCTCCCTGACCAAAACAACAACCTCAAACTCCAACCCTTCCAAAAGCAGTCTCCTCCCATCTTCACTGTCAATATCCACAGGTGCCATTATACTATTACTGATAATGTATGTACAGTGTGTGACGGGCATGTGACAGACATGCCACAGGTACGTCATTGTCAGCATCAATCACCTATGCCATGTCATAAAAAAAAGTCAGGAGTGTGTATTTCCCACTCTGTATGGAAATAAAGAGAGAGGGAGCAGGGTAGAGCGATAGAGAGAGAGAGAAAGAGAGAGAGAGGAGAGAGAGAGAGAATGGACATATCTGTTCATCTTAGAAAACATGCAATTACAATACTGACACAGAAGAAAGACACACACACACACACACACACACACACACACACACACACACACACTGACACAGAAGAAAGACAAACACACACACACACACACACACACACACACACACACACACACTGACAGAGACAAAAGGAAGCTGTACATCAGGCTGTTTGATCAGTATCTGGTGAGCACAATAAACTAAGTAGCTAATCAAACAATAAACATAATTCTATTTTCTTTACCAAGTAAAAGCTAGTTACCAAGTAAAAGCTAGTTACATTTTCTTTTAGTTAAAACTTGTGTGGAAAATTTTGTATACAAGTAAATCACAATGAAGTAATACAATAAATATTTCTTTTTATTCATCAAACTTAATTCATGGGGGGAAAATTCACAAATATGAAAAGCGATACAGATGATTCAATAACAAAAGCACTACATTTCCATACCCAGCATCTGTGAAGTCTCTGGTTCTAATCTTCATACAGCTTGATGTACTATGGGTGTTTTTCCCTTTTCTGATCTCCCAGTGTAAATGGCTTCACATACATAGCGAAAACTCACTTACAAAATGAAAACTGACTTAAAGCATGAAAATTGACTTAAAGAGAAAGTGAACATGGGAACTGATGGCTGCAGTGGCATCACAGACCATGAACAATAACTGGTACTCATATGTGTACCTAGGCCAAATGCAATTTGTTTACTGTTGTTTTGGTCTTCCATAAATTTATTACTGCCACCAGAGGTGGCCATGCTGTCATTCTTGTTTTGTTATGTTTTAGTTTTTTGTTTGTTTATTTGTTAGCCTTGTGTATTACTCCACCCTTTCTGTCAGATCTGTTTCATGAAAACACAAACTTGTATCTAAACCTTCAGTTAATCAATTTCTTCACCAAAAATGCCTACTGCATACTTCATATTACTTGTACTTACAGTGTTATCTGACGTCGCCAAGTACACATGACATATATAGTCAGTTCCCAACTGAGTACGTGTGAGGTAGGCGAAACAACGTGGGTCCTGATGCAGACGAGCAAAACGGGACAGCCCCTGCAAATGATGCTCAAGGATGGTCTCCCCTGTCTCCTGACCTGAAGGATCCCGTCCTTTGGCTCGCAGGAATCCGTCACTCCCTACTTCGACATTCACCTGGTCACATACATTAACAATGAATAATCAGAAAAACGTTATGATGTTGAAAAAAAATCTTTTTTGAAGACAATAGTTTAGCATAAGTTTTTGATAACCATCATCTTCATCAGCCAAGATCTAACTAAAGATGGTTATAAAAACAGTTTCAGTTTCTCAAGGAGGCATCACTGCATTCTAACAAATCCATATTATATACTACACTACATCTGCTGGGCAGATGCCTGAGAGCAGCAAAACCCAACACACTGGTCAGGCCTCGAGTGGATTTCTTCTACAGAATTTTGCCATAGGTTCTTTTTCAATGCATTGAATGTCTGCTGCACATGTATACAGGACCTCGGTTTAATTTCTCATCCGAATGATTAGCTGCTCAGTTTGATTTTCCAGTCAAACTCGGGAGAATGGGTGAGAATGGGACTCAACCCTGACAAGATAAGATGTGTTTATTTCCCATGGGGACCCTCACAGACGCTGTATTGGCAGCTAAGCATCTTAACCATTCTGCCACCTTGCTTGAATACAAATGAAAATATTCTTTGGTCTGCAGAACATGAATAACTTAGCTGCTGTTTTTCTTGTTTATAGATTATAACTAGTTCCAACCACACACTGTACCTTCTTTGTGGATGACAAAAAGAAAAGCACTTGTGTGATGACCTGCTTGAATTATCTAAATCTGGTATTGTCGCTTTTTTTCCTTTTCGTTTTTTTAATCTAATCAAGTTTTCTTCCGAATCAAAAGGTTTTCTTTCAAAGTAAAATTTCAGTTTCACTCTGTGGTATGAGGTGGAATAAAAACTCAAGGAAATATGCATACAGCTTGTGAGAATGACAAAAGCAGACTCTGCAGACCACTACTTTCCTTTTCTTCTGTTTGACAAAGTCAAGACCTGTTTTGATTTTGTTTTTTCTGACAGGTTATTTCTGATTCTGCGTTTCAAATTTAAATCAGCTGTACATCACTAATTGAGTACAGAATATGAACAGGCACTGACACTAGTGACAGTTACAGGCAGTCAGAGATTTAGTTCTGAAATGGAATGGACAGGTGACACTGATCAATATAGTCTAAGCCACCAGACTTTGGTTAAAAAGGACAAGGAACAAATGTTGTGCCTTTCATTATTTTAGACACCCAATATCGTTTTGCACAATCCTTTGTGCATATATATATGCTATGTGTACTGTATCAATAAACATTGCAGTACAGAGACCTACACACACACACACACACACTCAACTGCCAAATAAGAAAATCTTGCTTTATAACTTTCTACATGGCTTTTATTATACAGTTCCATTTGTATTGGTTGTCCAAGTTATAAAAAAAATAAATAAATAAATAATGTGAAATCCCATACACTATGAATGATAATGTGACTATGGGACAGATTTCTAATGGACTCTGACACTCAGTGGCAGAAGCAAACTATGATGAATTTTCTTCTTTTTTCTCACCATCATGGATTGTTTGCTTACCTCTTTGATGCCGTCCCTTTTCCGCTTGACCTCTGCCATAACCCAGGGCTGCAGGCTCTGGGTGTACAGACGATGCATGAGAGCAGAGCCCAGATACCACACAGTGAACGTCTGTTTCTTCCACCCAACCTCTGTCCCTTCCTCTCTTGCACCTTCGCTTTCTGACACACTGCTGAACGATTCGGAGTTTTCCATTTTGCATTTGGTGTCAATCCCAGCAACGCTATCCGCATGTGCAGTTTTCGTGGTCTCTTCACATACATTTTCTGCTTCCTTCGTCTCCATTTTGAATGAGAGCAGACGAACAATCCCGACAACCCACGACCGAATTAAAAAACAATAACAAAAAGCCCAATCTTTTTCCGGGTCACCTGATGATTACTATCTTCGTCTGCTCGAAGAAAAGACCTGTCCCGTGCACTTCTCCTCTCCCTTTGCTCAACACATACAATCTTTGTTGTCGCTTAGCTGTCAAGTGTCATGCACCATATCTAACACATTGGCCACTGCCAATGCAAGGTGAGAGCAACACAGTCTGTGGTCCCCATTCCATTGTCTGATTTTCTGGCAGTCCCACAGTCAGATTACATGCCAGTTGCATGCCATTGCCTGCCACTTAAACACCAGCGTAGCAAAGATTCGGAAAAGGTAAGAATCGCACGGCAACTAGTTACTCTGTTGTCTAAAAAAGATAGCTTGTGGCATGCACATTAGCCTGATCGCCCTCGTGTTTTTCTGGATGACGTCATCGTCTTTTTTGACAGGAGAGTGCAGGGTGGGCGAGGAAAGGATGAGACTGAGGGGGCAAATGGGGGCGTGGCGAAGGTCAAAAAAGTTAAAGTGCAAATTTTAATGGAGTTTATGCGTCTGTTCGGGGAACAGGGTGAAAGTGGCACATTATGATATCGGGCCAAACCCAAACCCGTAGATGAATAATACTGAAAAGAATCAATATCAGGTTTATCTGTTGGTGATAAAGACACTTGCAAAACAGATCATTAGCACAAGAACAGGACATGATTCGGCTAAGAATAAGTTTTATATTTCTTTGTCCTTGTAAACATTCCTTTTTAAGAATACTGGGATTTCAAACACGGCTGGACTAAGTTGCTAATTTTGTGTGAAGTAATGATAAACTGCGATGAATAGGACAGAAAAGTACCATCCCATGCGTGTAATCAGTGTTCCGGCAGTACAATGTACGTCCAAGCAACGAAGCATGCTGGCGAATATTTAGCGTGTTCCTAAATTAATCTTGTTGATCGACTGCACCTACCCACCAATAAAAGACCGCTCATCGAAGGCCGCGTGGCCGGCCGGGTTTTACTTGTTTGTTTGAGGATGCATCAATTAAGGGGCAGAGTTTCAGTTTCAGTTTCTCAAAAGGCGTCACTGCGTTCGGACAAACACCCGCTACACCACATCTGCTACTAGACAGATGTCTGACAGCAACATAACCTAACGCGTTTATCAGGCCTTGAGTGCATGCTTTTTGATTTTCCAGTCAAACTTGGGAGAAAGGGCGGGAGCGGGATTCGAACCAACACCCTCACGAACTCTCTGTATTGGCAGCTGATCGAGCGCCTTAACCATTCTGCCATCTTCCTCATTAAAGGGAGAGAAATCCATGCAAATAATCTGATTTTGAAATAGGATTTCACTCCCATTGCACAGCACGTTCTCTCGTTCTATCGGACCTCTGTGTGTGTGTGTGTGTGTGTGTGTGTGTGAATGACAAACAATGACAGAGACAGACAGGAAGTTAATTGGAAAAAGTGTCAAGTCTGAATAACAAAATATAGTTTTTCTTTTTTGTGTCACATCTTACACTTCTGACAGTGTCAGTGCTGTGTTTGTGTCACATCACACACTTCTGGCAATATCAGTGCTGTGCTTTTTTCACATCATACATTAAATTTTCTGGCAATAACAGTGCTTTTTTTGTCGCATCATAACATTTGTGTCACATCATCCACTTCTGACAGTGTCGGTGCTGTGCTTTTCTCACATCATACATTTCTGGCAGTAACAGTGCTGTGCTTTTCTAATGTCATACAGTTTGTGTCTCATCATACACTTCTCACAAAGTCAGTGCCGTTTAACGTTTGTGGAATATCATACAGTTTGTGTCATATCATACAATTCTGGCAGTGTCATAGCTGTGTTTGTATCACATCATACACTTCTTATATGCTGTTTAGATGACATTGTACAGTCTGTGTCACATAATACTCTTCTGGCAGTGTCAGTGCTGCATTTGTCAAGTCATACATTTCAGGCAGTGACAATGCTCTTTGTGCTGCATCATACACACCACATCATACATTTCTCATTGAGTTGGTGCTGTTTGTGTCACATCATACACTTCTGGCAGTGTCAGTGCTGTGTTTGTGTCTCATCATACACTTCTGGTAGTGTCAGTGCTGCGTTTGTGTCTCATCATACACTTCTGGCAGTGTCAGTACTGTGTTTGTGTCACATCATACACTTCTGGTAGTGTCGGTGCTGTGTTTGTGTCACATCATACACTTCTGACAGTGTCAGTGCTGTTTGTGTAACATCATATACTTTGTGTCATATCATACAATTCTAGCAGTGCCATTGCTGTTTGTCACGTCATACATTCACTGCAGTGTCAGTGCTGTTTGAGTCATATCATACATTTCTGGCAGTGTCAGTGATATGTTTGCGCCACATTATACAATTCTGTCAGTGTCAGTCCTGTGTGTCATGTTATAATTTCTGGAAATGTCAGTGCTGCGTTTGTGTCATGTCATACACTTCTGGCAGTGTCAGTGCTGTGTTTGAGTTACACACTGGTGATGTCCACACTGTGTTTGTCTCATGTCATACACTTCTGGCAGTGTCAATGGTGTGTTTGTGTCACATTATACATTTCTGGCATTGTCAGCAGTGTGTTTGTCATGTCATACACCTCTAGCTGTGTGTGTCAGTGGTGTGTCTATGTCAGATCATACATTTCTGGTAGTGTTGTGTCTTTGGTAAACTGTATACTTTTGTCAGTGTCACACTGTGTACATATGTCAGAGTCAATATCATGTCATATCATTATTATACCCTTGTGTCAATACCACATCCCTGTCACATCTCAACATCATACACTGGAGAGAACTTTGTGCAGTGTTCATTTATTTTGCAAACAAAAACATCTACATGGTTCTCATGCAAGTTGGGTACAAATTCTCACTCCAGCAGAAACATGAACATACAGGAATTACCAACATAAAAGAGAAAGTAGAAGCAAAAGCAGCTGGCTGTGAAGTAGAGGGAAAAAAAAACAACAACCCATAATTATAATATATGGGACACTATGAAATAACAGCTCAATCTTTTCTTAGATTTGCTTTCTTTGTGATCAGAAAAAAGGTATAACATAAAATGATACAACAGATTGTCATACAACCAGAAACTGATGTCATCCAGTACAATGCATCACAATGTATTTTGACTGAAAAGAAACCGTACACTACACACACACATGCCTGCATGCACGTATGCTTCTACATGTAAAATAAACATGCAGGATATAATGAAAACACAATCACAAACAGTGCACAGACAAGCAACATGTCAGGGAAAACAATGTTACATATTTTTAAGTGGGGGCAACATTTTCAGGAGTTGATTTTGAGAGTGATTTGTTTGTTTTGTGTGTGTGTGTTTTTGCTTTTCAGGATGAAGCAAACTGAACATTATCATGACACAATTCATACAACAGAAAATTCTAAACTGAAGGAGCTGCAAAAGAAAAGGAAAATTGTCTATAGATTTTCGCTGCAAGATGTGAGACATTCAGTGATTCATTTTCAAGTCAGATGAGGAGGGAAGCTCTTTTGATACTGTTGTGGACAGAGAATTCAGAAACGTACACAGGCCTTTGGACACAATACAGATGGCAGATGAAAAGGGTATAGGGGAGGGAGTGTGGAGGGTGGTGGCAGGGTCGTGTTTCGGTCTTGCAGCACAGCTGTAACTCTTTGGAGTTTGTCAAGATAATGACTGGAACAGTCTGACAAAAGTGAGTCCAGCTTAGAGAAGAGAAATGCAGAATTATTTATAAAAAAAAATTAAAATAAAAAAAATCATCTCACCCTCCCACCTTTTTCCTTCAAGGTTTTTGCATCTTCTTTGTTAAAAGAAAAAATCAATGCTCTTATAAGTGCAAAACCACCCCAAGAATACAAATAAAATAAACATAAACAAACAAACAAGCAACAATTTAAGAGCACTGAATACACAGCAACAATGTGTGTACAGTGTCTCTTACTCCATTATAACATCATCAATTTCGTCTTCTTGCCTACCCAAACAGCCACAGTCAAACCGCCAGGTCTGGTGCGGACTTACTGGGTGCGTCTCTTGTCAGTCGGATGTTGCTGGATTTTTGTGTGCATGTAGTTGTCTGAAACTGAATTTCTGCTGCATGATACAGTGCATGGATCTAAGCAATGGATAAAGCAAGAAGAGTTGTGATGGATAAACTGGATGGAGTGCATAAAAGTGACTGTATGGTGAATCCATATTTGTTTTGTTGTTGTTGTTTTTATAAACAAATTCATCTGTCATCATCAACAATCAAATTTATCTGTCATCATCAACAATCATGAGATGTTGCTGTTGTAAATTCATCCTTCATCTTCAACAATAAAGAGACACAAAATTTTGTTGTTGTTTTAAATTCATCTATCATCATTAACAATGAAGACAACATTTTTATCAATGAATTCATCTATCACTGTCAATAATCAAGAGAGATTGTTGTTTATAGTTCATCTATTATCATCAACAATAAAGAGACATTTAATATTTTTGTTGTTGTAAATTCACCTATTATCATCAACAATGAAGAAACATTCAATAATGCTCTGTTGTACATTCAACAGTGCTGTCTTGTGTGTCAACAAGACTGAACAGGATTGGAATGAGAGCAAAAACTGCCACTGCAGCCCATAGCAGAAAAAAAACTAGACTGGAATAACGAAAAAAAAAACAGCTGCAAGCGATATCGTGGTCGTCTTGGGGACTAGAAGCTAGCCTCGGAAGACCTCACCCAGCAGCACGGAGCTGGCTTTGCTAAGGATGTCCAGGTGAGGATCCAGGGATCGGCCCAGTCCCTCCACAATCCCCATGGCCAGGATGATGGTGGCAAAGTTGGACTCCAGCTGGATGTGATGGCGACTCAGCATCGAGAACAAGTCCGACATCAGCGCCGACACTTTGAGCTGGGAGTCAGAGAAAAGAAGTTATATGTATGTGTGTGTGTGACAGAGAGAAACAAGTGCCTGCACACACATGTAACAGATTGTACACAAACACTTCAGTATGCACATGCTCTTACTAACACACACACACAAAGACACACACACACACACACACACACACACACACACACACACAGAGCTGACCTTGGACAACTGCAGTGTAGTGTCCCTGGCAGTGTTGACCAGGTGCGCCATGTCACGCCTGAAAGCCTCAGGGTCCTTGCACTGCATGTGATGGGACTTCTCCAGAAACAGGTCAGCCACCACCTCTCCCTGAAACCATCTGCTGCCGTCACATTACGCTCAACACTAAGGAAGCAAGGTGACAGAATGGTTAAGACGCTTATCTGCCAGTACAGTGTCTGTGAGGGTCCAGGTCTGAATCCCAGTCTCGCCCTTTCTCCAAAGTTTGACTGGAAAATCAAACTGAGCATCTGATCATTTGGATGAGATGATAAACTGAGGTCCCATGTGCAGCATACACTTGGGGCATTGAGAAAGAAGCCATGGCAACATAAGTGTTGTCCTCTGGCAAAATTCTGTAGAAGAAATCCACTCTGACAGGTACACACATATATGTGCATGAAGTCAAGGCCCGACTAACACTTTGGGTTATGCTGCTGTCAAGCATCTGCCTAGCAGACCTTGTTTAGTGCACATATATGGATTTGGCCAATTACAGTGATGCTTCCTTGAGAAACTGAAACTGAACCTAAACCAAACCACCTGTTTAACTAGATGAAACCATCAGTGGTGGGAGTCTTGCTTTATTATAATGGCATGGACAGGGGTTAACTGACTGGCCTTTTGGGGCAGTGGCCTAGTGGTAAAGCGCCGAACAAGGAACTGAGTGTGCACAGGTTCAAGTCCCACATACAGACTGGGATTTTTACTCCTACCTCCACTAACATCTTGAGTGGTGGTCTTCATGCTAGTCATTGAATGAGATGATGCACCGAGGTCCTGTGTACAGCATGCACTGAGAACACATAAAAGAACCCACAACAACAAATGGGTTGTCACTAGGAAATTGCTGTAGAAAAACCCACTTTAATTAGTAAAACAAACACACCTGTAGTCAGAAAAAAGAATGAAAAACCTGGGTGGCAATGCACTGTGGTGACATGCTCTGGAGAGCAACTCGAATTACATTGATAGATGTCAATGCATATGTGTATAGATATATATATAAATATATATATATATATATATATGTGTGTGTGTGTGTGTGTGTGTGTGTGTGTGTGTGTGTGTGTGTGTGTGTGTTTGAACATGTGGTTGTGTTTGTATGCTAGCACATATAAACAGAGAACTAAGAAAAAAATCAATGCACACCGAGTGAAGCAGACAAACCTGGCCTTTGACGACAGCTGTGAAGACCTGCTGAAACTTGACCCGGTCGTCCTGTTCCAGGCTGGCTGTAATCCCACAATCCAACAGAACGAGGCGAACCGGACAGTCCTTGTGAGCAACAGTTGTCATGACAACATCACCGATGTCTACCATCACAAGGCTGTCTTCTGTCTGTGAGGAAAAAAAGAGTGCCTCTAAGTTCAGGTCAGTGGTTTGATCTAATTTCTTCATGACTGATGATATTTCTCTCAAAACAAAGTATGGCTGTCTACATGACCTCCTATGTCAAAATATGTGCTGACCTGCTAGTGCTGTTTACAAAGAATACACACATTAAAGATCCTCTAATCCATGTCAGCATTCAGTGGGTTATGGAAACACAAACATACCTAGCATGCATACAGCTGAAAACAGAGTATTGGCTGCCTACATGGCAGGGTAAAAACAGTCGTACATGGAAAAAGCCTACTTGTAAATACAAATAAACATAAAAGAAGGCACTCACGAACGCAGAATACCAAAAATCACCCATTACCTGTTGTGTGAAGGCGTCAGCGTTCTGCACCAGGATGTTCCCAGGGTGAAGGTCACCATGAACAAAGTTCTTCACAAACACCTGCACACCACAACAACAAATACCTGAACACAACCAGAATAAACAGCTGAAAACACCACCACCAGCAACAACAACAAAAAAGAAAGAAAAAACAGTATCAGTGAGCCTGGGTGTGAATGAAAGGATGGCAGAAGAAGTAGAAGAGTGGGGCAAAGGGCAATGAGGTTATGACCCTTAAAGTTGGGTCTGAAAGGAGAGACTGCTGTTTTTTAAAAGCCAGCACAAAATATGTTTGACTGTTTGTGTGCAAGCACATGTGTGCCTATGTATCCTAGCTATTCTTACAGGAGTGAGAAACAATGATGTGTGTCAATACGTGTGTGTTTGCACATGTGTGCTATGTATTCCAGCTATTCTTACAAAAGTGAAAAGACAATAGTGTGTGTTCATACTTTTGTGTGCAAGCACATGTGTGCCCTTGTATCCCAGCTATTTGTACACGAAAGACAGAATGACACATGTGCATGTTTTTGTGCAGCACTTGTGTGTCTATGTAACCCAGCAAAACCTACATGAGTGAGACACAGAGAGCAGAGAGGTGTGTATCATTAGTGTGTGTTCAAGCACAAGTGCACCAATGCATATTAGCTACTTTCACATGAGAAAGAGAATGGTGTTTGTGTGCAAGCATGTACGACTATGCATCCCATTTGTACATACATGAGTGAAATACAGAGCAGTGTGTATCATGTGTGTGTTTGTGTGCACACACATATACCCCTATATATGTAGTTCATGTGAAGGCCTGTGGGCAATTACAATGATACTGACCATCTGCAGCAAGGCATCAACACCTAAATCAGCCAGTTTTTCTTTCAGTCCAGGACAGACCTTCTCCTCACTTGGAATAAAATCACTGATGGGTTGACCCTCCTGAAAATACAGTCAACCTGAATTAATCAGATGTTGCAGCCCACATAAAATCCGATGTTTAAAACCTGTACACAAATGTATTATTTACAGACAACAGGCATACCATAACGCAACATACATTTTGTATAACAAACATTCCTCACAGATAACAAACACCTGAAAGACATTGTGTGTAAATACAAGTTTCTGTTACAAGTGAGTTGGTCTTCACTTTCTGTGCCAAACTGTTACAAGCATCAGAAAGGCAGTTATCCAACACAAAAATTCAGAAATGACAACATACACA
>NC_134899.1:22974026-23059026 GCF_041734735.1 Babylonia areolata
TGACAATATGGCCTTCCTCAAAGTCCATGAAGGTGATTTGGAGAAGTGCAGTATATATGTACTCTAAGGCCTTCATGACAGTACAGTGAGATGACAACTTGAGAGTGCAATACACATGTACTCTGAGGACTTTGTAATAGTATACAAAGGTGATTGTTGGGAGTTCAGTATATACACTCTAAGCCCTTCCTTATAATACGATAAGGCAATAAGTAGGAGCGCAGTACTCATGTACTCAAAGGCTTTCCTATCAATACACTAAAGCAAATACAGTACTAGACATATACTCTATGACCTTCTTAGCGGTAACACTATAGGCGCTCCAGAATGACTACAACCTCACACAAAGTGCAAAATCTCTTCCTCCTATCCTCCACACCCATATCCAGGTGAACTGGGTCCCTCTTTCCCATATCTGGCAAACCTAGGGCACTCCACTGTGTGTTTACCATGGTTTAAACAAGGACAATACCTTCACTGCTACAGCAATGTAATTTGGGTCGTCTTGATATGGCAAAGTGTTCTCAGCCTCTGGGTCACCGGTAAAGTTGACATCACACTCATCTGAAACACACACACACACACACACACACAGAGAACTTTAATATCATCCTTTTAACTATTTCATGGCACAGAAGGCAACCAGTTCATGAATCCAGATACGAACAACACAAAAAATGTATCAACAAGTACACATTGTGAAGTACCAATAAGTACACACACAATGACAAAATAGTCAATATACTAGCACATTAAACACACACACACACACACACACACACACACAAATGCACATGCACATATGCACACACACACCACAAGACCAGATGTATGAATGACTCACCTGACAATGAAAATGTGTCTGAATGACTTGGAATCTCCACACCTGCAAGAGTCAGATAAATCAATATATCACCTGTAACTAGTGTAAGAATCACATAAGACAATGTATCACATGGACGAGTCAAATAAATCAAATATATTAAAAAAGATCACCAAGAAAAGTCAAACAGAACAATAGATCAACTGAAAAAATCAAACATATCAACATATCATTTTGAAGAGACAAATATGTCAACATATCAGCTGGAAGAGTACAATTAATATGAACAGCAATAAATTTTGAAAGAAAATTTATAAAACCATGTCCCAAATATAGAAAATAAGTACTATCAAAATTCAGGTCAAGCACTTTTTAACATCATACACATCTTTAGATATATAACACAGGTTGGTGGATCTATCTATAGCTATATACGATGTGGGTGGAGGTAAACACATGATCATGATGATGTCATAATTTCCACTCCCCATTCTGTGTAATGTGTCATGCAGCTGCCTGCCTGTTACTCTGTGTTGTAGGCGCTTGTCAGTCCGTCAGCCTGTCAGACACTTGTCAGTCTGTACGCCATGCACTTTGTTCTTCTGCCAAGCACTTGTGAATCCATCAACCTTTCAGTAATTATCTGACTGCTGATTAACTTCACCATGACTTAAACAAATAAACAAAAACAAAATAAAAAAGAGGAAAAGAGAGAGAGAGAGAGAAAAAAACAAAAAAAAAACAACTTCACCATGTGTGATGAATGTAAAAAATTTAAAAATCCATGGTTATGGCTGTCAGTTTCAATCTTAATCTGGTGCAAAGTCATTAACTAAACAAAATAAATAAATCAATTCATCGATTAAAATTAAAACATCAACTTGCGATCTTTTGTCTCAAACAGTTCTCGATGGGTCTACTGATACCATGTGTGGTAACTGGTATTAATCATAATATTGGCATACTGACATATTTGATGACGGGCAGGACAGAGCAGTGTTGGGTGTAACAGACCACAGCACTATAAACACAACGCTGTGTGTCAAGGGGGACAAACAGTGCTGTGACCTCACTCACCGTCTCTGAAGTATATATCATCCAGAGTGTCACTGTCATCAATGGCCTCCAACGTTTCTGCTGTCAGGTTGTTCATGTGAACGTATGCCTTGTACACCTAAAACATGTATGCACAAGCTTCAAATAAAACATGCATGATTGCCTGAAGGTGCAAGCGCACATGCACACACATACACAAATACAAACAAACAGCTGTCACATGTATACATGTACAAATACTACTTGTCAAATGTAAACCTGCACATCAGTCATCAAATGCATGTCTGCACACACAAGCTGTTAAATGTTTACCTGCACACACTGTCATACCAGGTGTCAAAGGCACAAAATGTCTTCTTGCACACCAGTACAGTGTTTTATACAAGATTTACTTGAAGAATACACTCATACCACTCTGTTCCGGATAAACCCAAACAGCACCACATTTACTTCAACAGCAAACACACACACACACACATAATATAATATATATATATATATATAGAGAGAGAGAGAGAGAGAGAGAGAGATACATAAATATGTATGTATAATATATATGTATATATCAAAATTCAACACCACCTTCACTATTCCTGACTCACCTGAGCAATGCAACCTGAGCCCAAAGGCTGCTGGGTCTTGTCAATCTTGATGACCTCATGCCACTGCTTCCCATATGCCCTCACCAAGACCTGCTCCGTGTGGCACCAGTCGTGGGGCTGCACCATGGAGTGAAGTTGAGAAAACAGCTCACAGAACTCAGGGCTGAACAGATCTCGGCGCGTGCTGGCCCACTGGCCCAGCTTGATGTAGACGGGGCCACAGATCTGGACAGCATGGAATAGAACCCACAGCCACACCTTGTGCAGTCTGGTGCTGAGGAAGGTGAGGGGGTAGAGACACAAGAGGGGGCCGAATGTCAAACACATTCTGACGCACTGCACGTAGAGGAGAAAGCCGGAATGAATCCATTGCTTCACCGTCTGCTGCTGCTGCTGCTGCTGCTGTTGTGGCTTCATAACTACAGCGTCTTCACACTGTACTGTGATCCTGGGTAAGCAATCCAGAGCCAAACCAGACCCACGTCTGGACTCCCCCCAGTACAATATCAAACCAACCCCAGCTGGCACCAGACAGTACACAAGTCCATATCTTGTCACTGTTCTCCACATGCCACTGTTTTTCTTTGATGTCTGTAACAGTCTGTAAGCCTGACTCTGCAGACATGGTCTGGACTGCTTTGACATGACAGTGATGCCTGATGTCATTCCATGCAATCTGAGTACTTTTGCCAGAGCACAGAACTTGCATGTGTTAGTCAGCATTGTGAGACCTGGTTTCAAAATGTGTTCCATCGCAGAACTGTACCACAGTGTTCACTATGTGCTACCAGTACAAGTCATTGAAAGTGTGTCATGTGTACACACAATCTTTCTCTTTGAAACAAACGGGAACACGTGGTCCTTCAATGTTCTCCTTTCCTGAAATGAAAGGGATGCAACAACAGTGTTACAAGTCTATGGTCATCATACTGCCATTCTCATACCATGGCATTTATAGTTTTTTCCACAGGTGTGCTATGTCATAGCTGATCATTATCACTGTTAATGCTATCATGATAACCGGTAAGTTTTGAATTTATGGTTTCATAGATAGGTGTCATAGATCACAATTAAGTATTGTACCAATGGATTATAATATTCATGTATGACTTTGGATAAGCAAGCTGAAACTTTTTTTTTTCATATCACAATACATGTATAATATGTAATGAACACAAAAAACAAAACCAAAGAAAGTGAAAATTGTCAGCAGAAAATGACCTATATTTTGAAAGTAAGATAAAATAATGACCTCTTTCCACAGAAAACAGATAAAATGATGAACTGGTTTCATTTCTGTACCTTTACAGTTTTTAATGCTTATTTGTTCTCAATCCTAAGAGATACTAAAAATTATGGTGCTTGCTTTTTTTTCTTTCTTTTTTTATTATTATTTCATTTTACTCTCTCTCCCTAAAATAAGAAAAAGGAAAATTTGTTTTGTGAAGCATGACTCCAAGTTCTGCATCACATGATGGAAAGACAAAATATCCTGTGGAGTGGACACTGATAATATGTAACCTGTTATCCTAAATGAAGAAACACACACACACACACACACACACACACACACACACACACACACACACACACACACACACACACACACACACACATGGGTGCTTCATGCATACAAATATGGAACAAATAAATATGATTGTAAGGCCAATACAAAATGAATCACACACACACACACACACACACACACACACACACACACACAGGGACACATGGGTGCATGATGTTCAGCCTATCCAGTCATCATGCCACATCAAAAATTGGTACAATCACTTGTTCAACTACTGAACTGGCGCTGGAATATAATTGTTTTTACAAACATTAGTTCAAAGAGCTTTAAATACTGGAGTCCTGAATGATATTCCACGAGATACATCATCAACTGCATACCAACAGCTTCGTCTTCATGCGTGTAACAGTGACTACACTGCCACGGAGATTGCACGGTAACAGAAACCCATGTCTGGAAAGAGAACGACCCAGAAGGATTTATGACAACAAAAGTTCCGTCGCTGGATTTCACCGCATTACTGTGATAGTTATGGGTTTTATCAACAGGTTACTGCCAGTACCGTTTACTTTTCATCCGGAGACTGCAGCTGATTCCTGGAAGTTTCATGGCAGAACCAGGCCCAAGAATACATAACTCAAGTTTGAAAAAATCAAAAATGGCTCTCTTTTTCTCTGTGTGTCTCTAAAATAACGGTTGAACATTCTTCGCTGAACGATGGCAACATCAGCACATTGACTCTGTGGAAAGAAGGCAGCAAGTTTTTTGCACTTTCAGCTTTGTAATAAATCTTCACAATCACTTTTACATGTTCAAAATCTACCTGTTCACTCAGGTAAGAAACATTATCTTACCGGCAAGGAGTTCCCCAAATCGACGAAAAAAGACGCTGTCCAGTCATAGTGGGATCTGCCGTCAACTGTTGTGATGTGCCTGTGGTCATGCACGAGATGTGTGCTACGAAGGGAGTTCACTCTCCATTACTTTAGCAGTTGTCGTCCGAGGAAGGGGGCGGAAATGGGAAGCTGATCGAAACATACCAGCATTCTCGTTGTAACTTTTTTGTTGTTGTTTTTTTGCTTTTTTTTTGTTTGTTTGTTTGTTTTGTTGTTGTTGTTGTTATTTTTTAATACGGTTGATAGCTCCAATCCAGTCCCATTGATCCGTCGCCCATACATCTGACTGTGCTTGACTGCCCGCCTGTCATGAATAACAATTACACTTCTTTTTTTTAAAGTTTGCAGAGAAGGTTAAATTCTTTCCTCTGAAGGAAACAATTGTTTCAATGACTAATGCACCACACAGCATTGTCATTGTGATCATCGGCATGTCGAATGCGTTGTATATCAAAGGAGCGCCCGGTTTTCTGTACATTGAGCAAAATGGTCACTGAGCAAAAAGCCTGGCAAAACCATCACATAGGCCTGTTTGTGGAGTTTTCTTTTTCTATCACACTGCTGTGGTCATCTTTGCGCACAGCCAGTTACAGGTATACTCAGTGTTATAGTTAACTTCATAAACAAGTCTGAGTCAGCGAAACTAACACTGTGGGTGACTGAAAGTCGAGCCGGGTGTAGCAGAGTGGCACTGGCCGCCGGGATGGACGGGTGAGGGTTCTGTTGGGGAAACAGGGCAGTCCTATCGATCATTTAATCCACTCGCCGTAGTTACCATCAGCAGCAGTACAGGCCTGATCTTTTCACACCATATAAAGTTATCTTCAATCTCCACAAGTCCCGGTCGTCCGCTGTCAGTGGGATCTTAACACTGTCCAACAACTGTGGGTCTTGACTGAGTCACTCCACCCGTCGCCATTTATCACAAGTCGCATTACTATAATCCAGTTAGCTTTCTCAAGTAGTCAGTATCCACTGATCGGATGGGAGGAGCATGTTATTCCTTGGGCATACAAACCAAGTCAGGTCAGTACAAGCCAGTTTCGTTGGCCGAAGCTGGTGATTCAGTTTATGTCACTGACGGCTACCAAGTCACCCCCGTGTCTGCGAAAGTCTTGATTTCAATGGGACCTGGAAGATTGTAAGAGAGAGACAGAGACAGACAGACAGAGACAGAGAGAAGAGTCATACAGAAGTGTCAGGAGCTCGACCTGTTTTCGTGGCGGTAAATATGGGACTGAGCCACTGTTTGGCTGGTGATCCAGATTTGAAATGATGGCACCATTTCTTGCCAGCCGGCTGAAGCAGATGATAGTTTAAGGATTTTAAGTGCTTTAGATTATACACTGATTTTAATCTATGGGTACTCTCTCTCTCTCTCTCTCTCTCTCTCTCTCTCTCTCTCTCTCTCTCTCTCTCTCCCAGGCTCTCGTTTCAGCGTCAGTTCAATCATCACACTGCAGTGAAACGTTTGTACACAATGATGAACAGGTCACCAGCCTGGACTTTGAAACTCTTCTCATGGTGACCTCTTATGCTGAAATCATCTACAACGCCCTAAATTTTTATGTTGAAAAAAAAAAGAACAGAGTGGGATCCAAAATAACACAAATTTCATCTAAATATTTTCCCAAACTAAGAGGATTAAGTAATATGACTATTCAAACCAAAGTGGGTCAAATTATGACCACCCACCCCCTCGGACCCCCTCAGTCCCCCGGGTGAAAAAGATAAACAAAAAAAATATAAGCAACAAACAAGAACTGAAGCATCGGATGTGGCGTATGCGGGCGGATAAAAAAACAAAAACAAAGACTAGCAATCAATTTTAGTGCTGTCCAGATTTTGAAATATGTTCTAAATTCAAAATAATAAAACGACCAAAAACAAAACAAATAACAAGAAAACAAACAAACGAACACAAAACAACAACAACAACAAACAAACAAAAAAACAAAAAACACACACATTTTTGTTTGTCAGAAGTGGGTGTATTTATATCTTTCCCAGCGATTCCCAGCGTCCTGTCACTACAACCGTTTGTCTATCTGCAAGTCTTTTTGTCCATTTTCATACACTAGTTTATTTCCGGGGCGTTGCTGTCTATATAAAATTATGTTATGCATGATATTGCTTTTATATGTATCTTTTTAAAATATTTCTTTGTTTATTCAGTTCTCGTCTTCTTACTTAGTCATATATTTAGTATTTGATTCCTTGTTTATTCGTTTCTCTTTTTTATCTGTTCATTCTTCTTCTTTTTTCTTTTTCCTTGTTTCACTTGTTTGCTCATTTACTTGTTCATTCACTGAAAAGAAACAAAGAAGAATCACGGACTCCAGCTGTTTAAATGATCTTGGTCATTTCCCAGCTTGATACCGAAAGCGCGATCCTGAAAGCACAAACTTTGGATTGTCCAAAAGCCGGTGCGACCTTGGAGAGACCCAGCTAGACTGACCATTAGTCTGGAGTCTTTATTACTCATATTAACCAAAAGCGGCGCCCCGGTCGAGTGAGTGCTTTGTTTTGAACATACGGGGTTGTTGTTGTTGCTGCTGTTGTCGTTTTTGATACTTTTTAAGTATGAAATGACATCCTGCTAATAAAAGCTACTAAACTGATGCTTCAGCGTCCCACCCCCCCCCACCCCCCATATATATATATATATATATATATAGAGAGAGAGAGAGAGAGAGAGAGAGAGAGAGAGAGATTAATCATGTCATGGTTTACAGAGAGAATATGTCACCATTTCAAAATATAACTAGTTTAAAAAGTCCCAAAATATGTCTCACTGTGACCTCTATTTACCCCCACCCCACCCCCTCCCTTAACTTGAATGCAAGTGACGATAGAATTCGTAAAAAGAAAAAAAATCTACCTTGTTGGCAGATTCATGGGGATCGACTGTCACTGGAATGGATGCTGTGGCGGTCTTTATTCCAGTGGAGTGGTCCTCACTCTGGCTCCGTGAATAGGCAACTGATTACTGTTGTCAATGTGTGTGTGTGTGTGTGTGTGTGTGTGTGTGTGTGTGTGTGTGTGTGTGTGTGTGTGTGTGTAATGAGGCTTCACAGGTGGAATATCTGTTACAGCACCGACGACCAGTATATTATGTCATCGTAATTATACGTTTACTTCCGAAAAGGCACAAAAATTAACACCATTGAAGTGACTCAGCAGAAGTTTTCTCAGGAAGTGTGGCCAAAGTTTCACCTCACATCGGTAGACCCATGTGAACCGGCACTGGCACTAAGTACTGCAGCATGGCTGGTGATATTGGGCCGGGTGTATGTGTGTGTGGTTGTGGGTGAGGACCGGAGGAAGTAAGAGCTTACCGAGCCGCTTGAGTGTGATGCCTTCACGAATTTGTAAGTCCGGCTGTGGATGCCTGACACTGGTACGACACAGAAGATGACGCAACAACAACAGCAAAACAAAAGATTAAGGACAATCAAATAAATAGAAAAACAAAACAAAAAATGATTAACTAACTAACTAGATAAATCACTGATTTCATTATTTAATCAATAAAACCGTCTGGTAGGGGATACACGTCATACTCAAGTTAATCAGTAAAATAACCTCATATGGCTGTGAAAAACACATCGGAAGGATTTAAACAGTTTCAGTTTCAGTTTCACTTTCTCAAGGAGGCGTCACTGCGTTTCGGACAAATCCATACACCTACACCACATCTGTTGAGCAGATGCCTGACCAGCAGCATAACCCAACGCGCTTAGTCAGGCCTTGAGTGCATGCTTACATATTTGTGTACCTATGAAAGTGGATTTCATTTTACGTAATTTCGCCAGAGGACAACACTCTCGTTGCCATGGGTTCTTTTTCAGTGCGCCAAGTGCGTGCTGCACACGGGACCTCGGTTTATCGTCTCATCCGAAAGACTAGACGCTCAGTTTGATTTTCCAGTCAAACTTAGGAGAAAGGGCGAGAGCGGGATTCGAACCCACACCCTCACGGACTCTCTGTATTGGCAGCTGAGCGTCTTAACCATTCTGCCACCTTCCTCCTTTAAACAACACCGTTTTAGTCAAGTTCACTCTGCACGACACATCAAAGACCATTGCCTTTTGTCGGTCTCACTCCATTTGATTTTTTTCCAGGTTAGCTGACAAGAGAAAAAAGTAACCTGTCTTTTAATTGTTGTTGATAAAGGTGTATTGTGGTTTTTTGGTTGGCTTGGTTTTTTGTGTGTTTGGGGGGGGGGGGGGGGGGGTTTTGTTGTTGTTTGTTTGTTTTTTGTGTGTTTGGGGGGGGGGGGGGGGGGGCAGTTGGGTTTTGTTGTTGTTTTTTGTGTGGTTTTTTTGTGGGTTTTTTTTTGGTGGGGGGGGATTGTTTTTTTGTTTTGTTGTTGTTGTTTTGTTTTGGTTTTTTTGGGGGGTGAGGGGGGGAGAGGGGGGTTCATGGTGTATGTGCGATTCCTTCTCGAACCTTTCTGGAACAGAAGAACTTCAGAAGGAGTGCGGGACACTTCCACTTTAGTGGCTCCTTGTGTCAACATCGAGAAACATTAGAGTATGAAACCAACAAAGATCAGGTGACGGGACGTGTGGGTGGGGGTCAAAAACTTCCTTTTTTTCGAGATGGTACATTGAACAAGCAACAACTGCCCCTTTTTTTCTTTCTTTCTTTTTTTTAAAAATTATTTTATTTTATTTATTTTATTTTACATCAAGCTGTCTGAAAAAAATGGAGAAAGTAGACCTGAAAAGAAAAAAGAAGGAATCCATACAAATACCAACAAAATAGTGTGATAATGAAATACATAGCTGGATGGACTGAGGCGCACAGCTGGTGAGTAGATATCTTCATAAGTAGGTATACTGCGATCAAGCTCATTCTTGGGTAGAGTTGAGACCCTTGAGCTCTTCGATAACACTCAAGAACAGCTGAGCGGCAACTGAAGATGTGTGCACACTGCCTGCTTCCAGTTCCTGTCTTGTTCCGTGCTATAGTTTCCAGCTGAGCCGACAACACTGACTGACGGAATGTTTACATGATGTGGTGGTCGAGGGTGGTGGTGGAGACAAGGGTGCTTTAAGCTAGAGAGATACAGGTGGTGCAGAACAGTACAATATGTATACCAGGACTCCACCCCTTCGAACAACGACACCTTCACAAAATCAAGACTCAAGCACTGATCCAAGCACCCAAGCACTACCTCCAAGGGTGGGCGCTACACTCAACCCAAACGCCATGTTTTAATTAAGGCATGAACTGACGGGTAGCCTGTTCCGTGCTGTGTGCCATCTGCTGACCCGTGCGCAGTCACGTGTCAGGGTCAGCCAGGAGGCTCTCAACTGTAAAGTCAGTCTTCTTGAGACAAGGAGACGTACGTCATCAAAGGGATCATCGCATCACCTGTACTTTTTCCGTCCTTATCGGTTCTCGTCAGATTCTCACGTGCAATTCATTTCCATAAACTCTGACTAATACGACATTTTTGCATGTTCTATCTACATATTACATAAAGTCGCATCATATATAATTGTGCACATTTCTTTAAAGTCTAATCGATTCGCCATTCGTATAATTTATTTCTATAAAGACCAATCACATTAGATTTTGTACGATCCATTTCCAGAAAGTCTAATCAATGCATTATTAAACTGCACGAAGCTATTCTGTTACTTATAATTAAAGCATCACTTCCATCATCCAGCGCAAACTGAGCCCGATCAACAAAGTATAACGTCTGTTGGATCTTTCTTCAGAGTTGTAAGTAAAACTCCCCACCCCCTACCCACCCCCCACGCCCCTTTAGTTTCTGTTGGGCATGTGTACGTGAAGACACAGATCTACTTTCTATCCACCACATGCAATTGAAGACATGCTGCCGATGATTTTTTTTTTTCTCCAGTCACGCACAGTTCGAAGATAACTGTTTCCCGCAGACACGTACTTCTCTGACGAGCTCTATCCACAGACGTATCATAATCTGTCAACAGCGGTTGAATTGATTGAGTATACAATCTATTGTCTTGTACGTGCCTTTAAGGTCAAGTTGTTCGGTGCTGGGTCCTCGGTATTGTTTCGTTTTTCGAGGGGATGGATTCCTGGATGTCAGTCTGTCCGGGTGTGAGGTTCATCTGGCGTTCCTAGAACTCCCCTATCGCTGTCTGGGGGTGATGTCCTGGCTGTTTGGGATTGAGGTCCGTCTGGCGTTCCAATGGGGGAAGTCAACGCACAAAAATGAAAAGAAAAAAAAATCACCCACGGGGTCAAGTATAGCGCTCTGTATCCCACAGACATACCACCGGCTGTAAAGATTTTATGAGCCTGTACCGACGATGCCTTGCTACCCGTCTTACACATGCGAATCTGCTGTTGTAGTGTGGATTCTTAATTACTCTTGATCGCCGGTGGAATTTTACAACCTACTGGCTGACGCCAAGAGTTTCACTGAGGGCTGTGGCCATGCTCCGAAGGTATAGTGATGTGGTTCGAGGGCTTGGGTCCTGGGGAAGATCGAAGTTTAATGACCGCATATATACCTGCAACTTTGGGTCAGGGGGTTCACGTGTGAGACTCAAGAGCTTTAGTGCGGCAGACTGTAAAACCTTTCTGTTTGTCACCACACAGTCTGATGAGAGCAAAATTGTAAAAGTCTAAACGTTTTTGAAAGTTGTGCCGGGATGAAGAAATTTTGTAGTACTATGACAATTCGATGTTCTGTTCTCAACATAGCAACACACATGCACCAGCAAGAGAGAGAAAGAGAGAGGGGGGTGATGAGGGGGCGGGGTGGGGGAGAAGCTGGAGTTGACAACTGAGACAACACAAGACAAGAAAAGTCTTTGATAACGAGGATCACATACGAGGATCACATAGTGCATCATATGCACCTAGCGCACAGAATAAAGAACCCACGACAATAAAAGAGTTGACCCTGGCAAAATCTTGTTGGAAGACTCACTTTGAAAGTGAAACAAATACACAGGCAGGCAACGTGAAACAAAAAACAACAAAAACAAAAACGTGTAGTGGTGTTCTGTCGCGACGCGCACAGCACGACCTCCACGAATTTCAAAGAGAGAAATCTGTTAACTTATAACTGATGAAAAGCTAAAAATACAATGTTATACAATGTTATACAAATCAGGGTGATAAAATGCTGTAGAAAGAAAACGTACATATATTGTAAGCTTCTTTTTTTCTTTTTCTTTTTTTAATAATATATATATATATTTTTTTTTTTAAATTATTAAATACATGCAAAGAGGGAGCCAAACAGACGGAAAGACAGACACCCGGGACAAACTGTCCCAGTCCAGCCATGACTCCCTTGGGGGCACATGATTAGCCGTCAGGTGTGTGCGTGTGTGTATGTTAAGGCTTGGGGGATGATGGAATCGAGCTATTCACAATACACTGTCAAAACTCTCTGAGCCGACTTCACGGGAATGATTCCGTCCTCTCTGTCACCCCTTCCTCATCCGACAGTCCAATCTATCAAAATCTCCTCTGACCCGCCCTTTTGGACACCCTACAACCATTGCCCCTGCCTCTTCACCCCACCCGACACACACACACAAGCAGTCTCTCCTCCTCCTCACCCCCACAGTCCCATCACACCAATCTGATCACCCCCAGAATCTTTCCAACAGCGATACGCGCGTGTGTGTGTGTGTGTGCGTGCGTGTGTGTGTGTGTGTGTGTGTGTGAATTGTATACGGATAGAGAGAAGTCTGGCTTTCTATTGGAGGAGCGGGACAAGTCCAGCGACAACGAGTATAATGACTCCGTGAAAGTCCTCACATTACATTTTCATTTGACCGCTGGGCACTATCGAGTTACGAAGTTCTCATTACAACCCACTGGGGCTGGGTGGGTCATAGTTTGTTGGTGCTCGCACCTGCTATAATCAAGTGACCCGTTTCGTTCGTTTCGGGCCTGACGGGCTATTCTTGTGGCCCCACTGCTCGCTTCTCTCTCTGTCTGTCTGTCTGTCTTTGTCTCCGTCCGGCTGTCCCGACGTTTTTCGGTTGTGACGGAAATAAAAAGAGAGGAAGTGTTTGATCAAATTTTACCATGCAGAATTTTTTTCGTGTGCAGAATCGATATAAAGTAAACCCATTATTCAATAATTTCTGCATGAATTGGAAACTAAGAAGATATATATATATATATATATATATATATATGTGTGTATGTGTGTGTGTGTGTGTGTGTGTGTGTGTGTGTGTGTGTGTGTGTAAATTATATAGTACATATAAAAGAACAAATGAAAGCGGGATCTTGAAAAATTAAGGAACCTTGGTTTTCAAAGAAAACGTTATCCATAATTATCGATAAAATGAAGAATGACTATCTCAGTATAAAAACACCAAAACTAAACAGCAACCAACACAGTCCCTGAAGACAGACCTATGGTCTGAAACATTGGACATCTTTTATCAAAAGTGAGTCTTATTTTACAACCCACAGTTTTTATAAACTTTCATAACTTGGTGTTATCCGGTTTGTTTTTTTGTTGTTGTTGTTTGATATATATATATATTATATATCAGAAACATATTTAAAAGAAGCACATAAATGAAAAAGAAAAAAATTATGTGCGTTGAGAAATTGCTCATCAAAAATCATGTAACGGCTTGTTTGACTGGTGTTCTGCACTTTTTTGCTTGTCAGTAATGAATATTGAATACTACTGCGCGTTGTATAAATCATCCTGTCATGGAGAAAAAAAAAAGAAAAAAAAAGACCATCATAACTAAACAGATGGTTAAAATTAGTGATTGCAAATGGTATCCTCATTCCTCGCATGTCGAGTTTCGAAGCATGGTATATGGGAGTTGTAAATTTGCCCCCCACACCCCACAACTGGTTGGTTGCTTATTCATTTAGGGTCTTTTCACTAATGTGGACTGGGAGTGGGGGTAAGGGTATCCAGGGGAGCGCGCGCGCGTGTGGATACTGTCATATGTATCAGTTACTTACTGACTTAATCCTCTTCACTCAGGCTGGAGCATTTGGCGCCAACATATTAATCTTCCCCAGTCAGTCCGGTCTAGGGCGAACCAGCTGATTTCGTTCCAGGTCTTGTCTGCTGTTCCTCTTCCACAGTTCTCCAAGTGCACAATAGTCAGCCTCACTTTCTTTTCCCTAGCTGTGCCCATCTCGGGGCAGCATACTGATGTCTGGTTTTGTTCGTCCTCAGGACGTGGCCCAGCCACCTCCAACATTTCAGTTTCACCTCATCGACTATATGTTTCATATCAGAATATATGCAGTTACCTATTGGGCTTTTGATGAACTGACAAAATCATAACAACGATGAAGAATCAAACATTTTTGTAACTGTATTTTGGGAAACAAGATGAACGAAGTTTCATCTTTACGTAAGAAAATATGCATATTTGTTATTTTCTGTCCGCACAGGCATATAATATTCTTGGTGTATTTTGTTTTGAAGGCACCGGTTTGGGTTGCCGCCCCCCCCCCCCCCCCCCACCCCCCCACCCCTCCCCCATCCCCACGCCCCTCCTACCCAAACCCCCACCGGTATTGACGCTGGATTTGGATGTTCCGGCAACAGACCAAAGGCGTGTTGGGAACGAAAATTGAGTTTGTGTAAGTCTGCCTTCCTGCCCGGGAGAGGGGAACTGAGATGAGGGGCGAGTAGGGGAGAGAGCGCTGGAGGGCTCGGTTGAGATGGGATCAGTGCTGAAAGGCATGGCAATCAAGGGATGTTTGCAGATTTTTTCATCATTGCCTGTGGTCAGAGAACTGAATGTCTTGGGGGATGGGGGACAGATGATGGGGGAGGGGGTGGGGTGGAGGTGGGGGGTCGCAAAGCTGAGGAGTGTGTGTGTGTGTGTGTGTGTGTGTGTGTGTTGATTTGTGCGCACGTGAGTGTGTGTGTGTATGTGTGCGCGCGCGCGCGCGCGTGTGTGTGAGTGTGTGTGTGTGCGTGGTTGTGTGTGTGTGCGCGCGCGCGAGCGCGTATGTGCGTGAGTGCCATTAATATCGCCACAACCACTACCACCACAGCCATCGCCAGTCATATGTAAGGAAAAAAAAGTGTTTTTCTCTACAAACATATCGACTGACAGACAGACCGACACAGAGTCTGAAACGAAAAGCAATGCCCGGCTTGCGAACATCCTCAGTCATCAACCTAATCACCCTGGGAATCACAAACTGGACCATGGACGCGAGAAACCGTACATTGTTCCGCGAGTGCCGTTGCCTGCATGCGTCACTTCAGCCGGTCAAGCCATGCGTGACGTTAAGCACCAATCCATTGTGCTCTCCTCGGCTCCTCCCCTGTTGAACCATCCCTCAAATAATTATACATTCACCATTGAAGAATTACATTTCCCGTGAATGTTGAAAGCGTCGTTTTTCTTTTACCGCCGTTGCGTATCCTTGGACATAAATTGTACTTTGGAGCGGAGTTGATTATAATCCCCACCGACTCCCGGAAAAAGAAAAAAAAAAAAAAAGAAAAAAAAAGGACAAAGTCGTCAAGTATCAGCGATTCAGTGTTGGCTGTTCAAGTGTATACAGGCGGAAGAGGTAAACGGCATGTGATTGGATACGTCCAGCTCCAAGGGAGCGTGGGTTTGGGTTGGGGGGATGGTGAGGGGAAGGGAGGGGTGCAAGGGGGGGTGGGAGGGGGGGGGGGGAAGGGGCGCTGCTGTCTTGGGGACAGAACTCTAGCCAAGAGATCCTTGTTGATTATCGGTGGAGGAGTGAGGTGAGGGAGTGGGGAGTGGGTTGGTTGGAGGGGTAACGGAAAAGTTTCCACCCCACACCCATTTTATTTTCAACTGTACAAAATGGTCTTTTGGGTGTAACCTTTGGCCGAGCTGAGAGCGTTCCTGCCAACAGGCAGGAGGCTGGTAGTTTCCACAGGTCGTGGATTAAGGCCAAGTTGATGTGTACGTCCTCACTTTTCCCACCCAAAGCTTGCCTTCCCAGCAGGAGTGCCTCCTTTTTATTTCTTTGGCTATTCAGCCCAGCCGACCACGGAGGGCCTTATCATAGCTGAGAAGTGCTCCTGTGGACAGGTCTGTGGGTCTCTAGTGTTGTCGTTGCAATCTCCTTTCTCTCATTCAGATAATTGAAGTGCCTGCTACCGGCAATTAAGAATGTTGCGCGCGCACACACACACGCGCACACGCGCGCTCGCGAAAGCACTACGCACACACACACACATACATATGTGTGTGTGTGTGGTGTGTGTGTGTGTGTGTGTGTGTGTGTGTGTTTGAAATATAGTCGGGAGAATCGGACACATGCAAATACATAACCATACATGTGAAAACAATTGTTATGATTGCATTCATGATAAAAAGGAAATTTGAAAAACCAACAACATACGACACCCGCCTTAAAAAAATATCGAATCGGAGGAATTCAGGTGGAGGGGACATTAATCGCTGAGAAGAAGGAGATCGACAAAAGCAAAAAGGAGAGACAGGGAGTGAGGGTTGGCCCAGATTATATCGACGTTGTCCACCCGTTTCCCCATTTTCACTTAATTAAACAGGTAAAGGTAAACATGTGGGGAAGAAAACTGAGCACTGCCGCCCAGAAGTACATTTTGACAATCATACCCCCAGCTGTACAGTGACCTCGCGATAACGTTTAACAAAATTGAGGAGGGTCCTTTCAGTGAAATTGTGCACGCTCCATTCTGCCGTGGGTTCATGGGTGGGCCACCGATGCACGATCCACACACACGCACACACACACACACTGCACAGAGTTGGGGCAGTGGGATGCCTGGTCAGAGGGTCTCAGGGTATGCAGAGCCCATTGCGCTCTCTGGATGGCTTCAGAGGGCAGACTCAAAGGTGCTGGCTGGTTGGTTTTAGCAGGTAGTCAATAATTAGACCAATACCACACACAGACTGAAAGATCAATTGACAGGCACCGCGCATGGTGAAGTTGTTAGCGTTACGGTCTGAAGGCTGGGAGTTGGTGGCTCCTAAACCCTATCAAATACACACACACACACACACACACACACACACAGAGTTGGGGCAGTGGGATGCCTGGCCAGAGGGTCTCAGGGTATGCAGAGCCCATTGCGCTGTCTGGATGGCTTCAGAGGGCAGACTCAAAGATGTTGGCTGGTTGGTTGTCACTAATTAGACCAATACCACACACAGGCTGAAAGATCAATCAATAGGCACCGCGCGTGGCGAAGTTGTTAGCGTTACGGTCTGAAGGCTGGGAGTTGGTGGCTCCTAAACCCAGTCAAATACACACATACACACACACGCGCGCGCGCGCGCGCGTTGTGTGTTATCATTGATTTCAGTTATCTTTGGTTGCAGACCACACCAGACGGATTCAGTGATATGTCCAATAATGTTAACCAGAACGGAAAGTTTGATAATCTGCAATTACGAATAACTGAGTAATGTAAGAATGATATTTTGAAATAAAATGGAACCTTCCAGTATGCAAGCCACCCATCTCACCCACATCCCACCTCCAAGAAAAAGAAAGCGAAGAAATTTGAGAGAGAAAAAACCCACCCTAAAACTAACGTAATTAATGATAAATTATCGCTTAATGAAGTAATCATAAACTGAAAATGTTATTTCAGTTAACCCAGAAGTGGACTCAACATATAATTGTTGTGATTTAAAATTCCGGGCTGCTTTTCTTTGTCTTCTTCTTCTTCTTTTATACTAACAGAGAAAAAAGTTTAAAATCATAAATCACAATTAATTGTTTATAAATGTGAACTGCAAAATGTTGATTTAGCAAACTCAGAAGCCGATTCAAAAGTCCGTGCTGCTTGTTTTGGATATATATTGCGCGACGCAACAGTTGATGCGTTTTCTGCTGCATGCAAGCACTCACGTTGCAAAGGAAAATCCTTTCTTCGTGCTTCACGTGCATGCTGGGACATTGCAGTGTGAGTGCCATGTGACAGACAGGGCCCCCAACGTGCTGAACTTGAACAGAATGGATTTCCTTTCATTTTTCTTTCATTCAACATTGTTTTATCATATTGTGTGTGTGTGTGTGTGTGTGTGTGTGTGTGTGTGTGTGTGCACTGAAGGAGGGAGGCGCGTTGGGAAGTGTCTGAAGGCCAGTTTGGTTTTACGCTTATTAAACAAGTTTGTAACTAAATGAAATATTATCTGTCTTTCGGAAGGAAGAACAGTCCCCAACCTCCTGGCTCCTTCCCTTTCCATACCCCCTTCCCCCCATCTCCATCATTCCACCTCCTCAAAATCACAATGATCATTAGGTAAAAGCACTATTTCGTACCCACAACTCCCTTCCCGTGTAAGCCTCTT
Source organism: Babylonia areolata (assembly GCF_041734735.1). Lineage (NCBI taxonomy): Eukaryota > Metazoa > Mollusca > Gastropoda > Neogastropoda > Buccinidae > Babylonia > Babylonia areolata. The sequence continues at coordinate 22,992,221 of NC_134899.1, forward strand.
TTTTTTTCCCCAGCTAAATCACGATAAATTTGCCTGAAAATGATAAATACTCACAGTGCTATCAGTCAAATACCAAGACTGGATATTTTCATCATTTCAGCGTTCATCTTTGAAGGAAAGAAACGGGATGTACATATTCCAACATGTCTATACCCCCCCCACCCCCCCCACTCCCCAGGTCTGCCGGTGTTCCCCCACATGTACATTTACTCCCCATCCACCCCCACCAACGTTTTTTGTTTTTGTTTTGTTTTTTCAAATACCCCCCCCCCCCCCCTCCTCCCCCAAAGTATTTACTAAGTTAAAGAAGGGGAAGGTGAGGTTGCCGTGAGTTTCTATTATTGTCAGAAGAAAATGATCATAACTTCCCATTTGATTAAAAAAGAAAAAAAAAAAGTTCACACGCGAAAGCATATCCTTTCGTACACCCCACTTGCCATACAAGTTGTACGTTTTCTGGATACACGTATATTGTAAGCTTGGAGAAGACGAAAATTTGGGGGAACAAAAAAACTGGGGGAACGGGCCTGGCTCAGTGAACAATAATGTTTAAGGATAAAAGAGATGGCTGCAAAGAAACCTGTATGGGAATGGGAAGGGGGTACGAAAGGGTATTTCTTCTTGAGTGAGGGTTTTTGTTTTTTATCACGTGTACTAGAAAACCCTAATTATATCCACTGAGAAACAAACTGCCAGCTTCTTCTTTGACGATCTCGTTGAATGGAACGAACGGTCGCAAATAAAACAACACACACACATGACACACACACACACAACACACACACACACACACACCGGCCAACCCCTGCTGAGCTGTTGAGCAAGAGAAAAGTGACACGATGACGAGCAAGCGAGATGGTGAGTGCTTATTTTCATGCCGCACCTTTCGGCAAACTACACGTGCATACTCGTGCATCTGGTCAAATTTTCTTCAGCTGATTGAAAAGCTCACCAGTCTGTCAAGACTTGCAGAAAAAGAAAAGAAAGAAAAAAACCAAAACAAAAAAAAACCCAACCAAACAAAAAAAAACCCGTCGCACGTACACCACGGCACGCTGACAACCTAAAGAACAGCGCAAGTCATGATAATGCAAATGACTGATTTGAAGGACAGAGGAGGAACTGGAGGAGCACACTGTGTGTGTGTGTGTGTGTGTGTGTGTGTGTGTGTGTGCGCGCGCGCGCGCGCGTGTGTGTGAAGTTCCTTTGTTTTCAAGACAGATAACCAAAATTATAAGCTCGTATACACAGGCTAAGGCTGATTATATTGAAAATCCTCATTGTCCTAAATGAAATCGTTTCAGAATATAACCGAAGACACTGCAATGCAGAGTCCTTCACGATGCACCGTGAAGCACAAAATTCAGAGGTGATCATGTTGAAATTCATTAAGACTCGTCAGTGCTGATAGTCCTCAAACATGTTCTGTGTTCTTTGTTCCCATAGCATTAGGGTGAGAGTTCGGCGAGAAAGAATAAATCAGAGTGAATTTGCAAAAGGTAAAATGAACAGCCCAAAGAAAGGGAACGGTTATGATATGATGAAAAACAAAGAGGAGTAAAGGACGGACTGGGGGAAGAAAGAAAGAAACAACGAGGGGAAAAGGAAAGAAAGAAAGAAAAAGAAAAATGAAGTAAAGAAGGAAATAAACGGAAACTTGAAAAAAAAAACCAAAAATTTTTTAAACCCCCCCCCCCCCCCCCCCCCAAAAAAAAAAAAAAACACCCGAAAGAATCAGTGAAAGAAAGAGGGAGGAACCCCGAGGCCTGGAAAAAAGAAAGAAAATGAGTAAGAAACTGATTCCTTTGATTTTAGTAATTCAGTTCGCCCTCGGCATTATCAATGGGACAACAACAACAAAACTCGGCAGGGACGAGAAGCGTGAAGTGAGATGATAGTGGGGATGGGGAGTTATCCCGACGGCGGCCAGAAACAGCAGCCTAACTCAAATCAGTGCCGTTAACTATGTGTAACTTGACAGTGATCGCTGCAAGTATGACGCCGGGCTGCAAAACTGAGAACAAAATACTATCATTTCAGAGTGAATCATAAAATTCACGACAGTGATAATTTTTTGATGATCAACGAATAAATATCATTAAACTTCAATGCACAGATATTTGTGCCAGATTGCTCATGGCAGTGGCTGAGACTCAGTGAATTGAAAATGACGCACTGACACTGAACTAAAAATTGTCACCCGGCAAAACACCCGGGATTTGAGAAAAATAAAGCATCTACCATAACCAGATTTTTTTTATGTCATGGGTCTCAGCCCAGTGAACATGTAAACCAAGCTTGAAATGTCATGGATAGCAAACTTGAAAATCATGCCTGAAATGTCATGGACAGCGAAGAATCAGTTTCACCTTTGAATTGACCCCTCAAGTTTACATGAAGCCTTCGATCAAATAAGTAATCTCGTGGCTATGCTATTTAGCTTTTTTCTGACATTTTTGTCATTAGTTTCATGCATACAGTTCCCTGTTTTTGCTTATTTGTCCATAGTCATTTCACTCAACTAGAATTCAACTCCACCAACCAATTCTGTTCCCGGCACTACAAAGCAGTAAATATTTAAAACAATGAAACACAGACCAGCTATTCAATTGCGTTATTAGAAATATGGGAGAGAAAGAAAGAAGTTAAGAGTTCGGGTCGTGACACCCTGGATGTGGGTAATTTTGGGCTGTGACTTTGGCCATCGCCAGATCTTTTGCTGATGTAGCAAAACGTGAACAGTTGTTCTTCTCTCAATGACGGATCATGAATTGCACGGAAGCCGTTGGGTTGACACACAAAAGTGAGGGGGGTGAGGTGGTGTGTGTGTGTGTGTGTGTGTGTGATGGTGGAGGGAGGTCGAATTGTGTGTGTGTGTGTGTGTGTGTGTGTGATGGAGGAGGGAGGTCAGATTGATGGTTGTCGAATGGGGTGATGGTAAAAGATTGGACGAAGGTAAAATTAGCTCCAGAGTTGTATATCACGTGGGTTGACCAGCGAGAGCTCTGGTTGGTTCCCGAGTTTCCCACGATCACATAAAAACAAACTTCAACACACTTTCGTCCCTTTCCCTTTCTTCGGCGAAACAGAAGTGTAGGATATAAAATACCGTTTCCTTTTGAACTTGGAACGGACAGTGTTTGAGCTCAAGACTTTGAACGTGCCCCCACCTGAGCGTGCAGAATACGACTACAATGGCAGCCACCGGAGCAAGCATGAAAGAAAACAACACCCGTTCCCATGCAGTAGAGAAAGTAGGAGAGTCCAGCAAGCCAGAAAAAAATTCCCGAACGGTGCTTGGCAACCTCACCAATACCTGCCTCCAGCCTCCAAATGCAGCGGCGCTTAGGGTGAGTCTGCAGGTTTTTGAAGTAAACGAAACTTTTTTTCATGTCGTAAACTATTGTCCCACCTTTGAAAGTGAAAGTTGAATTAATGTTCGGTGAATGTTCAGTCAGTGGAGCGACACACCAAAAAACGAACCGGAAAGCTCAAGTCTGTAAATACCGATACTAATTACGATGCTAATGACTGAACAGCGTGAAATACGAAGAACGCAAAATGATTTGACCCTTGCCACTCGGCGATCCTGAACATTTTTACCGGAAAATGTCGATGTAAATATATTCGAAGCCGGCTGTCAGGAATTGTCAGTGCTAGACAACTTGCAAAGACGGAACATGCTGTGAAAGTGAGAAATTAGAATATATTTAAAGGAAAATCAGTGTGAAGAGTTCTGTCAGTTAATGGTCCGGCATTACTTTTAGTCCTATTTTAGCATCCCAAATTCAGGAACCCCTTTTACAGGTAATTTTTGTGCATGTACGAAACAATTTTACCTTTAGATTCAGTAACTCGTTTTCAGTGGATTTCGACTTTTGTACTGTGATGCAGATTTCAGTCACTAAACGCGCCAAAATCTTTTTGGTCCCACAAACCATGAAAGAGTAACCATGCAATAATGCTATGCCTTAGGACACTTGGGAAATATATTCCCGGCATTATTCACAATTTCCCTCAACGAATGAGTATTCACAAGGTGCAGACGTTCCACAAGTCACAGGAGTGGAGGGTAAGAAATGTATGAATTGCCATAAATGAATTTCAGCTGTCCGTTATTTAGTCAGCTTATACTGAAAGCTCAATGATCAATAGATGGTCATGATTGGAACCAACATGCTGGTCAGGCTTGGAGAGCCTACCAAATGCTGCAGAGATGGACATAACTGGTCTTTTTGAAAATATAGAGAATATTCTGTATAGTTACGTTAAAAAGCATATGAAGTCACATCTGTACTACCCAGTTCTGTGTCCGCTCAATCACTTGGCTGCTTTGGGCATTCTTCTGTGGTACTTTTGGGAACCTCTGGTACAGCCCTCACTTGGTTTAAATCTTTACCTTTCCAATCACACTTGGTGTTCAAGTCGAGTTCTTTCAGAATCGAGACCTTTCCTCTTTATGGTGTTCCCCAAGGTTCAGGTCTTGGTCTAATAGCCTGTACACTCGACCACTGTCCAACAGCCAACATTCTGATCAAGTTTGCAGATGCCCAATGGTTTCTTCCAGCAGTTCTTTGCTATCCTTCAAATAAAAATACTGTTGCAGTGAAGGAATGGATGCTGAGCTCTATCAAGACAGGAGCCATACTTTAGGCTCTGCTTAGTAATATTTTGGACCATACCTTTACTGTCTGCAATGCTGTCAAGCTTTCAAAGTCAGACCAGGGTGCATATTTTCATCTCCTGCATGACCATGTAATTCAAGTAAAATTGCAAAACTGAAGAATCTGTAGTGCTAACTGTATGACTGAAGCAACCACAGCTTGTCCTTTGATCCTCAGATTGACTACTGTAATTCACTACTCGCATGTTTGCCCTCTGATTTGTAGAATCAGCTCACGTTACACCTGTCAAATTTATTGGGTTGCCCATTCAGTGCAGAATATAGTACAAAATCGGCTTGCCACTTAAAGGTTCTTTTCCATCTTAAGTTTATACCCATTACCTTTCTCAGGTCTTCTGGAGGAAAAGCAGGTCCCGACAGTCTCAAAGAAATTGTCAAAGGCTTTTCAGTGTCAAAGCACCTGTCTGAAATTCTCCTTGATCTACGTCTCTTTCAAAACCTACTTGTTCAAAATCACAATATACAGCATAGTGGTTAGTCTCCTCCCACTCTCTACACCCCTTGTGGTCCCCACCACCCCACCCCCTGCTTGTCATGTGGGTTCGTTTATTTAGTCTAATCATCTAAGATATTAGATGAAAATATTATTTGGATTATCATTTCTATCATTAGAAATCACATTTCTGTATATTTGAATGAAAAGGGGGCAGTGAGGTAGAGGGGGGAGGCCAGGGGGAGGGGACTAAGAACAATGTGGAAAAGATGGTACAAAATGTAAAATGGAGAGGGTGTGTCAGTGATTGGAGAAACATATTGGGTGGGATGGGGGAAGCGGGATTAATAAAACAAATATTGTATGCACTACTGTACATTGAAGAGGTTCATGTGGGGACCTACAATAAACCACTGGCCTATTCAACACAACTAGCTAACTTTAATGAACAGTTTGAAATAACTTTTTCCAAAAAATGTTAATATTTGAAACTGGTAACCACCTTCCATAATTTCTGGAGGCAAGGTTTCATTACTATGTTAAAGTGTGCTCTACCGTTAAACGTCCCTTGCAAATGCATTCAATATTTTCACTATTTAGCATTTGAGGCAGAAGTGTTAACTTCTAAAGACAGAAAAGGAATTTTGCATTTTTCTTTCAACAATGTTAACACATTTACAGATGAACGAGGAAGTTCAGTTGCATTTGAAGCATTTTTAGCTCCAAGCTTTGCAAGATCTGCACTTTCATTAGAAAGTCCCACAGTGAGGGAATCCAGCACATTTCAGTTCATTTGAATACAGTGAATCAAATCTTATTTCAAAAATGATAAATGTTCGTATAACCTGATTTGATAACTGCAGAACTGATTTTGAATCGACATGAAATTAAACAATCGTTTAGGGGCAGATCAATTAGATATGTTAATGCCATAACAGCAATTCAGCTGTAAATCAAAACCCTTTCCGATATGACTTCCAATTTTCAAAGTAGGAATTGCATATCCAGAACCAGCAGATCTTCCAGAACATCTATCTGTATATTAAGTGGTGGGTATGTTTCAGACAAGTGACTCGAAGCTAGTATATTGGGATTTTCATGTAGGGTGCTTGTGGGTAGTTTGCTATGTTCAGGGCACATTTTGTGCCTGTGATTATTCATATCTACAATTTAAGTCATGGCATACATTTATGTGCTGTTCTGTCTGAGGCACCTCAATGGGAGTTTTGCCATATACAAGTACAATTATAAAAGTTCTTCACAACTCACCATATGAGCTGTTTCAAAGAATGGTGTTCCCATGGGAATACCTTTCATGACCTGGATTTGTCTGGTCTTTAAATTAAGGGGATACAAGAAATTTTGCCAAAATGTGAAGTAAATATTTTTACTTATTTTTGTCAAATTATATTGCTTCCAACTTGTCTCATTGACAATATTAATACACATTAAAAACCTGTCCATTTTGTATTTGATCAATTTTATTCTAAAACCAGATAACTTGCATATGAAATTTGTCAAGAGGTCAACATTAGTTGCATGGGTGCCAAGAGCATGGTAAGGAAGATTTTTTCCCCATGACATATTGCATTTCACATGAATTTTCTAATTAAAAACTGAACTACACCTGGGAAGCTAAGACAGGAAGCAGTGGATTGAGTTGTGTGGATAACTTCTAAGGGTTATGCTTATGCTGGAATCTGTATTATGGAACTATCCCCTGTATAAAGCTCGTAGTGCAAGGAAATCTGAATTGTTTTGGATGTGCAGGGCTCTGGTAAGAACGACGCAAAGGATGGTGTTCTAGAGGGCCGACAGGTCGTTTTCCACGATGGAAGTCTAGTGCAGACCTTTGAGAACCAACTGGACGATGTGGTCAGTGAACCTGGGGTTCCCCCAGTGCAGGTGAATGTAGTGGCGGCAGGTCCCAGTGATCTGCAAGATATCAACCTTCCTGCCTTGCCAGACAATGGTAAGTCACTAATTGAATTCACTCAACATTTTGAACAAGGGATTGAAAATGGATTTTTATATGCTGGAGGTTGTATCAACTTTGAAAAATAATGCTGTTTCAAGTTTTTTTTAAGCTTGTGGATGGTTGGAACTTAAATAACTCAAGTTTAACTTGGATGCAAATAGTAAATCACAATTAGCTACTGTTTTACGTGTGTGTGTGTGTGGGGGTAATCTGAATTTGGCAGTGATATTTTTTTTCAGTGATGCAGAAAATAGGCACTGCAGAAGTTGACTGGGTGCAGTCTGAATAAACTAGATGACATTGTTTGCAGATGAGGACATGGACGAGCTCCAGTTTGAAAATTATGAAATGGACCTTGAAAATGAAGAGATGGATTCAAGTGATGAGTCATCCGATGAGTCATCCGAAGAGTCAGATGAAGAAATTGAGCCCGATCTGGATGATCTGGATGATCCGGAGGATGATTCGATACTGGAAGGATTGCTGCATCTACCAACTTACCAGTGGAACCCACTAAGTCCAGAATATGACGAATATGTCGTTGACCAAATGCACGAGAGGGAGGTAGGTGGGAGAAAATAAGACCATTGTTAAAACAAGCCATTTAGCTGGATTTGAATGGATATTGGATTTGGCTGATGTAAATTTAGGTTTGACATGATTGGCTTAAAAGCATTAAATTCTATGTATATAGAACTGAAAATCCCATATTGTCACAGGACTGAATGAATTTTTAGATCTGAAGTTAAGCTAGTGTAAAGTCACTTTCCCAGGTATGGTTACTATCAGACCTTTGAAGTTGGCATGGAAGAAATTAAGTGCTAAGTGAGAAATTGTACAAGTGAATCTCCATATCCAGGTAAATGATGCATGAGAGCATGTATGTTGAGTTGTGACATGTCAGTTTAAAGTGGTTAGATGCAGAACTTGGTACAGTACTGACTGAAGGTATGTTGAGACCCTGAATTGATTCAGTTGACAAAATGGAAGTGTTCGGTGGACTTGTATATACCATGTTTCAGATTGTACTGGGTAGATATAGGGCAACATGATTGTCATTCAATCATGACATTACAATCTTGCACAGTTCACTTGCCCCTACAATTGCTTGCTGTTGGCATCCACAAAGTACTGTCTAGACTAAGTATTCATCTTTTATGCTTTTAAATTGCTTACATTTAAAAAGTGCTTTCAGCTTAGTCACATAAGACTTCAGTAAACTGTTTCAGTGCAGTTTTTGTATGAAAAGCCAGATACTATATGTTGTGATTTTAAATACTGCTCCATAGGTTGGCAGTTTGGGAAACTGGTCTTTGGCAGCCAGGCAGATTCATTGACAATGTATAGAATAGGTGGTGGGATCTTGTTTTGGGGGTGTACATGTCTTGTAGTGGGAATGAGGGGCAATAGATGGGAGTACCCGTTTCAAAATTTAATTCCTTTTTACTTAGGTAAGGCAGAGTTTTCTTGTTTCATGTCTTGAATACATGTTCTGTCAGTAAAATAGCATGAAGTCAACAGCATCAAATAAAGGAATGGTTTCTAAAGGATTTAAAAATTTATATGATAAGATTTGAAATCGGATTAGCACTGGGGGGAAAAATGCAAGTCCTTGGCTGTAAACTTCAGTATTACTATTAATGCATTCATTGTGTATTGTAAGTGCAAGCAGTGATCAGTTCCTGTGTATGCTTTCAGCTGGATGGGAGACCAGAGCAGGGATTTATGAGCATGCAGGCTGAATTATCATTGGCGATGAGGACCATCTTGGTGGACTGGATGATTGAGGTGGCCGTCACATACGAATACCGCCATGAAACGCTTTTCCTGGCAGTCAGCTTAGTGGACAGGTACCTCGAAGCGGCACCTGTGGCGCGCATCAACCTCCAGTTGGTTGGAACTGGAGCACTGCTTATGGCAGGGTAAGGGCAATAGTAGCACTCTAAGAATCACAAATGTGACTTTCCATTTGTCAGGGTATAGTCCCAAGCTCCTAGGTGGACAAGTTGTGTTGTACCCAGTGCATTAGCTAAAAAGGTTTGTTGTACGAGCAATCATAGTCCCATGTTAAATCCTAGTAAAAGTGCCTGTTTATGGATATAAATTGAGGTCAATGGATATGCAGACCTATGATAAACCTTAGTTTCTACATGGTTAAATATGCAAGTATTAGATCCCATAACCTGTTTGGTGTGTAATGGAGATGCCTGGCATGTCCAGTTGAGTCTGCAAGACAACTTGGTACTGTAGTTATGCATGTAAAATGTACAGTTGTAAAGTGAATGAGTGGCAGTTTAGAGCCAATATTTCCATAATGCAGTAGAGCTATTTTTGCTATCACTGAAATTAAAGGGAAAATGATCATTAAAAGTGGGCCGATTTTGAGGTGTGGGGAGAGGGTTAATGAAACCAGACTAAAGACTGGTTCAACTTTTTTCCAAGTTAACTAAGCAGAATGGCTGAGAAGACAGAATTTTGCACCTAGTTGAAAAAATACAGCTCATGTCAGTCCAGTGGGCTGAAATTCAGTGCATGACAACTTTGGGAGATCTTTTCCTTTTTCTCCAACTTTGGGGAAATGTTTGAACTGTACCAGGCCTTAATTTTGCCTGTATTAAAATGGATAGTAATGCCAGTGTGGAGGCATCCAACTGCATTGCAGTAATCAGTCCAGTTTATGGTATTCAAGATCAGTGTTGCTGTTCCTTGACATTTGAATTTCTACTAAAGCCAAATCAGCCATAGGTGTGGGGTTCAGCTCATAGGGAAACTGAGCTCATAAACATTCTTTGAATCAAACCATATGCTGGTATACATTTTACAAGAAATTTAAGGAAACATTTATGGCACATGTATAGTTAAGATCTGGATACTGTTCAGTGTCCTTCCTCCCTCCCCCTCCCCCCCCAAAACCTGACAAACCACTCATGTCACTGTTCATCTTCTCAAACTGACATGAGTGACCAGTCAAATATTGTCAGTGTCATAATGTTCAAACTTGAGATTCATCTATCGTTATGCCAGTTATAATCATTTGCACAGGCTGCAAAGTTGTGTATGTTCGCTGAGAATGTCTTTGCTGGACATTTTAATGCCTTAATTGCATATAAGCCAAATCCTGTTCACACCTGCTTCAAGTGGTCCAGTTAGCAAATAGGTGTCTTCCAGACGTTTGCTTATTCAGATAGTGTTTTAGTTCAGACACATGTTAATGTTCATTGAACAAAACTATGAAGGAAAAACAAATTGATGCAGTATGTCAGTGGATGTCTTATAGTCACTATGGCAGTACTTTATGCAGGACTTCAGCTGAATTCTTACAGGCACTGAAGGTGTTAAGGTATCTGGTCTAAATAAAACTTGCTTCAGTTCATGTGGTCATTCAGTAAGGTTGAAAGGAATGTGGAAGGAAAGCAGTTGGGTAAGATGAACAGTGCTTGCAAAGCTAATTTCAGTATTCAGTTTGCTGGACATGAGGTTTCTGATATCAAATCACCAGAGGCCATTCTCCAACTCTGCCCTTCCCCCCCATGGTGTGAGCATTAACAGAAGGCATCTGTAAATTGTCTTCCTGGTTGATAGACTTGAGCTGTCATGTGATTTGTGTTGCAGAAAAGTCATGGAGAATGATAACCTACGATCCTCAGATCTGGCCTATTTGACGGAAGATGCTTACCCTGCAAGTGAGGTGGGTTGAGAAAATGTTCATTCCACTTCAGTGTGTAGAATATTTGTATGAAAATTCAATATTTCATATTTTAGTCAAGAGCAATGGATTTGCTCTTACTAGTTGCATTTGTAAACAAATGGAAAAAATGGTAAACAGTAGACTGTGGAAACTAGAAACAGATGGACTTTCAGCCAAAGAGCAGTGTGGATTCAGGAAGCATCACTCTACCCTTGACCATTTAGTCCGATTAGAAACTGCTATACGAAATGATTTCTTAAATAAACAGCATGTGGTAGCTATCTTTTTTGATCTGGAGAAAGCATATGACACCACCTGGAAAAAGGGAATACTTCATCATCTTCATGAAATGGGTTTTCGAGGCCACCTTCCTCAATTTATAGACAAATTCTTAGAAGACCGTACTTTTCAAGTTCGAGTAGGTTCTACTCTCTCAGATCTTCATGAACAGGAAATGGGCGTTCCACAAGGGAGCATTCTGTCACCTGCTCTTTTTAGTATCAAAATAAATAATATAGTTAACTCTGTAAACAATGACAATGACTCCTCTCCTTGTTGATGATTTTGCTTTATATGCAAGTGGGAGTTTCTACCCTGGCATTCAACGCCGGCTTCAGCTCTGTGTTGACAAGATCCAAAATTGGGCAGAAGAAAATGGTTTCACTTTCTCAATTGGCAAAACACAATCTATCCATTTTCACAATTACCGCCATTTTTTTTCCAGATCCTGAGATTCATCTAGGGAAATAAAAAATTCCAGCTGTGAAAGAGGTGAAATTCCTTGGTTATTTTTGATCAGAAATTGAACTTCCTTAGTCATCTAAAACATTTAAAAAATTTCATGCCAAAAAGCTCTAAATATTATAAGAATTGTTGCACATACGGAGTGGGGTGCAGATAAGAAAACCCTTTTGCACCTCTATAGAGCACTTGTCCGTTCTAAACTTGATTATGGTTGTGTTGTCTATGGTTCAGCAAGACCTTCCTACCTAAAGATGCTGGACCCTGTTCATCAGGGACTCCGACTTCGTTTGGGAGCTTTCCGTACTACACCGGTACATAGTTTATATGCAGAAGCTGGAGAGCCATCTCTTTCAAATCGTAGACTGAAACTTTCTATGAACTACTACCTTAAATTAGTTTCTGAAATAAACCCAGCTCACAACAGTATTTATAAACCAGTTTAAATCCAGATTTGATAACAACCCAAAGTGTACACCTCCATTGGGAATCCGAATGCTTCAATACATTCAAGAAGCCCAAATTGATCCTACATTAATACTGAATTTAAAATTCCTGAGGAACCTCCATGGACTTTTGAAACTCCTGAAATCTTATTTGATCTCACCATCTTCAAGAAAGACTGTACCAGTTCACTGGTCTATAAAAAGTTGTTTTCCGAACTCTGCCAGAAATATCGATTATACCAGAATTTTTACGGATGGCTCAAAATCTGAGGAGGGAGTGGCTGCTTCTGCTTTTTGTCCGACTTCTCCCTCCCAAAGACTCAAGAAACATTCTGTCAGTTCTGTGTTTACTGCAGAGCTAACTGCTTTAAATCTAGCTTTAAATGCTATATTGCAATCATCTAATCGTAAATTTGTTGTTTTTTCTGACTCGCTTTCTTCCCTGGAGGCAATAGCTCATCGTAATATTGATCATCCCAAACTTCGAGAATTCTTCAGTTTGTTTACCCATCGTAAAAGAAATGGTTTTGTAATCATTCTGGCTTGGGTGCCCAGTCATGCGTTACGAAATAGCAGATAATCTGGCTAAGAGTGCTGTTAGAAACAATGTAAGTTTTATATTCCTTTTACTGATTTTAAACCCAAAGTTCATCGGTATACTAAAGATCTCTGGCAGAAAGAATGGAATGAACAAATAGATAACAAATTATTTAAAATACGACCAAATCTTCAAGAGACTCTGCCTATGGCTGTGGTGAATCGAAAAGAAATGAGTGCTGTGCCGACTTCATACAGGTCATACATACATCACACATTCCTACCTCCTGAAAGAAGCTCCTTGGTGTATTCCGTGTGATGAACCACTCACTGTGCAACATATTCTGATTGATTGTTGGGACTTTTATGACACACGACGGGGGTTTTTTTTTACAGCAGATTCATTGAGAACGTTGTTCCGTGATGTCCCTCCGTGGACAATATTGCAATATTTAAAAGAAATAAATATTTTTAATAGTATTTAATATAGTATATGCTTAGTACAAAAGTTGTGAAATTTTTATCATGGAGTGATCACAGTGCAGTAGAAAGCTGAAAACATTGGGGTGGCCCATCTGCGGTGACCAGCCTTTGAATGGTGGATAGCCCTGATATGGCCTTCATGGTCGGCTGGGCTCTAAGCAATATTTTTAATTTTAATTTTAAGAGCAATGGATTGAAAGCAGGTTAAGGGTTAACAGACCCCCCTTTCCACCAGCCTTGTTCTCAACAGAACTTCAGAATGCAAATGGACCACTTACTCTGAAGCAAGTTAGCGCTGTGCAATTTCCAGTATTGGTGGGTCGGATTTGCCTGAATTCCAAGTGCTAAGTAGTACCATTTCTATACATGTGGATTTTGTATACAAGATATTCCAGAAAAATCCAAAGCACATGTATAATAGTGAAATTAACCAACACTTAGTGAAAGTGGATCTTTCAACATGGTATGTAATGACAGGAAAGGAACAAGATTCCTCATTCAAGTTGCAGGAAGTGCAGTTGTGAGCTGGTGCTCACCATAGTTTTGAAAGTACGGATATGGGTGTTACCTGTGCATGTTTATAGTGGGTCTGGGTGTTCAATGAAAACATTTGTGCAGGTGCGAGGAATGGCGAGGTTATTGCTGCATAACATTGGTTTCGATTTGAGCTTTCCAACCACTGCTTGGTTTGCTCGGCGACTCCTCAACTTGACTACCGCTGCCTATGATGATACCCTTCGCAATGAGGTTCAGAGTCTCACCTTCGTGAGTACCTTTTAAACATGTCCTGTCAGTACCTTGCCCTAAGTTCCCATCGAAATGCATGTCCAGGTAATTTAGAACTCTTCTCTGGGGTTGCCATAATCCAGAGTGCTGTGGCCAAATCAGTTGAGTGCAACACATCTAAACAATCGGGTTTAACACCTGTTTTATTTTTTTAATGTTCAGTAAAGTGGAATTTGTACAGTTACTGAATTTAAAGACTAGGAATGCATGAGACAAGATTTAACTGCTCCTCCATACAATCTTAGTTCAGCTTTTTGAATCTGCATTCCACCAGCACTTTACAAGTTTGCCATGGAAGATCATGCCTCATTCACTGGTATTAGCATCAGACTTTGAAATGGGTTATTTTCTAGCTGTATCAGTTTGTACAAAGAAAGCAAACTGAGGGTGACATTACTTTTCACCATGTTTGAGAAGTATTCCAGTTTTCATTTAACTTATCCAAATTTTGGTGTGCTAGACTCAGTCGGGCTGCAAGTAAGTTATAAGGTGTATTCTAATCTTTGAGTTTAATACACATGACATAGTTGGGCTTTCATCCCTGGTTGCAAGGTGAAGGTTGCTCAGTGAGGTGACAGGCAAACTGCAAGACTGCATTATGACTTGTTCAGTGAAAGTGTGGGAAATTACCAACTCATCAATCCTATGCCTATGGGGCCGACGGTACTGTTCTACTTTGCTGTTTCAATTTTATAATGTATTGGTGGCAACTTTCCTTGAATAGAGCTCCATCACCAGTTTATTTTGAGGCAAGTCTTCACTGACATGTTAATGGGCAGTGAAATTGTATGTTCAGTATTCTAACATGTCAGTTTGCTATTTCAATGTTAGCATGGTATGTTTAGTGGGTATTTTCAGTATCTGTACTATCATTGTACTATCATTGTCTAAGTGGGTGTTCAGTATCAGTGCTGTTACGGTAAAATGGATATTTCCAGTATCTATGCTGTCATGATAGTGTGGATGTTTGGAGTATATACAATGTCTTGTGCATGGTTTTCAAAGTTATGGTATACTAAATGATGGGTGGGTTCCAGTATGTTCTGTGGTGTATTAAGCATGATTTTCAGTACCTACGTCATAGTATACTAAATGTGGTTTCGCAGTATCTGTGCTATCTAGCAGTGCTGAATGAAGACGACTTCCTGATCGACCCACCCAGCATGGTGGCAGCTTCAGCTCTGTGCCTGGCCCGTCGCACCCTGAAGTTCATCCTACCCTGGGTACGTACATGTCCTGAAATGTTACATATGAACATTGTTGGGTGCATGCCATACTGTGGGTGTAATGTATGAAAATACAAGTAATCTCTTTTCATCCTACATTCAACATTCATTGCATGTCAATGTGTCAAGTTTATGCTTTCCTTAACAATTCTCATCTCTAATGTGGTGTCCTTCACAAATTACTAGATTTGGGTTTACGCCATATCCTGATCAGTCCGCTGTTACATTGTCCATTCGCCTGAAATCAAGACCTTCAGTGTCAGTTCCCTAGTCATTTCCTTGGTGCTGCTCCATTGACCTATAATTTGAGGAAGCCTTAATTTTGACCAAGATGAAGCACTAATGCTGTTAGTGTTAGGCACCCGTGGAAGCCTGGGATTTTCCCAGGACACTACTTATGGACCCCTTCCTCCCCTACTCTCCTCCCTCCTCCCATGGCATCTATCCCCAACCTCTCCCCATACCCTGTCCCTTCACCCCTTCCCTTGGCCAAGTGTAGAGGGAGCAAGTTATTGTGGAATATACTGATCGACCTCAGGCCACAAATTTAGTCCTGCCCTTTTTAACATCACCCTCAACCCGGTTTCCCGTTAACCCTTCCTCTTGGTGATATTTACCACACATGACTACCAGTGGTATCCATGTCGATCTGGCAGGATGGCATCTGCCTCAGTGGTCACCGCATGGTATGTTTATCATGAGCTGTTCAGAACAGAATTGGGCTAGGCGATCTTTCCTCCTCCCCTTCACCTCCCATCTCCTTGGCAGTGGGTTCTGTGAGAAGCGTTGGAATTGCAAGTCTAGCACTGTTGGTCCCAGACTGGTCTGTTCTCAATTGGGAAGGTTCTGGGTTGCCAAGTTTGCATATGGCGCTAGTTGGTGCAAGGATAAACTGGATAGGCAAGTGGGGTTTCTTTTTCCTTGGAGCAGGCTGGGAGGGCCGGACAGGCATGGCAGTACCATGGGGGCTGTGTGCTGCTAACTGCTAAGGATGTGCTAAGTGCTGTTTGAGAAATACACCAATTCATCTAACTAAAAGACCCTGCTGTGGTACGAGGAGTGGATTGTGCACCTATCCTATGCCTGTTATCCTACCTACCCCATCTCCTACCCCTACCACCTTTTACATGTATTTGCACCCAAGATATGCAAGATACTTTTTGGCAGTTTTATGCCAGTTATAATTTTGTCTAGATTTTTAAACCTAGAAATTGTCGGCATGTCTTAGGTTATGTGCACAAGTGTTTCAAGGTGTCAGAAGCATTTGGGATGATCCATATATACATCTATGTAGAATGTTTCAACCTTCACATAAACCAATGCACTGGTCAGGCCATGAGAGCCTACCTACAGGTTTGTGAAAATTTTTAAAATGAAATGATTGTAAAATAATGGATTTGCATGAATGTGGCTGAACTTAGCCTAATTTCTTTCGGTTTCAGGTTCTAAGTGACCGTTTTTGTTCAGCCATGATCATGGTGCCATCAGCTGAGCTGTAGGCAAGTTTCTTTCAATGTTTTCAGGATCAGCAGTGTGTTGAAGTGTCACAGTATGAGCTGGTAGACCTGGAGGTTTGTGTGCGGTACCTGCACCAGGTGCACCGACACGTCAGCCAAGACCGTGAGGTTGCTTGTTGCCATTTGTTTGAACTCCCAGAGTAAGTACAGTTCAGTTTGATTGGGCAGATGGTTTTTGTGACAATGCTTCTAGAATGTACTTTGTAGACTGATCAATTAAGGCATGCCTGTCCAGAAAGTGAGCTTAGCACATGGGAGCAACTATTTAAAGGAACACTATTATTACAACCATGGATTACTGGTCAGCATTGCCAAATACTCCCCCCCCCAATTCACAAGTGTTAATATTTTTCCTTTTTGATTGCCATGCCTTTCAGAACCACTTGTGTGTATAATTGGTCAAAACATTGAAAAATGGCTAAGACACTATGTGCAGGCTTGACACCATACTGTTAACCCTTTAGCCCTTTAAGGTCCTGCCTGTTCAACCCTCCCAGCCCGGCATGTTTTGGCCTGGCTGCATCAGCAGGGATGCTTCACTTAAGCGCCCCCTTAACCCATTTAAACGGTTTCCTTAGCCTGCCTGTGAGGTGGGCTCGGGCAGAGAACGGATCGGCCGCGTACACCTCAGGCGGACACAGGGTTGAAGTGTCAAAACTCAATACAGGATCAAAACAATTTACAAAATGCTAATTGTGATATCAGTGTGCAATACTGATGCAGGTATGGGTATACATAAGGTATATGACTGTACCATGCCTTATATTTAGAGGAATGAGTTGGGTCCTCCATTTTAATGGAATTTACTATTGCTTGACATCAAGCCTAGTGTCAACAATTGTGCTGATATGCTTTGTTACATTATCACTGTCAGTGCTTTCACTTTATTTCTGAATTGCATAATGGGGAAACTGGATAAATCTTTTTGGAATGGTCCTTTTGAATGTCCTTTTGTCCACATTTTGGAGTTCTTTGTAACATGACTGCACAAAACTCTTTGCATGGCCAGCTCGGGTTCAGAAATGTTACATGTGCAACTGAACACAGCCACCTGTCCTAGTACAGTCTGTTTCCATACAATGGGGGTGAACATAACTAGGGAGAATGCATGTTCCAATAAAATGTTTAGAAATGACCTAGTGGATTTCAGAACAATCTAAACATGTAATTTTTCATGTGTTCACTCTTCCATTCCCAGCAAGTCTACTGCACATGCCCTTGCATGTGTACAAACCTGCATCGCAAGGCATAAGCTCCTGGAATCATAAGACATAAAAGGTGCAAAAAGGTTACATAAGTGAAATAATGAACAAAGACAACCAGTATCCAGTGCAAATAACCTATTTTTAGTTTCAATCATTGAAAAGTATTTTGAACATCATTTTTAACTGAGTCCATATTGTTGCAGGTATGCTGAAGTGTCCTTGATTGAACCTGAACCCTTTCCTCTGGTGCTCTAGTGACCACATGGTCACCTTCAGTCTGCCACCCCCCTCCCCCTTCTCTCATGCCCACCTCCAACTCCCCTCCTTTTGACCCCCCCACCCCCCATCTCAATTGAGATTTTCCATCCACCCTTCCAATCTCCCCACTCCAACCCCCCCACCCCCTCCCAACTGGTTGAATCTCTCAAAGACTTTGAGGGACTGTGCAATACCGTGAAAAGGAGCCTTGTTTTTACATAAGCCTGTGGCTGATCTGGAACAAACTAGCATGGCTGACTGTTGTAATGGGCAAGGGGGAAAAGGAAACCAGTGTTGGAACATGATCAAGAAACCTGGTGCGCAGTGTAGCCATTGGTGCTGGGGACTCTATAATTTTAGACTGCTTCAGTTTTAAACATTTTATTCCATTGTGTAGGTATTTATGCAAGATACTAGTAACAATTAGTGTCCATATTGTGAATACCCTGTGGGTGTTGGACTGTGAACAGTTGACAGACTTAGTCGTATTTGCAGATTTTTCTGACGGTTTCAGAAATGCAGTGCCATAGTTTTCTGCCTCGTCTAGTCAGTTTTCTGCCTGTCTTCTGCCTGTTCAGTTTTTCCACATTTTGTCCAATTTCCATGTTTTGTCTCCAAGTAAAAAATCTGCTTTAGTCTTTCTGCCTCGTCTCTATTACTGTTTTCCCTAGTGTTAAAACTAGATTAAAAAAGATTGGGGGGTTCTGTTTGTGAGAACTGGTAGGGTCAGTATGGGCCGTGTCCAGAACCCATTATCCATGGGCGGTGGTGTTGGTAGCTTGTGTGGGGGTTAACATTGTAACTTTGTGTTTTAGTGTTCATGTGCATTTTGTGGTGGCAGTCTGGTTTGTGTTCAACATGTTTTGTTTCATGGAGTGTTTCCACTATGGGGGAGGGAGGTAGACCTGTAGTTTGGTGTTTTGTCTTGGTGTTTGTCTTGGTGTGTTGTGATTTTTATTGTGCAGTACTTGGTGTTTTTGTGTGCAGTACTTCATTCAGAAAAGCCTGCCTCTTTCATGCTTCCTTCTCATGCTTTGTCTACTTTATTCAAACAGAAGGTGCATGCTGTGCTAAAGCAGTTAAAAAAAAAAATATATATATATATGAGGTGAGGGCGATCCTTGTTTGGAAAACTGACTATGCTAATATGTTTGAGTGGGGTATAGGTGCGTAAAGTATGGGTGCATGTAGACATGTGCACTGCTGATCTTGCCAGTTGCTCCTGCTGTAGTCTGCAACCTTGTGGGTGAAGAAAATGTTAATGGACATTGTTTTTTTAACATTTGTCTTTTAAGAGCCAAACAAGTGAAAATAAAAAATATAAAAAAAACGTGTGATTCTGGAAGTGGTGACTGAAGATTTATCTATGGATATACTCTTTCAAGCACATCACACATGCCTTCTCATAACCCAAAAGCTCTGGCAATTTGCAACATTTCACCACAGCGAACTAGCATTTCCTAACCTGCTTAAACAATTACACTTCATACAATAACTCACCATTTTGATAACTTGGCTAATGTCAAACTGGGCTGCTCTCCACAGGGACCGCACATCTCATGCAGCACCATTTTTGGTTGCAAGTGTCCAGTATCAAAGTGGACTCTACAGAATTGCCAGGGACAGTTTCCTTTTACATTCACTAGGTACACACTGGACTTTAGTTTCTCATCTGACAGAACTAGCACCCACACCACCACTAAATTGTCCAGATTCAAACTTTTGTGCACTGTTTTCCACAAGCAGATTTCTTGCAGACTTCATAGGACAAAAGCTGGTTAATGAAGTCGGTTCCCTAAGTTGTATATACTTTATAACCCCACACCAAATTTGGCCTGAATATTAGGCAAACTGCATAAGCCATTTCTAAATTCTGTAAGTCAATTTTTGCACCAAACCAGAACTGTTCACCAGATTTATCCAGGGCTGTTGGCTGTCTTGTCAAATGGGTCTCTGCATATAGTTTTCCTGTCCCATTTGATGGTCCATTGGTTTTTCTTGTCATTCTCAACTGTTGGATTTAAGCAAAGCCACTGGATCTTTTGTGGCCAAAAAGTTCCTTTGTCAGATGTTCATATATAAAATTTTGAAACAATTCCTGTGAAAATTACCAAGTTCAGGTAGGATTATTGATGAATTTAAATACTGGAGCACTATGGAAATGTTCAGGGGCTGGAAGTGGAAAAGCAATGTACCTTTTAAATAAATTGACATACCTTCAATTACCTTCAGTCTCGAGCTTGGCCACTAGCTTGTAAAACTACATAAGCATGAATGTATACGGAGCCATTGTAGTTCATATGATTTATACCCAGATTTTTCATTCCTTGACACATGCTTGAAGGTGCTGAATCACAGCAAAAATCTTTCACGTTGTGAAGACTGATTTGTCAATAGACCCTTTGGCTGATTTATAAATGATTTGACTTCTCAAGTCAAATCTCCAAGCATTCTTGGATATGCTGTTAATATAAACATTACCCTTCATGAGACTGCCATTTGCCTTAAACCTCTGCATATTCTCAAATGCAGAATATCACTAACTGAAGCTTTTTACACTAATTAAAAAAAAAAAAAAAAAAAAAATCTGTATAGAAGTGTAATGTCTTGAAGTGTGCAGTGTGCCTGTGGTGGTTTCAGTTCAGCTATGCATCTGTTAGGCAGTTGCCTGACCAGCATTACCCAATGCAGTTAGGACTTAAGTGCATGCACCTATCAGTGGATTTCTGCAGGATTTTTGCCAGAGGACAATACTCATTGCTACGAGTTCGCTTTTCGTGTGCCAAGTGTGCTGCACATGACCTCGGTTTGTCTCATCCGACTGACTGTACTCCAGTTCAATTTTCTTGTCAGACTTGGAAGAGGGTGAGTGGAATTTGAACCCAGACAAGCTTAACCATGCTGTGTGAATGTATGTCTAGTGTGCATGTGTTGGAGTGTGGGTATGTGTAAATTGTATGTCTGGAGTGTGCAGTATGTGTGAATGCACATTAAAGTAGCTGTTGAGGTATTTATGAATAACCAGAGCAACAGATAAAAGATGGAATACATAAATAAGATGAGTGATCAAGGCAGACTGGATAGAACTATGATGGGTTCCCTGTCATAACTTACATCAATCTGACATCTGGAGGATTCACAGTATTTGCTTCACCACTGACAAGCAAGTGTATCTGACTCAATTGTCTCTGCTATACTATGTGGTCAAGGCAAGTGCAAGGTGAACAATTACCATAGTTGAGTTATTTTCCCTGCTGTGACATTGACATATTGGCCTTGCATGCTTTGGATAACATCGCTTCCACGGGGGGAAAAAAATCCATGTTTTTGCAGTATTTGACATCTGCTAAACGGAAAAACAACAGCTGCTGCTACTACTACAACTGCACATCGAAGTGTAAAGTAATGCACATGGCCAAAAAAACAAAAAAAAACAGAAAACGAACGGCATATAATAGTAGACACACACATGATATTGAAGTCAAAGTGAGAAAGACCTTGGCATAATCTTCGATAATAATTGTTTGACATACATATACAGAATATAATAAAGCCAACCAGATATGAGAAATAAAGAGAACATTTACCTATTTAGATATATTTCTCAAACTACATAAAGCATTGGTTTCATCACAAGAATATGGTAATATTGTGTGGCACCCATACCTCAAGAGACAATCTATAGCTATAGAAAGGGTACAAAGAAGAGCAAAATTGTTAAAATAATGCAAATCTGAGTTATCAACAGACTTGTATACTGAAATCTGCGTTCATTAATGGGTAGAAGGCTAAGAGAAGACTTAATAGACTTAATGTTAAATTGCTATAATGAATTCAATGTAAATTATATTTTTACAATATCTGATGAGAGTACACGAATTTCATTTCATGATGCAAATTTGTAAGGAGCACTGTAATACTAACCTAAGGAAAAATTCATTAGCTAATTTAGAGTTGCACAAGGAATGCACTAACAATTGAAACTAAACTTAAATAAAATACAAATGTGTAAAAAAAAAAAATATTGACATGAAAGAAAAAAATTGATTTGATTGAATTACAGTAAATGAAAACGTATGTGTGTCCCACAAATACAAGGAGACAGGTATTGAAGGGGACATAAAAAAAACAACCACCCATGAGGCCTTGGCAGTCAAACTGCCAGTCCCTACACTACTACTATTACAACACATCGATTTCGACAGCGCCAATCATACGGTATGAACGCATTTCGTCACTCGCACAGTTGTCTGTGCTGTCACTGTTACGCCACTTCCTGGATAAACCAGAAGGGAGGCAACTGTTTCCAAATAATAATAAAATTATGTGTCGGTGACAAAACATTCAGACCGTGGTTGCACCTCGTCTGGATCTCAAACCCAACTTGTTTCGTTGGAGAAGAAACACCAGTTTGTTGCTGTAGAAAGCGGGTAATTTTCTTTATCTGGTACCTATAAAAGCTACTCGTTCAGTCTGTTGTTTCTAAACAACTCCAACCGAACAAACTTAACCTTAAGGGTGTAGACGCCAGTAGGTCACCAAACTATAAGGAAAAGGGAGGTTGCGCATGCACGAGGATGGACGTCAGCAACCTCCCCAAACTACAACAGAATCATCAATATAATGATGTTGTTTGTATAAAGGAAGAAGAAGAAAGAACTCCAACAAGGATCTGTTGTTTCTGCTGGTGCGCGAACACATGGAACACGCTCCGATGACCAAGGGAGGAACATCTCCGTGTTGACCCTTCTCAGTTTCTGTGTGGACTCCATTGTGTATGATTTAGGATTTCCATCAAAACTTTCAGACGGCACCCTTGACCAGAAGAGCATTCTTCACTGTGATTTCACCAATAATAATTGGATTTTAAATCATATAAGTAGGACATTTGAGAAGCAGATATATTGTGTACGATATAGATATAACTGTAACGAGGTAAATGTGCATATCATATTATACTTTTTTATTATTATTATTATTTTTTATTTTTATAGTTTCTTGAATTATTTATCCATCGGCCTGCAGGTTTAACATTAAGGAAATATAGATATGTAATCAGTGTGTGTGTGTGTGTGAAAAAAGAGTGGTCCACCCAGTTCAACAGTTGTGTGTTTGTCAAACTCAAAGTCAGATTAAATCAAAAATATCTTATTAATCCACACGGAAATTCATTTGTGTAAACACAGGCTTGCTGTCAACAGATTATAAATATGATCAGGCACACCATAAACATATATTAAACCAGTCAAATAAAACAAAATCCACAATAACTCTCAGTAGGCTAAAACCAAACACACACACACACACAGATGTGCACATGCACATACACACAACATATATCACACCAATAGATTCAAATAAGATCTCTGTAATAATTTAAAAGTCCAGTACACACTGAGTAGCACACACCCCATTAAAATCAGATCCACGTTTTCGGTTTACTTGTAATGCAAAAATTAATTTAACTGTTCATATCCAGAATTCTTATTTTGTTTCTCATATATTTGCTTCTTTTATGTTATATACAATTATATGTCCTTTATGCTATGGGTTTTGCTCAACCCAGTTTTAGGATCTTCCATATATATCTACAGACAATAAATGTTCATTATTTCATTCATTCACTCTCTCTGTCCTCTCTCTTTATTTCTTTATTTCTGTGCATTTCTTCTCAGTTTACTAATTTTATGTTCCATATTCAATGCCCAATATGCCATGTGTTTTACTTGCCTTTGTTTGAAGAACATATATAGATTTATAAGCAACAAAAAACAAACAAACAAAAAAAATCATTAATTTATTAGAAAATCAACAACAGCATAAAAAAAAGAACCTGAGCATCAGTTTCAGTATGATGAAATAGGTATATATATATATATATATATATATATATATATATCCCTTCACAACTGATATAGAGAAAACTCAGTCACTCAGTCACTGATTCAGTATAAATATTTATTATATGTCCCCACAGGGATTTTAAATTGGGATTGTTTTGATGATGTTTTACTCTGATGTCTCTTTTGTTGTTAGGAAAATGAAGAATTTGAAATGAATTGAAATTTATGAGGGAAGTGGAATAAACAGAGGCATTCATTTTTTCATCCAGCTCTGAGGGCAAAGAAAATAAACAAATAAATGTATAAATAGATAAATACACAAATTAATCAATTAATTAAATTAAGATAAGATGAATAAGCAAATAAAATAAAATCTGAAAAAGAAGAGAGAGAACAAAATAATATAACAGGAAAAGACGAATGCAAATTCTAAAATGAACAGTTTTCACACACAAACAAATACACTTGCATGTGCATACACATATAACCACCCCAAATCATTATAGAAATTTTAGTGCAGACTATTTCATTTTAACATTTCCTGTTTAAGGAGAATAGCATTGCCACTACGGCTGATTTACATCATTTATATACATTTTCCATTTAATCAAACAAATATTTTTTGAAAGAGCTTCTGAAGTTAACACTAATTATCTGTTCTAAATTAAAGGAGGAAGGTGGCAGAATGGTAAAGACGATTGTCTGTCAATACAGAGTCCGTGAGGGTCTGGGTTCGAATCCCGCTCTCGCCCTTTCACCCAAGTTTGACTGGAAAAATGAACTGAGTGTCTAGTCATTCAGATGAGACAATAAACCAAGGTCCTGTGTGCAACATGCAGTTGGCGCACTGAAAAAGAAACCATGGCAACGAGAGTGTTGTCCTCTGACAAAATTCTGGTGTAGAAATCTACTCTGATAGGTACACAAATATATATTTATATGCATGCACTCAGAGCCTGAGTTAGCGCGTTGGATTATGCTAATACTATAGTCAGGCATCTGCCTAGCAGATGTGTAGAGTATATGGATTTTGTCCAAATGCAGTGATGCCTCCTTGAGAAACTGAAACTGTTTTAAAAAGGAAGGCAAATTATTTCAGTATGAACCACCCCTGTATAAAAGACTGCGTAAAGAGATCAGTTAAGATGATTCAACATGTCCTAATTTGATATTTATGTTTGGTTTCCTGACCCTTGCCTATTATTCATATAGGGATAAACTATTCTTACTGATATGGATAACATGCAGTATTTATGTGCTTTGTGTAATCATTTTTCTGTGTGTGTGTGTGTGTGTGTGTGTGTGCTCTTGCACATGTCTTTGTCATTTAGTGTGTGTGTGTGCCTGTGTGCGCATACATATGTGTTTGCATGAGTATATGTGTACACACAGAAATGTTGTCTGCGCATCTGTGTGCTCAAACACAAGTATGCTGAGTGTGTGTGCATGGACACATGTGTTAATGTGTGCACTGGCTCGCACTCTCATCCATCATCTCTCACTTGGGCAGCGACCACTGCCAGGCTGTGAACGATGGGAGGTGCCACCAGCAGCCATGACTGGCAGCCTCCACCCCAGCCCCAGGCCAGCATCAGCAGTGGTCGTCCTGTTGATTATCACATGGTGGCCTGCCAGGTGGTGCTTGATCAGGACTTTGAAACGTGCGCCTGTTTCCCCAAGGTACGTGTCACCATGCACAGTGACGACCTCTACACCATGCTGAGTGAACAGTTCAGCAAGGGCTACCGCATGGTCTACTTCACTCGCAAGCCCGGTCACCTCCAGTTCAAGTCGAATCAAACAGTGCAGGTTTTCTTCACAGGCTTCTTCCGCATAAATCCCAACTTGACCGACTGTCTGGAAGGACCGGTGACCTGGTCGCTGCGGGTGGAGCGAAGCTGGGTGCAGTCGCAGATAACAGATGTGGGTGGGTTTATGTCACTGAAACAGACACGCATGGTGCGCATCAACAACCTGGTGGACAGCATCGCCCGGAACACTCAGCATGGAGAGAGGCTGGTGGCTGCCACAGAGACTGGCCACTCTGAGGCGCAGTCATATGGAGAGTACTCGTCCGGACTTAGCCCTCGTGAGTTTGTCATTTGTGTTGTTCTCAGCCCGCGTTTTGATTTCTCTGAATTCTGGCATTGACGAACACAGGAAAGGCAAAAATAGCTTGATGGTCATAAAGCTGTAAACAATACAAAGAATTTCTTCTTTTAAAAAGAAAAGAATTTGCAGATAAAAAAAAAGTGGATTAATGTCATTAAGGCATTACTTCTGCCACCTTCACCCTTTGTTCACAACTGTTTGTTCACAACTGTTTGTTCACAACCATTTGTTCACAACTGGCTCTTGACATAACACCTGCCACGTAGAGGGCAGTCCGTCCTTGAATTTTGCTCATTTTCCCACAGAATAAAACTTTCTTTGTCACGGATCACAGTGCAGTTACATCTGGTAACTTCTGAAAACTTATCAACAGAACCTGAAAATAATCAAAATTTTGCCTAAAATGCTAATTTGATGAAAATCCATCAATGTTTTCTGGTGATACACACAAAACAGTTGGGTTTTTTTTTTCAATGTAGATCTCCTTGTGGTTAAGAGTGGTGTAGAAATTTTGATCTTCATCACTGCATGTCTGGTTGTTTGGTCCTCGGCTATTATAGGTTTATGTGATGTATGAAATATGAAAATCTTGTGATTATCAGTTGATATGCCTGTGTGATCTACATGTGTGTCTGTCTCTTTATTTCTTTCATGAACAGATGTTGCCATAGATCTGTTCTTTGAGGTGCCCCACCCTGCTCCAAGAGAGCACTATGTGTACAACATTGCCCTGATACCAGTTCATGTGGAATATCCATTTCGGGGCAACGTCTTCTTCCCAGAGATCCAGTGTGACTGGATGGCCACTTTTCAGCACCACCTGAGTCAGGGCTGGCGCCTGATTGACATCTACATTGACACTCCTATGGTGGAACAGGTGTGTGTGTGTGTGTGTGTGTGTGCTCGCACACGCTTATGTGTGGAAAGTGTGTGAGTGTTGTGTGTATATATGTGTGTGTGTGTGTGTGTGGACGTGTGCATGTTTGTGGGCATGTGCATGTTTCTGTGTGTGTGATTATTGATTTGTTGTTTTACATGTTTATTATGTTTCTTTTTTTTTTTTTAATGTAATCCTCCATACCTGACAAGGGGTAGGTAAAAAAAAAAAAAAAAAGAACATGTGTATGTGTGTTTTTTTGAAGAAACTGGGCAAAAACAGATACGGTGAGCGATGAACAAAGGATGACAAGAACTGAAATGATCTGTAGATGTGGAAATAATGCATTTCACTGCCTTGATTAGTATTTAAATGATTGTGCAAAGAGAAGTATTTACAGGAAAAAAAAGTTAATGAAATATTATATGTCGATGCCTCATTGAAAACAAACAAAACAAAAAATATAAAAGGGTTTTATCAACATCAAATACCATTACTGTATTGGTGAATGTGGTTCTCTCATGTATAGACAAAGAGAAGATGGGTGGTGGTGGGAAGGGATTGTTAGTTACTTCAGATGATGGTAAATGTGCATCTTCGTTTAATACATTTCAGAATGTCTCTTAAATATTGGTGTATTTTCGTTGACCAGCCGGCATTGATGCCCTATTATAAATAAACACCAGAGAACAGCAAAATAAAACAACTGCCATCAGGGAAGGTTGTTTTTTTGGTTTGTTTTTTTGAAGAACTGTTATTGTTAACATTTTGTCCATGCCTGTATAATTTTAAATTTTAACTGCCATTCATTGTTGGCAGTGGGAAGGGGGGTAGGGGGTGAGGAGAGGTTTGATGGATGGGTATTGTCAGTTATGCCTGATTATGATGTGTATATATATTTGTATTTAGTACAGCTCAGAGTGCTCCTTAAACAGGATTAATCACTTATGCCTGATTGTATTAAGGACATGTGTCTTTGCTTTCTACACAGTTCGGAGTGCCACTTAAACAGAGGGCTGATCAGTTTTGTCTGATTATAATAAGTATAATTATAATGTATCTTTGCTTTCAACACAGTTCAGAGTGCCCCTTAAACAGGGTTAATCACTTATGCCTGATTGTAGCAAGTACATGTGTCTTTGCTTTCAGCACAGTTCAGAGTGCCATTTAAACCGAGGGTTTTTCAGTTTTGCTTGATTATGATAAGTCTTTATATGTATCTTTGTTTTTGAACACAGTTCAGAGTACCCCTTAAGCAGAAGACTGATCAGTTATGTCTGATTATGATAAGTGTATGTATCTTTATTTTCAACACAGTTCAGAGTGCTAATTAAACAGAAGGCTAATCAGTTATGTCTGATTATAATAAGTATTTGTATCTCTCTCTTTTTTTTTGTTTTTTGTTTTTGGCTGCCCCATAATCTGCACCGTTTCAGTGTCATTACTCCCACGCCACTCATTCCAAGTCTCCCATAAACAACCAGACACCGGTTCATCTGTCACAGTCCCAGCACCAGCAGTCCACAGGGAACCATCGATGTTAGATCGCCAGGAGGCCACACAACAGAGGAGAACCTGCACTGCTGCTGTGTCACTTTGATGGTGTTCAGTAGTGCCTGTTCTGATTTAACATACTTAGGACACCACCTACTAAGCCCTTACTGACAACGCTAATGGTTTTGTCGTGGAGCCAGACTGAGCGACCCTTTCCTCCAGAATGGAGACTACCTCCATGTCCCTCCATTGACAGTCCTTTATGAATCTGCTGATACTGAAGACCTTGTAATGACTAACCCCCATTGCGGAAGTGGAGGGGTAGCGAGACTGAGGTCACCATGAGAACAGGGCATGAAAGGCCATATGATTTCTTGCTTTTTTATATTGATGATGAAGAAGGAGGAGGGGGAGTGGGGGAGGAGGAGAAGGATGACGATGCTGCTTTTGACATCCATTTAGGTTTGGGACTTTGTAACAAGGCTGTACTCTATGCTTCCTGTCATAATGGTATCCCAGCATCAACCAGGCCTTGAGATACAAACACTTGCAGTGTTCATCAGAAAATCAGAGCAACACACCCAAAGAAGCATCTGTGAAGTGGATGATACTTGACTGTGTGATCCCAGTATTCCCATTTGATTCCATTGCACACTCACCTCTAGGTGGTAGCCGGCCACGGGCCGACAACCAACCTTCACTGGGAATCGAACCCACATCTTTCCAGTTGTCTGTCCGCGACGTGAACCACTTTGCCATGGTAGCTGGTTAATTAAGTGTATGTATCTTTGTTTCCAACACAGTTCAGAGTGCCCATGAAACAGAGGGCTAATTTTTGCCGACCGAACGACACAGAGGCCGTGTGGATTTTTGAGCGCCCAGCCTCTGTTGCCAGTCAGCCCAGACCGCTGTACGAGGGAACAATCATGGAACAGACAGTGGGCCTTCACAGCAGCACCTGGGGGGTGAAGTCAGAGGTGGACTGGCTGCCAGTGATCCGGGACATGGGGATGCGGGGCTGGGAGCTGAGCTGTGTAGTGGAGAGTCACAAGGTGGAGGGGGGAGGCTGGGCCGACATTGCCAGCAGCATCAAGAGTCTCCTCTTCTTTCAGAGACCACTTAAGGGGAACTAACCTGTGGTCCAGTTCATGGTTACTGACTTGCAGGACGTTTGGCCTCTTTGAACATCAAGACTTCTGCTGCTGAGGACTGATGCTGGTGACCCAAGGCATTTGCATTAGTGTCCGTGCTGGATGAAGATGGTAAGAGATTTACTCCAACCAAGTGATCTGACAGGGAGTCAGTTACAACATCAGTTTCAGGTTCAAGCGAATGAAGGATTTACTGCAATCCAACAGACAGTTGCAAGATTGTTATTATTTTCAAGGAGGTGCCAAGGAGTGTTTTGTTTTATTATCATATGCTGCTTCAAATCAGTTTGAAAAAAAAAAAAAGAAAAAAAAAGGAGAGAGGGAGAAGGGCAGATGCCTGATCTATTGAAAAAAGAAGAAGATTAAAACAACAAAACAAAACAACTATTGTCAGGGACACACACACACACACACACACACACACACACATATATATGTGGTGTGTGTGTGTGTGTGTATTAAAATTTCATCTGTTCCTGCATAATTATCACTGCCCTTCATTTCTTGCACACACACAGGACGCTTGACAACATATTGGATCACACTTAATAAGAACTCATGTGCTTTAGATCTGACATAGAAATGATGGCTGAAAAACATACTTGGTTAATCAGCACTTGTTTCGGGGAGATATAATGTGATTTTGTTGTATGTGCTGCTTGCATATGTTGGTTCTATTCCCAGTGCATCATCATTACTCAGAGAAGTACCATAATTTCGGGCCAGTATAAGGCAACATTGCATAGGGCAAAGATTTGGATGAAAGAAAAGTGGTACTGAAAAGGAAGAAAACTATGGTACACTGAGGACTGATACTGCCATTTTGCCTTTGTTCTCTTTGCAGCATATTGGATGCACACATGATATACAAATCAGTTGCTGTTGGTTTTTTAAAATCATGTTTTATGTCTGGTGCCTTGTTGCGCCTTACAAGCCAGAAATAACTGATTTACGCCATGGGATACTGTTTCAGCTTTTACACTTACAGACACTGCTCATGTTTACAACCCAGGGTTCCTTTGATTTTTTTCTTTGTTTTTGTAAGTATTTTGATTTGTAAATACCACTTTACACTTTATTATATACTGTACACTTTATTATACACTGCTTTTGTTTTACACTTGTTGTACTGCTTTGAAACATGGATGACGTATCGCTGTCACATTCAACAACTTCAGCAGTTTCACCAGAGATGCCTACGAAAGATCCTCGGCATAAAGTGGCAAGACAGGGTCTCCAACCTCCATGTCCTAGAGAGGAGCGGCCTGCCCAGCATCGAAAGCCTGCTGATCTAGTGCCAGCTACGCTAGACCGGACACGTCCGAATGACAGACAGCAGGATCCCGAAGATGCTCTTGTATGGCCAGCTGAAGGAAGGCCACCGCGAACTTGGAAGACCCTGCAAGCGCTTCAAGGACATCTTGAAGACCTCAAAGCCTGTGACATAGGCATTGCTTCCTGGGAAACTGATGCCCTTGACCACTCTCGCTGGAGGATGATGTGCTCTAGTGGCATAAAGACATTTGAAAACAAGAGAATGCTGTCCATTAAGGAGAAGCATGAGCGAAGGAAGCAGGGCTCAACTTCTGGAGACATTTTCCCTTGCAACACCTGTGGGAAGTGCTGCGCATCTAGAATCGGCCTCTTCTCCCATATGAGGACACACACCGACAGATAAGCCTGCCTGCCTACTCATCCGTTGGTCTGACGGGAGACTGCAACACTTTATTATACACTGCTTTTGTTTTACACTGATACTTACAGCTGTCATCAGGAAACACTGATTGAGAACTTTTTTTTTTTTTTAATCTCTTTTATTATTTCATTAAAAACAACAACACCACCAACCAGCTCTGCCATTAGACAGACAAGACAAGACAAGACAAATCAAGACAAGACAAGACATGCAGGCAGACAGACAGAAAGAAAAGATATAGATTGCACAGTTTATCATGCTTCTGGTTTTTACTGCTGATCATTGATTCATTGTAACCATTGGATCTGATTCTGATATAGTGTGATGCATTTGGATTGTTGGTTCATGTGATATGATGTTGTCTTCATAAGTTAATGGAATGTATATAATGTCTGAATAGTGGAAAAAAAAAAGTATTGATGTGCATTAGCAAATGACTTAACTGTTTAAATGTTTTAGAATTCCGTTCATAGTTCTTGAGTGCAGTTTATGTAATATGATTCTGTCTTCATCACTGACTGAAAAGGATAGATGTTTGAGGAATAGAAGATTATGAAATTTGCTTTGTGTTAGAAAATAGCTGATCACATTAACCAAGCCCAGTTGCTGTTTGATGTCATTGTTTTGCCACTGAAAACATTACATCATGTTATTAGTCATTTAATAACATATTCACAAAATAATTTTGTTTCTCACTTCATCACGAATCAGTTTATTGATAATGTGTGCAAAAAATAGTAATGTGTTTATTGATAATGTGTGCACAAAATAGTAATGTGTAACATTTCATTATTTTACTAGCTTATCAATAATGTGTACACAAAATAATGTTTTTCAGTTTATCATAGCTTACCTGCTTTGATTCATGTAATCAATAACTCCTTATTGTCTGGAATTTCCCCTCCTGTAAATTGTGTAGGGTGTGTCTGTTACTATATATATATATATATATATTGCTGAATCTTGTGCAGAGACAAATCAAAGCGCTTTCATACCAGTCATTCACATGTGCGCATAACTCTAAACTTGGGAAATCAAAGACAAAGAAGAGGCAGGGGAGGGAGGCTATCATGGAAGGAGGTGGGTTTTAAGGCCAAACCTGAAAGAGCAGAGTGTGTAGACCCTGACGAAGCGAAAGAGGAAGTTCATTTCAAAAGCAAGGTCCAGAGACAGTGGAGTGTTTGAATCTGGGTATAGACAGATAGATAGATCCTTTAGATGTTTTCAACCGTTTTTTAAACATATATTAAAGTGTTGGGTTTGGTGCACATTAGAACCATATATCTTTGTTACAATGCCCTGAAGCTTGAATTAAGGCTTTGTTACTGGCAATATGTCTGTTTTTGATCATATCAACTTTAGGCAAGTTTAAATATACTGCTTCTTGTTTCAGTATCATTATTAGTATAAAAAAAAAAAAATGAAATAAATAAACAGTAGCTTTTTTTTTTTTTTTTTTTTTTTTTAAATTTGATTTTATGATTATTATTTTTATTTATTTATTTTTTTTTACCATTCTCCTGATGTTTTCATCAGTGATAATATATAGGTTGAGGGGAAATATAAACAAACAGTTTGAAACAATCTTTTACTAAAAAAAGAAAAAATTATAAAAAAAAGATAAAAAAGAAAAAAGAAAGGTGACAATTACTGATCAAAATATTTTTATTATTATTTTACATTATTTTGTGCAATTTAATAATGATATCATTTATCATATGGCACAAACTTTGAGAACACTAGAAAAAACCAGAACCAGAACCACTTTTTTCTGTTTAACAACACTTAAGCGCTTAGATTTGTCTATGCACAAGATTCAGCGCTATATAAGTACCATTATTATTACTTCCAAATGCGCAAGAGTTAATCTTGAATTTCATCATGATAATAATCAGTATTGGCTGAATCTGTGGCCTTCCAAATAAAAAGGCATCAAACTTGAACCCAGGTGAACACCAGAAAGGCTCTTTGCAGTTTCAATTACAATGAGACAGACCAACACATACCTGCTTTACCAACCAGTCTGCTTAAAAGAAAAGTTTTTAAAAAAGGTGTGCGGGGAGTAGAAACCTGACAACACATAGGCCCAGGACACTGGTTGGGCCTTGGGAGACTACCGTGTAGGTATATATAAACAAAGTATTTAACAAAAGTGAAATAAAATGAATAAACAAAATAGAAAGATAAGTAAATACATTAAAAACCAATGAAAAATTAAGATAAAAAAGGAGAAATTAAGAAGAAGAAATAAAGAAGAAAAAACACTCTTGTTACACGCACACACACACACACACACACACACACACACACACACACAGAAGAAAACCCTCTTGTCACTCACACACACACACACACAGAGGAAAAACGAAAACAAAAGAAAACAAGTTTCAAAACCAATTACACTTCATTTAGGAAATGAAATCTACAGGCTGAGAGACAGACTGGGAAAAATACGTAAAGATAGCACTGCTTTGCCTCAGTGTGGTCTCCACTGGGAGAGACCAGCCCAAATTTCACACAGAGAAATCTGTTATAATAAGAAAGTAATGAAAAGATGGAAAAGAAAAAAAAAATTACAGGCTGTTTGAAATTATTTCTATAGCTCTGCCAATTTTTTTTTCCATGGTAAATGTCTTAGTGTTTATTTCCTTCCATAGTTTAATGTTTCTTTTTCATATTGTCGTTGACTGATGAATCAGTCTGTATGCTCAATTTCCTTTGCTGTTCATGCGGTCAGTAAAGTAGTAATTCAAAACAGTGCACTGTCTGGGTATGTGTCCGTGCATGCATGTGTGTGTGTGTGTGTGTGTGTGTTCGCACACATGCATGCGTATGTATATGTAAGAATACAAAAATTGCTTCCTGCATGGTATTTGTGTGTCTTTGTCTCATTGTGTGTGTGCCTGTGTGTGTGTGTGTGTGAGAGAGAGAGAGAGAGAGACAGAGACAGAATACGAAATACGAAATTGTTTATTCAGATTTAGGCCTAAGCCCCTTACTGAAGGGGTAAGTCACAATTATATCAATCACACAAACACTTTTAAAAAACACATTGTTTAACATTTACACTTCAGATGCTTGTTATATTTGACAATCTATATTGATATTATGATCTACGTTATAGCAATACGCAATCGCTTTAAGGCATTGTAAATGTATAACGCCACATTGCACAATACAGTTTCATTTCTGGATGGCATTAGCAAATTGAATCTAAAGCGTCATGGGTTATTATAAAACTTAGGCTGGATATGTTTCAACCTTAAGTCAAGTAAACAAGGACAACAAAACATAAAATGAATTTCATCTTCTTCTGATTGATGGCATAAACGACACAACACTTTCTCAGCTCTTTTTTCACTGTATCTTAAACGATGACAGGCAATATCTGATACACCAAGTCTAACTTTGGTCAAAGCACATTTCACATATCTATTCATTTTCATTTCAATGTATGGCTCCACATTATTTTTCAACTTAAACATCTTATATTCAGCAAATCTGTCACTACTCTGAATGTGGTTATGCCAGTCCTGCCATCTACAATCAACAATTCTTTGTTTGAAATATTTTATGAACCATGAAACATTTTCAACACCCTGGTTATCCGAGACATAAGAAAATCCATAAGAGCACAAACATTTTCGAATACCTGTAACCCAAGTCTTTTTTCCGTTATTGTCTAAGTTATACAGCATCATGTAAGCCTTGTATGGTAATCTATAATTATTCATTCTAGTTATCTTTAGCCAGTATCTAATACACTTTACATATGGGTTTATATATATTGGATATCTACCAAGTTCACCATAAATTAAATCGTTGGGTGTTCGCCTATC
Source organism: Babylonia areolata (assembly GCF_041734735.1). Classification (NCBI taxonomy): domain Eukaryota; kingdom Metazoa; phylum Mollusca; class Gastropoda; order Neogastropoda; family Buccinidae; genus Babylonia; species Babylonia areolata. The sequence continues at coordinate 23,027,215 of NC_134899.1, forward strand.
AACATTTAAGAAGCGTTTCATGGCAAACATGTGCAATCTTTCTATTTCAACATCATTCTCAAAAGCCCAGATTTCTGCACCGTACTGCGAAATAGGCTGTACAACTTAGCAAATACTGTGTATGAGCTACAATCTAATCTGTATATAACATGAAGTATAACCATAACAGCTCTCTTTGCCCTGTTTACTAAATCTTGACAGGCATAAGTAAAACTGAGTCTGGTTGAAAAAAAGATCCCAAGATATTTATACACATTTACCACTCTTACAGTTTCATTTCCATATGACCATTGTTCACGTCTACCTAGATAACCACCCCTACGAAACACAATGATATTTGTTTTTTTCCATGTTTACTTTTAAATCCAATTTCATTGCTGCTTCATATAAACTATTCAGCGAGACAGAGAGAGAGAGAGAGATTGTGTGTATGTGTGCACATGTATGCACACCTGTGTGTTTGTGATCTCCTTTTTTCCCCTTCTTTTTTGTTTTAAGATTGCAATCATGATTCAAGTTACCTTAGGAAAGTTTTAACATTTCTGGAGTTTGAGCTGAATGTTTGGTGAAAGTGATTTAGTGTATTAGGGGGTATATAGGAAAGTTGCTTCATCTAGAAACAGTGTACATGGTTTGTTATTCAGAATGAAATTCGGTGAAAGTTTCCTCAGAGGCTCACAGTACAACTCACTGATGTATATGAGATTCTAATTTCTCTGGAAATTTTATACTAAAAAAAAGACTTGAAAGATACTTACACACACGTTTCCCACACCCACCTCCCACACAACATGTGCACAACACACACGCACACACACACACACACGCACACCTCCCCCCCATACACACACACAACATGCATGTGAATTTGGATACTCACATACACATACCATGGTATAAACACAAAGACAAGGCACAAATGTCCACAATGCACACTTTTTTTTCTTTCTTTTTTTTTAATGAACAGAATACATGAACACAATAATACATTAAATTACACATATTATCATATATTACGAAACGTAAAGTGGTAATATATCAAAATAAAGAGTCTGGTCTCAATGCACACATTTTAGATCATGCCATGAATAATATACAAATTTGTACACTCTTCCAATGCAGCCTTTTCTCCTCCCCTGACCCCCCTCAACCCTTCCATCTCTCCACATTAAAAGAAAAAAAAAATTCACAAAATACAAAACAAAAAATCTGTTACGTCAGTTCGAAACAGTTAATTACAATGTCTGAAAGACATTTTTAAGGATAGTTAACAAATCCAGATGGCAGAACATGTTTTTGATTGCCAACACAAGAAGAGACAATAGTAATTATCTTTTGGTCTGGAGTAAAAATAAAATCCCATTCTGTGCTTTGTTGCCTCGATCACTAGCTGTGTGTTTGAACACTTTTGGACTCTTCAAAGGGTTACATGAATCTGTATCTGACTCCCTCACAGTACGCTTGTACACACACACACACACACACACACACACACACACATATATATATATATATATATGGGGGTAGTGAGGTCTGGTGCCGGACGTCCCGCTCACTAAGGGAAGTGATAGTGTCTAACCCTCTCCTTCCCAGGTGTAGTGACCGCCGCGTAGCCACTGTCTAGCTTGCTAATCAGCAAGGTTATTGCAATGGCCTCTCCTACATTACTGTGCCCTTAGCAACACCTTCACGCGGTGCCCCTGTGCCACGTTATTGGCATCAGAGATCTTTTCCCATCCCTCTTGCGGCCAATCAGTGGCAGCCTCTGTGCGTGTGTGTATGTGTGTGTTTGTGTGTATGTGTGGGTCTGTGTTTTTGAGTGCGTTTGTGCATGCGTGAGAGTGTAAGTGTACACAAGTGTCAGGAGAGTTCTGTGCATGTGTGTGTGTGTGAGGGGGAGGTGGGGGTGCAGGGAGGAGGTGAGGTAGAGAATGAGGTATGTGAGTGTATGCATGCCTACACTGTGGGAGCAACAGGATATTGGAACGTATATATTATATATATATCTTTGTATATATGTGTGTGGGGTTGGGGGTGGGAGATATGGGCGTGTGTGTGTGTGCTTTTACAACTAAGCGTTCATCTGTGTGTGTGTGAGTGTGTGCGTGTGCGTGTTTGTGTGTGTGTGTGTGTGTGTGTGTGTGTGTGTGTGTGCCGTGGAAGCTGCGATACATAGACTAGAAATGAGTGTGTGGAGGAGGGGGCACAGGAGGTGCAGGGAAATCTGTGGTGTGTGTGTGTGTGTGTTGGAGCTCATGTACGTTTATATGAATTTGACTGTGCTTTCATATCTGTGAAACTGCGTTTTTGGGGCATATCTGTTATGCATGTGTGGGTGTATGTGTGTCTTCATGTTTTATATTTATTTGCTTATTTATCATCATTGTTGTCTTATTTATTTAATTATTTATTTATTATTATTATTATTATATCATTATTTTCATTACTACTATCTTTTTTATCATAATTATTATTTATTTATTTATGTATGTACGCTTATCTACTTTTTTTTTCTCAAGGCCTGACTAAGCGCGTTGGGTTACGCTGCTGGTCAGGCAACTGCTTGGCAGATGTGGTGTAGCGTATATGGATTTGTCCGAACGCAGTGACGCCTCCTTGAGCTACTGAAACTGAAACTGAAACCACTAAGTTTGCTATGTCATGGCGCGACCGAGTTCCTGGCGGTATATCTGGGCGGGCGGGCTGAGCCTTCAACCCTGGTTGTAAATCTGCCTAAGAGAAGGAAAATCTCTGATTTCAAAACCCGGGCAGACAGAGCCCGTTAGCTGTCACAGGCAATCTGTCTACAGCCTTGTGGTCGCCATAGACGTCTTAGCTCGCTGAGCCCTATGGAAGGATGCATGGCCTAAAGAGTGGGATTGGTTTGCGCGCACTGGTCTTCACTTTAAATCTTCGCAGCGCAGGCGGGAAGAAAGACCTACAGCGATGGAGGAGAGGCGAAACGACAGGTACTAGATGGTACTGGGAGTCGCAGTCTCAATTCTGCATGTAGGCGGCTCAGACTATTGGGTCGCTTGTCTGTTGACTTGAGGCAACAACAGCATTCGGCAGCACTCTGAGCGACCAAGCAGCCCTCTCTAGGGATAGCGCTGCTTGTTCCACATGGAGACAGGCCTAGAAAAGGTGGCCTAAACACAGCTTGCCTCACTCACACCTGGTTGGTTCGCCGCGGCCAACGGGCATCTCACTGCAGCGGTAAGAACAACATTGAGAAAAAGAAATCAAAATCAAAAGCAAGAAGCAATCTGAAGTTAGCGTGCTGGAACATCCGCACCATGCAAGACTCGGACGACAGCGACCGACCACAGAGACGATCAGCTCTGGTGGCGAGGGAACTAGCACAGCTGGACATTGACATCGCTGCTCTCAGCGAAATCCGCTTCGCAGAACAAGGATCCCTCACAGAGGAGGGTGCAGGCTACACCCTGTACTGGTCAGGCAAAAGTAAAACGGAGCGCAGACTGTCCGGAGTAGGCTTCATGATCAAGTCCTCTATTGCCAGCAAACTCCATAGCCTTCCAGTGGGACATTCGGATCGCATCATGTCCCTACGACTGCCCCTTACAAGCAACTGCTTCGTCTCTCTGTTCAGCGTGTATGCCCCTACCCTCCAAGCAGATGCCGTCACCAAAGAAGCTTTCTACAGCGAACTTAGTTTTCTGCTCAGGAAAGTGGACAAGGAGGATAAGATTCTCATCATGGGTGACTTCAACGCACGAGTTGGTAGGGATCACATCATCTGGCCAGGAGTGATAGGACGGCATGGCATTGGCAACTGCAATGACAACGGCCGCTTGCTTCTAGAGTTCTGCACCAAGCACAGCCTGTCAGTCACCAACACACTGTTTCAACAGAAGGCCAGATACAAGACGACCTGGAAACATCCACGTTCCAAACATTGGCATCTTTTGGACTACGTCCTGGTACGCCAGAGGGATATTAAGGATGTTCTGCACACTAGAGTCATGCCAAGCGCCGACTGCTACACAGACCACAGGCTTGTTTGTGCCAAGGTCAGGCTCACAGTCAGACCAGCAATCAGAAGGAGAGGACCTCCGACTAAGAAGCTAAATGTCCAACAACTACTGGTCAAGGAAGAGGAGTTCAGGAAGGAACTCGAAGACAGGCTAAAAGCTGAGGTCTCATCAAGCCAGGAGCCAGATCCAGAGGAGCAGTGGCAGCGCTTAAAGACTGCCCTTCAAAATTCAGCTGCGGACGTTGCTGGCTTCTCCAGGAAAAACAGAGACTGGTTTGACGAGAATGATGTGGAAATCCAGAATCTCATACAAGAAAAGCGTGCTTCGCATGTCAGACTCCTTGCCAGTAAAGATGACAATACAGCCAAGGCAGCCCACAGAACAGTTTGCAGCACTCTTCAACCTAAACTCAGGGCTTAAACTGGTGGCTTAAACTGGCTGAGAAGACTCAGTTATATGCTGACTTGGGCAACACAAAAGCATTTTACGAAGCCTTGCGAGCAGCATATGGCCCGTCACTGCAAGTACAGGCCCCTCTGCGCTCATCAGATGGTACTACTCTCTTGACAGATCGAGACTCCATTTTGCATCGCTGGACAGAGCATTACCAAGACCTCTTCTGAGACCAACGTACAGTTCAGGACTCTTCAATTGAGAAGATACCTCAGCTGCCAGTCAAACATGACCTGGACAACCCCCCGCTATTCGAAGAAGTGAAGTCCGCCATCAAGAAGCTCAAAGGTGGCAAAGCCCCTGGCATCGACGGGCTCCCAGCGGAAGTGTACGTTGCAGGAGGCGACATTGTCGGAGAACAGCTGACATCCCTCTTCACTCTGTGCTGGGACAAAGGAGTAGTGCCAGGTGACCTCAGAGATGCAGTGATCGTCTCCCTCTACAAAAACAAGGGCGAGAAATCTGACTGCTCCAACTACAGAGGCATCACCCTTCTGTCAATTGCAGGAAAGATTCTGGCAAGAGTCCTACTGGACAGGCTGATTCCCACCATCGCCGAGGAAAATCTCCCCGAGAGCTAGTGCGGATTTCGAGCAAACAGAGGAACCACAGACATTGTTTTTGTGCTACGCCAGTTGCAGGAGAAGTGCAGGGAGCAGAACATGGGCCTTTACGCAGCCTTCGTCGACCTGACCAAGGCCTTCGATACGGTTAGCCGAGACAGGCTCTGGAAGGTCCTGACAAAGCTTGGATGCCCACCAAAGTTTCTTGCAGTCCTCAAGCAACTCCATGAAGATCAGCGTGGCCAAGTGAAGTGTGGAGGCGAACTTTCAGAGCCGTTCCCCATTGGAAACGGTGTCAAGCAAGGCTGCGTCCTGCCCCCACACTCTTCGCAATCTTCCTTGGCCTGATGCTGAGGGAAGCCAAGGAAGATCTGCTTGAAGGCATCAACATCAGATTCAGAACTGATGGCAGCATCTTCAACCTCCGTCGTCTCCTTGCGCGTACCAAGACCACTGAGGAACTGATCCTGGAGCTGCTGTTTGCAGACGACTGTGCTCTCCTCGCTCATGCTGAGGAAGCTCTGCAGTTAGTCGTCAATCATTTTGCTGATGCAGCCCGGGCTTTTGGCCTCACCATTAGTCTGAAGAAGACCGAAGTCATGTACCAGGCACCCCTTCATGGCACCTACGCACCACCCAAGATCTACATTGACGGGCACCAACTGAATGCTGTGGAACATTTCACTTACCTTGGAAGCATCATCTCCAACGATGCCACAATCTCCAAGGATGTGGACCATCGTCTGTCCAAATCCAGCAGCTCATTTGGTCGTCTCCAGAAACGTGTTTGGCAAAACCACTCCCTGAGACTCTCGACCAAAATCCAGGTCTACAGGGCAGTCGTCATCAGTACCCTGCTGTATGGATCTGAAGCTTGGGTCCTCTACAGGAGACACATCAAGCTGCTGGAGCGTTTCCACCAGAGATGCCTACGCTTCATCATGGGCATCAATTGGCAGGACTATACCACCAACATCGAAGTCCTGGAGAAAGCTGATCTCCCAAGCATCGAGTCAATGCTGATGCTTCGACAGCTGCGCTGGGCAGGTCATGTAGCGCGTATGGACAACTCCAGAATGCCAAAGGCCGTCTTCTATGGCGAACTGCGTGAAGGTAAACGCAGCGTTGGAGCTCCACGCAGACGCTACAAGGACCAACTGAAGCAGCAGACGTCACGTAGCGAAATTGACCACCACAGCTGGGAGACACTGGCAGCAAACAGATCTGCCTGGAAAACTTCCACCAGGAAAGCTGTCAGGAATTTTGAAAAGGTCAGGACACAGACAGCCAGGGAAAAACGCGAGCGGAGAAAGGAGGCATCATCTCAAGTTTACCCCTCCAGCGACCAGCCAACCTTCACGTGCGCCAGCTGTTCCCGACAATGCAAATCCAAGATTGGCCTGTACAGCCATCAGAAGGCTTGCCTCAACCGGACTAGACCTTCCCAGTGATCTTCGGATACGAAGAAACTGCCATCATATATATATATATATATATATATATATATATATATATATATATATATGCATGTACACACGCACGAACACACACATACACATATTCGATTGCACACACACACACACACACACATACACACACACACACAGATTCAATGATATTTTAATCCTGTAACCCCCTTTTGGGCATGAAATCATAAAAGCAGTGTGTGACAAATGAAAATCATAAAAGTGCTTAACAATGCAACTTGCGCAAGGGATCACTGAGATTTCATTCCACACTGAAATTATGCGGCCACAATCGCAACTGAACACAACTTTTCATAACTTGATAAATTTACTTAAATTCAACAATTCATTTTACTCACAGAAAACAGTTAAAAATAATTGCATGCTGAATGAATACATGGATATTTCTTTGGGATAAGTTTGTTTCTGATTTCATCATATTTGGGGCATTTTATAACAAAATGAAATACATCACCAAGTCCATTTCTGCCGCAGTCTTCACAATGACGTTCTTCGCGGGGATTGCATAAAACAACAGGACAATGAACAGCCAACAACAAAGCATCAATTAAAATCAGCAGCATGTAATTACAGATAAGCAGATCCCAAAACATTAGTGGTGATATGATTGAGACATATAAGATTCTACATGGACATTATGATAAGAGCACTACACAAAATCTTTTAACTCTAAAGGACAGTAATCATACCAGAGGACACCCACTAAAATTAATGAAGGCATTCACCAGATCAAACCTTCTTTCATACTTTTTTTTACTGACAGGGTTGTTAACTTCTGGTATGATCTGCCCAGTAACATTGTCACTTCAGGAACACTTACCAATTTTAAGAATTTATTAGATAAACACTGGAAGGATTATGGATTCCAAGCTAATTAAATTTTCTCCATAGGAAGCTAGCCATAACATAAGTAATTGCGAACTCTTCCTCTGGGAGAGATGCTCAGTGGAAAGGACGTGCCCTACCACTTCTAACTCCGCATACACTGTTACATACATGCAATAAGTCACCTAAAACCACTGGCATGTAAACAAATGTAGACATTAAAAGGGAAGATAGGGTCGGTCCATTGTTGTAGAATAGAATAGAATAGAATAGAATAGAATAGAATAGAATATGTCTTTATTACCAAGTGTCACCGGGGTCACAAGGAATATTGGAGGCGCGCGCGCGTTTGAACAGAAGCCGCATTTAACATGTGGATGGGGCTGATGACTAGATCTTCAGGTAGATGGTTGTTGGTTGCGTAATTCTAGTTATCATGCTGGATTTGTTCGAGAGACAGGGCATTGGCTGCTTTCGGGAAAAAGCTATTGGCAAAGCGATTGGGTTTCGTCCTTACACTTCTGTACCGTCGACCAGAGGGGAGCATCTCGAAAATCCCTGGCTGATTGATTTTGCTTTTTTGAGTAGCCGCTTATAATATGTCTTCTAGAGAAGGTAGATCCGCCCCGGTATGATACAGATGACAAATCTTTTTTTTCTCTCTTTTTTTTCTGCTTTGGTTATGTGTTAGGTTTTAAGAGAGATGAGGAAGAGAAAGAGGATGAACGACAGAAAAGCTTCAATATCTAATAAACAACTCACACCAGGGCAATAATTAACCCAGACAGATATAATCACTTGTATACATGTTTAGAATGCATACATCAGAGCACTAGAACATAAAAAACAACAACAGGCAAATGTATACAGACATTGAATACACTTAAAATGCACGCCTCAAGACACACTGGGGCAACTGCTGCGCCAGACGATAGGAAAAAAAACAACAAACGAATGAAAGTGATTAGTTAAGGTGTGTAGGCGAAAGTGGTGCATGAAAGGTAAATATGAATCTGTGAAAGAAGAAAAAGAAAGTTGTGGGAAAAAATAGGATGTAGGTCCAACACAAAAAAAAAGGGTGGGGGTGAGGGGGAGGGGGGGTGGAGGAGGCTGGAGGCCCCACAAAAAAACAAACAAAAAACAAAACAACAACAACAACAAAAACCAGCACACAGCCACGGACACAAATATATATTAATTAATGTTGTTATTTATATTTACATTGTTGTAGGTTAATACTTGTTGATATGCATATACATATTCTCCTTCCCATGACACCTCATTCAATACACACCACAATCTCTTTAGACCTTTTTCTTATAACATACTTTTCCTCTGATACATAACATGAATACCTTTTTACACTAATATTCACATGCATTCCCTTTCCTTTATCCACTTCTTTTCTCCTTTCCGTCTAAAAACACTTACAGTGAATAGACGTTAAACTGAAGAAGATAAAACAAATATATATATATATATATAATTGCACACTCTTAATTTTTTTTTTTTTTTGGTTTAATTGCGCACTCTTATATAAAGTTTAGAAATAATTAAAAAATATATATAGTGGAGTGATGGCCGAGATGTAACGCGTCCGCCTCGGAAGCGAGAGAATCTGAACGCGCTGGTTCGAATCACGGCTCAGCCGCCGATATTTTCTTCCCCTCCACTAGACCTTGAGTGGTGGTCTGGGCGCTAGTCATTTGGATGAGACGATAAACCGAGGTCCCGTGTGCAGCATGCACTTAGCGCACGTAAAAGAACCCACGGCAACAAAAGGGTTGTTCCTGGCAAAATTCTGTAGAAAAATCCACTTCGAGTAAGAAAAACAAGTAAAACTACACGCAGGAAAAAATACAAAAAAATGGGTGGCGCTGTAGCATAGCGACGCGCTCTCCCTGGGGAGAGCAGTCCGAATTTCACACAAAGAAATCTCTTGTGATAAAAAGAAATACAAATACAAATATATATATATTTTTTTTAAAGTCCTGATGATCAGGCAAAAGTCTGATAAAGCCGAAAAGCCGTGACACATGATAGATATGATAATCAATAGTAGGACACGCATCTGTTCATCTTTCAATACCAGCACCACTTCCAACTAAAAATCTGATGTACTCTGGATAGTGTTTTCTAGAAGCCACAGCTACAGCAAACGTCACGGAGCCGCTTTCATGCGGTATCCCAGCGTGAACCAGAGATCACCTTGTGGGGCGTAGGCCTGGAGTTCAAATCGTCGTGTGAAGTTGAAGCTGGGTTGAAACATACTGTAAATGACCTGGGGTAAAAAAAAAACAACCCAAAAAACAAAAACAACCAGTGATCACACACACACACACACACACACACACACATCTATAAATTGAAGATAACACACACACACACACACACACACACGCACACACACACACACACACACATATATATATATATATATATGTGTGTGTGTGTGTGTGTGTGTGTGTGTGTGTGCATACAGAAGGAGAAACAAAAAGGAAATGTAGAAGATCTGGGAGATAAGATCTCAACCAAAGATGGAGACAGATAGAGACTTTATTAAGAGGCCTTGGTATGCTCTTGGGGAACTACGGAGACTACCACTGACTCACAATGCTGCATGTAGGTTTGCTGACAAATCAGGCAACACTGTCATCACTCCTTTGGATAAAGACGACAGATCCTTGAGGAACTCAAAAAAATTTATTACTATGACATTATTCCAGTTAACCCTACGGACAACACTTGCAGAGTTATCAAGACCTGGACGGATAAGTGGAAGTCCCAAGGACACCTGGAAGAAAACATAGTCAAATATGTAACCGACCTCGAGGGAACGAGACCTGGACACTGCAAACCCCTAATCAAAAGACACAAACCACCGCCCTACCCAACACGTCTTTTGTTATCCGGATGTGATACACCTACACAACACATCTCAAAAGTTGTGCAACAGGCCATGTCCCATCTAGTTTCACATCTACCGTACCAAGTGTTGGAGAGCAAAGAATTTCTTGCCAAACTTCTCTACATCAACGACGCAGTTGACCCACAGCCAGAAAATGCTTGTTTTGCAGTATATGATGTGATTTCTCTATTCCTAAATGTCAGCAACGAAATGGGAATACCTGCTACTCGCCAGATGTTACTCCTATCCATTGAATTTACCACCTCAGTGCACTATGCAGGCTCTGCAAATTTCACTGGATCACAACGCCTGTTAGTACAATCGCACGCAGTCAATTATGCCCATCACTCCCCCCGGAGCATAGGCCGCTCACAACAGTCCGCCAGAGTCCTCTGTCCTGGGCTGCCCTTTCTAATTGTCTCCATGTGTGCCCCATCTTCTTGGTGTCTGCCTCGGGGTCACGTCGCCAAGTGTTTCTTGGCCTTCCTCTCTTCCATTTGCCCTGGGGATTCCACTTCAGTGCCTGCCTGGTGATGTTACTGTCTGGCTTCCTCAGGGTGTGCCCGATCCATCTCCATCTTCTGCGCCGAATCTCGTCTTCAGCTGGCATCTGGTTGGTACGCTGTCACAGGTCTGCGTTGCTGATATGGTCGGGCCAGCGTATCTGGAGGATCCTTCTCAGGCAGCTGTTGATGAAGGTCTGCACTTTCCTGATGGTGGTCTTTGTTGTCCTCCATGTCTCTGCTCCATACAGAAGGACTGACTTGACGTCGGAGTTGAACAGCCTTATCTTCGTGCTAATCGACAACACCATGGAGCTCCAGATGTTCTTCAGTTGCAAGTATGCTGCCCTCGCTTTGTCGATTCTTGCTCTGACGTCTGCGTCTGTGCCACCCTGCTTGTCGATGATGCTGCCCAAGTATGTGAAGGCCTCTACCTTTTCCAGCTTGCTCCCGTGCACTGTGACTGGGTCTTCTCTTGCTGTGTTGATCTTGAGGATCTTGGTCTTGCCCTTGTGGATGTTGAGGCCGACTTGTGATGAGGTAGTTGCCAGCTCTGTTGTCTTGTCCTGCATTTGCTGGTGACTGTGGGAAAGGAGGCCAGGTCATCCGCAAAGTCCAGGTCATCTAGCTGGTCAAGTAGTGTCCACTGGATTCCGTTTCTTATGTCCGCTGTTGATGTTTTCATGGTCCAGTGGATTGCCAGGAGGAAGAGGAAAGGTGACAGGAGACAGCCTTGCCTGACTCCAGTCTTCACCTCAAAGCTGTCTGTGAGCTGTCCTCCATGGACCACCCGGCACCTCATTCCCTCATACGAATTCTTGATCAGGTTGGCCAGCTTGATTGGCACTCCATAGTGACGTAGCAGCTTCCAGAGGGTTTCGCGGTCTATGCTGTCGAAGGCCTTCTCGTAATCGGCGAAGTTGATATACAGCGATGAGTTCCACTCTAAGGACTGCTCGACGATGATGCGCAAGGTGGCGATCTGGTCAATGCATGATCTGTTCTGGCGAAAGCCAGCCTGCTGGTCCCGGAGAAGGGGGTCGACTGCACCTTTCATTCTCTCAAGCAAGATCCTGTTGAAGACCTTTCCTGGCACTGACAGAAGCGTTATTCCTCTGTAGTTGGCGCAGTTGCTGAGGTCTCCTTTCTTGGGTAGCTTGATGAGGTAGCCCTCTTTCCAGTCTGCTGGTACTTCTTCCTCTTCCCAAATCTTCTCGATGAGAGGGTACAGCATCTCTACTGTGGTCTCCAGATCTGCCTTGAGTGCTTCTGCAGGGATGTCATCTGGTCCTGTTGCTTTGCCGTTCCTCAGTAGTTTGATGGCTTTCCTGACCTCCTCCCTGGTTAGATTCCCACAGTTGATGTCCAGGTCTCTGTCAACTGGGTTGATGTCTGGGGGATTTGGAGGGACGGGTCTGTTCAGGGGCTCTTCAAAGTGCTCTGCCCATCTGATCAGTTCTCGTTCAGTTCCCTGAACTGTGTTTCCTTCCTTGTCTTTCACTGGTCGCTCGGGCCTGATGTACTTCCCTGACAGTTTCTTTCTGGTGTCATAGAGCGTCTTCATGTCATTTCTGGCTGCTGCTTCCTCGGCCTCCTCTGCCAGGTTGTCGATATACTTGCGCTTGTTTGCTCTCGCGCTCCTCTTCACTTCTCTGTTGGCTTCTGTGAGGTCTTCTTGTGCCTTGGCCTTTGCTGCTCTTGCACGGCTGTTATTTACTGCTGCCTTCTTCTGCTTCCTCTCCTGGATCTTGCGCAGTGTGTCTCCCGATATCCATTCCCTCTGTTGATATCTCTTGGGGCCTACTACTTCCTGACAGGTTGATGTAACTATCTCTTTCACTTTCTGCCACTGGTTCTCAATGTCTGCCTCTTCTTCAAGCAGTTCCTGTAGCACTTGATGCTTGTTGGTGAGAGACGCTCTGAATTCTTCTCTGGTCTTAGAGTCTTTCAGCAGGGTGATATTGAACTTCTGTCTCTTCGTTGTTGCCTCTGTCCAGTTCTTCTTCAGCTTCAGTTTCAGCCTTGCTACCAGCAGGTGGTGATTAGATGCGACGTCTGCTCCTCTTCTAACCCTTACATCCTGCAGAGACCTGAATCTCTTGGCCCTGCAGATGTGGTCGATTTGATTCTCAGCCACTAGGTCAGGAGATACCCACGTGGCCTTGTTTACTCTTCTGTGGGGGAAAGTGCTGCCACCGATGACCAGGTTGTTCATTGCACACAAGTCTGCAAATCTCTCGCCGTTCTCATTCATCTCTCCTAGTCCGTGTCTTCCCATCACTTCCTCGTATCCGGTGTTGTCCTGCCCGATTTTGGCATTGAGGTCACCCATGAGGATGTTGACATCTTTCTCTGGGTACTTGGTCATGACTTTCTGCAGTCTGTCATAGAACTGGTCTTTGGTTTCTTCATCACTTTCGTTAGTTGGGGCATAGCACTGGATAATATTCATCTTTATCCTCTTCATCTTCGTTCTGAAGGACGCTGTGATGATTCTTAATCCGTGTGCTTCCCATTTAAACAGAGCTCGCTGTGCAGGTCTTGGCAACATGAGTGCAATGCCTTCTGTGTGTGGGGCGTTGTCTTCTTCGTGGCCGGAGTACAGCAACATCTCTCCGGTGAGCACTCTCCTTTATCCTGACTGTGTCCAATGGGTCTCGCTGATTCCAAGCAGTGTGAAGTTGTAGCTTTTCATCTCTGTCGCTACTTGTGATGTTTTTCCCGTCTCATACATGGTCCTCACATTCCATGTTCCGACATTGATGGTCCTAGTCGATAGAAGGGGGGTCGGCCCTGTAGCTTCCGTAAACTCACGGCTTTCACCACATGGCGTCATATGTCCTCTTGACGAGGACCCTTCCTCTTCCAGGGTAGTAATCTCTTGGTCAGATCCCTGACACAGAGGTGCTCACTCGTGCAAACTTGCCCAGCATCTACACCATCTTGATGCACGCCCAGCTGCGCTAGGCAGGCCATGTAGTTCGCATGCCAGACCACCGGCTCCCCAAGAAACTGCTGTATGGCGAACTCCAACATGGCAAGCGCTCCCATGGAGGCCAAAAGAAGCGCTTCAAAGACACTCTGAAAGCTTCTCTGAAGGCCTTCAGCATCAGCCACGACACATGGGAACTGAATGCAATGGACAGACCAAAGTGGCGTTCAGCTATCCACAAAGGCGCCAAATCCTGTGAGGCCAACAGAATCGCTGCAGCAGAGCAACGCAGACAGGCCAGGAAAAGCAGTGCCAGCAAGTCCCCGACAGCCGCCACCATCCCCTGTCCACACTGCGTCAGAACCTTCCGGGCGCGGATTGGCCTGACCAGTCATCTGCGCACCCACAGATCCCAACCCACCCACCCCCAGGATGACTAGATGGTCCTCGTCGATCCCGACGGACGAACCACACATAATCTCTTGGTCTGTTGTTGGCGTTTCTGTAGCAAGCTGGTTTTTTACAGGGTAGGGTTGCTAGCCCCACGCCCAACCCTCCTCACTTTTTCATCCGGGCTTGGGACTGGCATAGGCAGAGTTACACATCGCACGCTGGGACTACCATATTTGCTACACCAAACCATGGAACGGCAATGGGGCCACCACATTCATGTGATTATGTGGACGTATTCATGGGGCAATTTGATGCTAAGCTGGTTGGCACTTGTCCGGTACCACTCTTCTCAACACTCATCCCATCAGAGCAGCAGGATGACTTCAGGCATTTGGATTGGAGCAGGTATAGAGATGATGGTTAACCTGTTAGGTTCTGCTCATGTGGGAGTCTTTGAAAATCACTAATTACAGTCTCTTAACCAATCAAACATTCAGCCCGAATTTCACACAGAGAAATCTGTTGTGATAAAAAGGAATACAAATACAAAATGTGAGAAAAATGGCATCTTACCTTGACACTGGCTTGTCTGTGCTTGAGGGAAAGATAGTGACTGATATGTACAGCAAGAGTTCTTATGCTTACCTTCCCCCCACTGGTTGCCATCCTCCTCCACTGTTCAAGGGCCTCGTGACAGTAGTGGAGACAAGACTAAAGCATTATATGCAGTGAAGACGACACGCTTTAGCGTAAAATTGATGAGTACTTACCCTTGGCAGGTTTGAATTTTGACAAAGCAAAATCTGATCTAGTGAAAGGTGCCAGAGGAGACAGGAGAGAACTGCTGACTGCCACCAGAAAAAAGAAACCAAAGAAACTGGCTTGGATCACTACATTTGATCCATGATTCCCTTCCAAATCAGAAATCATCAGACGTAACACCAATTTACTCTATGTTGACCCCCTAAACAAAGAATGTTTCCCCCAAAAACCTGATAATTGCAGCAGACAGACGCCTCAGAAACCTGGGCAGTATGTACAAACCCACTGTCCCCAAACGGATTTGTGGTTCATGGCCCTGACAACATCCGAGGCTTCTTCAAATGTAAGGCACCTCGCTGTGACACTTGCAGTCATGGCAAATTCACAGACCATGTCATTTCTTCTTGGGATGGAAGGCGCTGGCAGATCAACCAACACCTCTCCTGCACCACACCAAACTTGGTCTATCTATTGACCTGCAGACTACACCCTGAGGCACACAATATGTGGGATGCTCCTGTCATCTTAAGAGGAGATGGGCAAACCACAAAAGCGACTGCAAACTGAGGAAAAGCACTAAGTGTACGGTCGCTGCCCATGTTTCTTCCACCTCTCACCCTACTGACGACAGCCTCAGTTTGTTTTTTTTTTGTTTTTTTACAGGTGACAGCGTTGGAGCAGGTCAGCAAAGTGGAGGAGCTGAAAAGAAGAAAACTGGATGTGTAACCTTGGGACGGTTTTTGTTGGACTGAACACGAGAAGCGACATCCATGGTTTTCGTTATGAACCCTGAATTCGTGGAGTTACCAGTCCGGTTTGTCGTGGTGGTGGTTATACACGATCACTAATACAGAGAGAGAGAGAGAGAGAGAGATGTGTACAGACAATTGAGGGAGTACTTAGAACATGATACATTTACGTAATAGAAGAAGTCATGTAAGGTCCAAGAAGATGACGTAAAAAATAACATAATGTCACCTATTATGAGAGTAGTATGTGACTAAGCTGTTGGGTAGCAGCGAAAATTCAGATTTTTTTTTCAACAGAATTTATTTTAAATATTTTGAACACACACACACACACACACACACACACACACAGAGAGAGAAAATCATGCATGGTTCTGTTTAATCCTAGTTATAACCCAGACACATTTCCTATTTTTAAGATAGATGGGTCAATGATATAATATAAACAAGCAGTAAAATTTCTTGGCGTATATCTCACATCACAAACTGACGTGGAATATACACTTGGAATACCTCTTGACAAAGGCTAGAAAAAGCCTCAACTTATTAAAGACTGTTAGCAGGCAACACTGGGGTCAGGATACCTCTGTACTTATCCACTTAGCAACATCGCCAGTACGCTCAAAGCTAACCTATGCACAAGAGGTATTCTTTTCTGAAAGAAATACATGTTAAAGAAATTACAAACTGTGGATAGTATGGCATATAAACTTGCTGTTGGTGTTCCAGTTCCTGCTTCAACTTTAAAAACATACACAGAAATTAAAGTATTACCCTTTGAAGAACAGATGAAACTTGCATCAGGAAAATATATCTTGAGAAGTACAACGGTTCAAACTTCAAATATATTGCCGAGATAAGTTTAAAATCAAACCTTCTTTTCCCTAAAAGAGCACAGTCTGTTCACTCCCTCACGACTATAGGTACTTATACCTCTGGCATATTTAAAACATCAGGAGTGAACCCAAATCAAACTGCCCCTCGGTTATCATATACGACAATACCTTAATGGGAGATGAACAACGCAACATTTGACATCAATTACCTAGATTTAAAGAAAACTTAATTTTAGGCCCTTCTCTCTCTGCTTTTGTTAAATCTCACATTTAAGAAAATTATCCAAATCACGTTAAAGTTATACAGATGGTTCAGGACTTTATAACAATCAGGTAGGGGCAGCATTTATAATTCCGTCATTAAAAGTAGAGAGATATCGGTAAAGATTTTTCTATATTCACAAGAGAACTTATGGCTGTATATTAATGGGATTAAATCACCTACTAGATCTTCCCATTACCATATTTCAAGTGTCATTTTGTGTCGATTCTAAATCTGTATTACAAGCATTAAAATCTTTTAATCTGAAGACAAGAGGAGAACTCGTAACAGAAATTCGTCATATAATTAATGTTTTGACCATCCGTGGTACAAAGATTAACTTTTGTTGGATCCCTTCTCACGAAGTGTTTGTAGGAAATGAGCGGGTGGATCGTTGTGCGAAAAACGGCGCAATGAACATTTCCAGTGCCATATAAATTCGTCAGTATTCAAGTTCATATTCATTACAAGAAGATTATTCTCTACTGGAGAAAACTTGCTGGAACCATGTCAATAAACTAAAACGTGAGTCTGATCCTGACAGAGAAAATACTGACAATAGCTTCCGCAAATTTGATCGCATGTTTTCTTCAGTTAAAACAAAAGGACATCACAGAAGCAGAAGGCTCACCAGTCTAATATACAGACTACGACTGGATGCCATAAAAACAAAATACACTTCTAATGTGACTTGCATTTACGGCAATGAAATTACCCCCGCGCATATCATCCATAAATGTCACCCGAACAGTTAAAACCATATTTACCTGTCATTTACAAAATCTGCAGTTCCATCTGCTTCCATTAGAAATGTCTTATATGATAATCACCATGTGTTTGAAATAAATCAGAGTTTACTTTGGAGCCCACTTGGCTCTTTGTTGTAATTCCACTGTTTAAATATGTAAATCGATACAGGCGCCATCACAGTCTCAAATACACAGGTTCAAATCACAGCAAAACAAAGCACATCACATTCACCATTGTCAAAAATAACACCAGGGAACCAGGTATCACGAAAAACACACCAAAACCATCACAGATGCATACAGATCAACACAAAAAGCACATCCAGCAACAACAATCACAGCAAGCATATGCAGATGGAAATTTTTCAGTAAGAAAAGTACAGTTTGAAAAGCTATGTTTTGAGTGCTCTCTTGAATGCGGGTGTTGGGATGTAACGGAGGTGTGATGGCAGTGAATTCCATTGTTTAGGTGCAACAAAAGAAAAGGAACGTTCACCGTAAGTTTTAGTACGAATCTTTGGAATGGACAGTGTGCGCATGTCATTTGAAGGTTTACCTATCGTCTCAGCCGAGTGACTAGACCCTCAGTCTGCAGGATTTTCCAGTCAAACTCGGGAGAATGGGCGAGAGCGAGATTCGAATACATACCCTCACTGACTCTCGATCTGTATTGGCGAATGAGCGTCTTAACCATTCTTCTAACTTCCTCCTTATTTTCTTCTGTACAATTCAAACCAATTCTCGACTGAAAACAACAACAAAACAACAAATAAAATTCTGAAAGCATTCCTGCTTTTACGAAGCAGTCCTTGACGTTTCGTGAAGTCTGTATGGGAGAAATGGGTTGAACGCTGGGGTGGGGGTGTGGGGCGGAGGGTAGACTACGGTCTGTGGGGTAGACGGATTCACAGGGCCATAATTATCAGATGAAAGTGAACAGCTGTTAATCATCCGATCCTTCCGGTCGAAGATCGCCACGAACGTGAAGAGTTGCCTCCCTTCCCCATCTGATCGCTTCTTCTTTATTTATTTAGGGTAGGTATTACGAACAGCGTGTGCCAACGATTCGTACACTGCTCCACTTCAAAGAGTTCTTAGCGGTTGCACTTGTGTCACAAATGGAACGTCCGTTCCCCCCATCCCACTCCCCCACCCCCCGTTCCCTCACCACCCTCCCCCCCTCCTATGCTTTGACTGCAATCTCTCTCTCTCTAAAACCTCTTGTTAGATGATACAAACGTGCTTTGAAATTAGTTTTATTAAAGTCATGTTCATTAACTCCTAATGATTATATGTCACTTGATATCCTCCCACTGGAGCTAAAACTAGAATATAATAAGGCTGTTTTTATGCACAAAATAGTAAGCGGCTACGCACCTCCTTCAATTATAAATAACTTCCCAGTAAATAACATAAGACATGTACATAAGTTGCATATACCTCGTCCAAATCTTGATCTTTTTAAGTCCAGCCTAACATACAGCGGGGGAACGTATTGGAATAATTTACCATCACGTTTAAGAAATATTACACAACACCTTTAAGCTAAATCTAAAAATGTACCTATCCACAAAAATTGACGTCACCTGAAATTCAACATTGCTTTCGACAATTTGTGGGTTCCCTCTCACTCTCTCATGAGTGGGTGCATTTGTGTGCGTTTGTGTGTGTGTGTGTGTGTGTGTGTGTATTTCATGATTTTTTTTCTTCTTTTCTTCTGTTCTCTTCCTTTTGAGGAATGGTTTTGAATGGTGAAATAATGGTATATTTTGACTGTGTTTTGATTTTGTGCTCATTTTCGCTTTATTAGCTTTATTCCCTCTTTAGGGCGAGGGCTGGATGTAAAAAAGCATGTTACTTGCTTATCTATTACCCTCGTTAATAAAGATTTTGTCTTTGTCTTTGTCTCTCTCTCTCCCCATCTCTCTCTGTGTCTCTCAATTCTCACTCCCTCTCATCTCAGTGTTCTAGGTCCTGTGTGCTGATGAAAATGGCCAATGCCATTCTGCAGAATCATAATTATTCATAACTGAAATCAAGTCAACACGTACAAACATGACCTCCTAGATTTTCCTCCTTTCCTTCTCATCCCCTCACTAGACTACACCTCTCACTCACTCCTCTTGCTTCCCTCCGCCAGATACCACCTCCCACATTATCTCAACCCCCCCACCCCTTCACATGTACAAAACGGGAATGGCAGAAAAGATGGGGGCAGAGTAGGGGGGTCAAAGTCCAGTTTTGATGAAGGGACATTGTGGAAATAGTGGCCTGTTTGGCATAATGCCAGTAGGTTGTTAAACTCTGCACTCAAGCCCCGTATCCAAGCAACATTCGTGTAGATGATGTAACAGCTGTCTGCACCATCTTCCCTCTCCGAACTGTGACCCTCCACCATCTTTCATTCACACGCACACACACACACACACGCGCGCGCGCGCGCATCTCTCTCTCTCTCTCTCTCTCTCTCTATATATATATACTTTACACTCTCTCCGTGTCCTGGGCACTGCTCCTTGTAGAAAGCACAGAGGTAAATACCAAGACCAGTAAAATATGAAAATATAAACAAGAGTAGACTTTTCATGTCTTAAAACTTGTATTCTTAAAAGCAGCAAATTTTCGCTGTCAAACAGCTTCTTCAGGCAAGGGTACAGAAGCGAAAGCTTTACAGGCTGGTTAAATAGCAACCAGTGAGTAAAAGGTCAGGTAAAAGTGGGCAGGTAAAAACATGCTGCATGCAAAACAATTATAGAATTCAACTCACACTCCACACACTGCCACCCCCTTCCAGGATACCATCATCGCTCCCATTACATTTAAGGGGGTTGGGGGGAGTTGGAGTGAAGGGGAAGTGGGGTGGCCTGTGGGGAAGTGGGCCAGACCCAGAACAAGTCAGTCAAAGCGCCTCAGAACAAAACCACCATACCAACATACATCACAAATGCTTGTAAAGATACATATAAACAGGTATACATACACACAACTATACACACCCACATGCATGCACACACACACGCACACACACACATATACATACACACACACACACATATATATATACGTGTGTGTATTATGTATGCAACATACACACATACACATACGCAAACGTACACACCGCACACACACATGCATATACCAGTGTATACCTACACACCAATAGTAATAATATCCAAAAAGTTACTAATTTTATGGAGTTGAAATGGGGGAAGGCGGAGGGCGGGAGGGTGGGGGGGAGAGGGGGGTGCAAAGGAGAAAAGGGGGTGGGTGGTGGTGGGAGGGAGACTGGGGTGGATGGGGAAATATATTAAAGTGAAGGGAAGAGGGGGAAGAGGAGGCAGAGGGGGGAGGGAGGGGGAGAGGAAAGGTGGGGGAGTGGGTAAGATGGGAGGGTTTGTAGTTTGCAGATCTTTTCTTGAATTAAGTCCATTGAAAATAGTTCCAAGATTGCACATCCAGTAGTTTTCACGATGGAGAAGTCTCTCATCCCTGTTCACACTCTCAACTGGGATTAGTTCTGGATCCTCAGGGTGATCACAGTCAAACACATGGGCAGCAACACCACACTTTCTCGCTTTCTTCAGTTTCACATCCGATTTGTGGTTTCTCCAGCGCGCTTTAATGTTCTTTGTAGAACCCACATACCACTTATTGTGAGCTATACAAATCACCACATACACTACATTCGGGGTATCACATGTAATATGTTGTCTGACGTTCTGTTTCCTACCGTCCCAGGGAGAAACTAAAACTTGGGTTTCAGCTGAGTGGCGACAAGTATCACATTTTCTGTTGGCTGGTCCATAAGGAATATGCCGTTTGGGTACTGTGGGTTTGTATATCTGGCCTAAATTAGGCCTCTTACGCTCGGCCGAGATGATGGATCTTTTAGGGAAAATTCGTCTATTTTCTTCGTTTGAATGTAGGAGGTGTGTGAATGCTTTTTTTTTTTATGATGGAAGCTTTAGATGGAACTCTGGGGTCATACTTGGTTACCCACGCAATTTTTTTGTCATTTCTTCTCGGTTTTTCCAGTAGGTTGTTTCTGTTTTTATTTGTTCCTTCTGATAATCTAGCCTTAGCTATCCTGTATGGCCATCCAGACAAGGTGAGATACTGGGAGTATTCTTCAGTTCTGTTTTCCAAGTCACCGGTCATCACTACAGATCATGCGCAGTCTTGCACCTATACCTTGAACAAATCCTTTAAAGACTGCTGGTGAACGGCAGCTATCAGGTGGGAGGTAGGAATGGTTGTGTTTGCTGAAAACATCAGTGGTAATTTTTCTGTCTTTAAGTTGGAGTGACACATCTAGGTATGTAGCTGTATGGCCATGGGTCACAGTCCATTTTATATGAGGGGGATGGAGGGACTGCAAACAATTACTAAAGGGGTCTACGTGCTGGTCATCTAAAAGAATTGTAAATCCATCATCTCTGAATCTAGACCAGTCCAGAAATTTGCATTTGTCCCTCATATAATCTGGCAACAATGATGTTATTAGGGGGACTGGGTATTCAGACACAAGCTTATTGTCTAGCTCTGACATAAAAATATCGACATTATCGCATGCATGGTTGGGCCCCATAGCGGTACCTCTATTCGGTCGTGCATAAGTTGTTTTGTTTCCGTCAGAATATTGGCAGGCATTGTTGTCAAGGGCAATAGCTAGTGCTTCAGAGATACAATCTATACTAGTACTGCGTGGGCTAGGAAACTGTCTAAGTAGTTTTGTCACTGCTGGCAAACCCATGTTATTACTTACATTAGGAAAAAGAGCAACAACATCACAGGTAGTAAGAACTGAATTTTCTGGTAAAGGAGAAAGGATCTCATTAATCAGATTAATTTTTTGTAAGAATTCTTTTGTGTCCAGAATTTGGAAGGGTAAATGTGTTTAATGTGAAATATTAACCTGTACGAATTTAGAAATGGGTTGTATAGGTGTTCCACATCCTGAAAGTAAGAGTCTAATGGGGAATGGTCTATCTTTATGAGTTTTGATGAGTGGTTTGCAGACCCCAGGGTGGGACTTTTCAATGTTGTTAATGTATTTAACTACATTCTCGTCAATATGTCCCTTTGCAGACCATTTTTCACTCCAGACTTCTGCTGTTTTGATGATATTGGGAGTGGGATCTGCTGGGAGGGTGTCGTAGTGGTGGGTATTGTTGAGCTGTTCTAAAACTAGTTCATCATCTTGTTCAAGATCGGTTATGACTGTGACCCCTGACTTATCAGCATAGCGAGACGCGACACCGTGGGAAACTCATCTCTTCCCCCACTCCACTTCGCCACTCCCCCCCCCTTCCTCTCCCCCTCCCTCCCCCCTGTGCCCCTTCTTCCCCCGCACCCCCTTCACTTTAATATATTTCCCCATCCGCCCCAGTCTCCACCCACCCCCCTTTCTCCTTTGCATTGGTATATGCATGTGTGTGTGCGGTGTGTACGTGTGCGTATGTGTATGTGGGTTTGTTGCATACATAATATACATATATATGTGTGGTTACTGGGCGGAGGTGGCAGTGTGTGGAGTGTGAGTTGAATTCTATAATTGTTTTGCATGCAGCATGTTTTTACCTGCCCACTTTTACCTGACTTTTTACTCACTGGTTTCTATTTAATCAGCCTGTAAAGCTTTCACTTCTGAACCCTTGTCTGAAGAAGCTGTTTGATAGCGAAAATTTGCTGCTTTTAAGAATACACGTTTTAAGATATGAAAAGTCTACTGTTGTTTATATTTTCACACACACACACACACAGACACACACACACACATATATATATATATGTGTGTGTGTGTGTGTGTGTTTGTCATGAACCATGTACCAAGTGGGGTCACAACAAAAGAATCGCTGAATTTACAGGATTAAAAAGTAAAGGATATTGTGTGTCAGAAATACACTTTTCAACTTCGGCCAAGCCGCCAAGCAACGCAAGTTGTGAAGTGATTGTCGTCGTTATAAGTGTTGGCAGTGAAAGTCAGCTGTGTATCTCTTAAGTTCCTGATCTATTCTCATCCAGACACTATAATAGTGTGATTTTAGTTTCCAACAAGGGATCGCAGATAGAATTGAAGATTGTAGATGTGACGAAGGAAGAAAATGACGTAAACTTAGCGTCAGCTGAAATCTTTACACTGACGAACGATTAAACTAAAATCAAGTATGCTTCTAACTGATTTAAGTATGTGTGTGTAAGCACAACAGACATAATCTGGCAGTGAATGATACATAGATTTGGTTCAATGAATTGTTAGGAGCATTTGCTTAGAAGGGGCTTCCTTTCAAATATCTAATGGCGCCACATGGGTACCAGTGCGCGAGCTAGTGGTGCGGCAGGTCAGTCGCGAAAAACTCGTCTGCAACCGCCTGTGCGTGAAGTGGCCCTTGTAGCCGGCTGAGCACTCGGCTACATCTACATAAATTATATATATATACACACATACAATGTGAACATTTGAAACACATTCACACATACACATAATACACACAGCATGCACACACATATACATACACACTCTCTGTGTGTCTGTCTCTAACTTTCTGTTTGTGTGTGACACAGTTTATGAAGACACGATCTGGATACTTTCAGATAGCTTATTCTCCCCCCCACTCCCCAATTTACCCCCTCATCTCCCTTCACTTCAAAATTGAAGGCCATGATAGCTCAAAGATTTTAGGCCTATATGAATCAGTGTACGTGTGTGTGTGTGTGTGTGTGTGTGTGTGTGCGCGCGTGTTCGGGTTTGGTGTATTAACTCACTCAGTACGGCCAGTCCTCTCTTCTCCTCTACACAGACCACTCGGATGTCCAGTGGGTGTCTGAATGACCCAACCTTTAGCTTCCGTCGTCAGAATTGTGGTATTCTTTGTCAACATTCACCTCTTCAGTATAAGAGCCTTCCGCTTGCAATATTTTGATGATGGTAACTGGGGTGAAACGCTGTTAACGTCGTTTCTTTCGCCGTTCGTATGGAGAGAGTTAATGTTTCTGGAAGCCATGTTAGTACTTGCCTACCGGGCAAGTGAAAAACAGTAATATTTGACCCCAGCAAGTAGAATCGTATTGGATCTGTCGATGCCTGACACTGTTTCACAGTGCAAATGTTGGCTTTTCTTTACAACTCTGCATGTTGCTGTTTACAGTGGAGGTTAAGAAAAAAGACCATACTCTTGAGTTGGTCCTGGACGGTCAGCTGGGCTAAACTGAAATCAGTAATACTAATACTAGTAATAGTGATACTATTAATGTGAAATCTGCAACAGATAAATAATACATGCGTGTATGAAGAAGTTGAATCACAGCCTTGGACTTAATTCCTTGGTATACCATTTTGAGGAAGAGAATACACCAAATATAAATATAAGGTAAACAGGTCTGGAAATGTGGATGACTGTTGCCAGGGTGAACTTGAACTAAAAGGACTTTAATTCGGACCTAACCCATTATTGCATTTTACATGAAACAGTTCCCCACAAGCAGCTATTTGATCTTCATTATTTGCTAAGGTGAGATATTTTCCAATATTTGTATATTTGATCTTCATTCATGGTTAAGATGAGTTATTTTCCACCATTTAAGGTCTTTACATAGTGCGTGTTCATGTTTGTATCACTTTATGTCTGTCTATAAACATAACATATAACCAAATAAGTCATTCATTGACTTTAAGATGAAAAATTCTGTTTTTGATTGCCCCAAAGCCTTCCAAAATGCCTTTTAAATCCCGTATTTTGTTCTGCTTCGGGAGGGGGGGGGGGGGGGGGGGGCGTTGCACCCCTGGGTCCCCCAACAGGGCACTGCCCCTGTACCCTGCCTGGGGCCTGGATGACCCCTGGACCCCTGCCTTTCAGTTTCTTTGGTTTTCTGGCAGTTGCACCCATGTTTTTCTAATACCTTGTAATTGTGAACGGTTTGTGAAAGGCTATTTCCTCGCTCTTTCTTCTCTCCGCGCACCACTGCCGGACAAGTTCACAAACGTGCTATCAAAATCCTATAATCAAGGGAAGCAATTTGAAGGACTTGAACTGTGACACACTTTAAATTAGTTGATTTGATCGGATACGTTGAATGCGCATTACCAGTCCTGGGATGATTTAAGAAAACATATTGGTGACTGATCAGAACCTCAGTTTTGACAGGAATCTGCAAAATAGTGTCGTTTGCAATTAGACCATAGGATATTTTGACGTGAGTCTATTTGCGAACAATGCTGCACAGTTATTGAGCACTCTCAAAAGGGTGTGTTTGTGTGCGGTGTGGGGTGTGTGTGTTTAAATGTCTGTCTGTGTGCAAGTGTGATCAAAACCAACAATACAACAGTCTGGTACGATGTTCCAATAATATGTCATGTCTAATGAGTTAAGACCTGCTCCTGTTTTAATTGTCTACATGTACCCAAATCCATCGTTCGCAAATAGACCTGCTCGTTCGCATTTATCCTCAGGCACCCTTGCTATTTCAAACGTCGACTAAGCGTTGAAAAGAAGGAGGCGACGACCTTTTCCTGGTGCAACCAGTCGGAAAAAGCCTTCAAAAACAAAAGAATTACGTTTGATTATCTTACGACATGATATCTTTACAGTACACACGTTGAGCTTGTCGCTTTGACCGGATCGTTCGCAATTAGAAATACTTACCACATCTATTTTATTTTATTCTATTCATTTATTCATTCATTTATTTTTTTATTATTATTATTATTCTTTTTGTTGTTGTCGATTTGATTTGAACCCCAGCCAACCGTGTCCTCTCTCCCTTTCCCCCATTTTGATCCCCGGATACCCTACAAGCACGTCGGGTCGTGCCCGAAACAAAACTGACGCACGTTGTAATTGATGCATCTATTCAATTCACAAAAGGCGGGTACTCTCGGTATGCGAAGGAACGAGTTACATTTTAGAACCATTTCCGGTTCAGTCACCACTTCTTGATGGACTTAATTATTTTATTTTATATTTATTATTATCTTTTCTTTTTTTTTCTTTTTTTAATAATTTTTTTATATCTAGGTGACTGTTTTGAAAACTGAGGCCAACACGACACTTGATCGAGGATATCAATCTGTCCGAGCCAGTCTGTCTATCTATCTATCTATCTTTCTTTCTTTCTACATTTGATTTAGGATATCTATCAAATAGTACCTATCAGAGTGGATTTCTTACACAGAAGTTTGCCAGAGGATAACACCTTTGTTACGATGGGTTCTTTTTCAGTGCGGCACGTGTGTGCTGCACTCGGGACCTCGGTTTATCGTCTTATCCGACTGACTGGACGCTCAGTTTAGTTTTCCAGTCAAACTCGGGAGAAAGGACGAGAGTGGGAATCATACCCAAATCACAGCGGACACCGTACTGGCAGAATAACTGTTAATTCTGCCACATTAGACTCGTGCCATACTCATAGCATTTCGTCAAGGATCAGTAGTCAAGGGTTAACAGAAGTACACCGCTAATAATTTGCATACACGTGATTTAGAAAATGATGAAACGAAGTAACATTAACAGATGATAATATGTTAAAAGGGATATATATTGGCGCTCTTTCAAACCTTTGAACCACATCACTACCCTTCACCTCCATCCTCATTCTTACGATTTGACCATCGCTCACTCACTCACACACACACACACCTTGCCATCAACGTGAGACGATAGCACCGCTTAGTTACGACAGTTATGGCAGAACATTACAAACCCAGAGACTTCCTTAAAACAGGAAATTATACTTGAACAATTAGTTCTCTCTGTGTCTGTCTGTCTCTCTGGTTTACACACCTTGAATAATTATACCAGTACGTTATAACATGCTTATGTAGATAAAGATGAACTAAATGAGCAGTAGACAGAATAATCATGTCACTTGAATTTATGCTGTTTTTCCATTCTTGTGTGTTGGACTTAACTAAACGCCCTTTAAATTCAGCTAAGAAAAGGTGGGTTATTTTTTTCATCAGTACTCCCGGATTCTTCCAGAATTCTTCCAAACCAGACTAATACAGTATGTAACAAATGGAGACGGACAGGCAGACGGATTAGCCAATATCCTAAACAGACAAGACACAGACAAGATAAGTTTATTTCAGGAAAACATGAAAACGCTACATGAAAAGTACATGGAAGTGCTACATATTTCAGGGAATTTTTACAGAATATGAAACGCATTTGGCTTTGTTTTGACAATCAGTTACAATGGCTGACCAACTGGTCGAATGAAAGATATCTTTGGAGGAAGAAAACCTGTGCATTTATGAAGCAGCATGCAAAAAAGGTTGTTTTTTTTGTATACATGCTAGTTGTGAATGGGTGTATGTCCTAAATGCAACAGGGACGCATTTACAAGAAGGGGTGATTCAGAGAAATGCATTTTGTTTGTCGGGGTAATTCACAATGCGTTCTTTATAATTTTAAAGAAAATAATAAATTCTAACCAGATTAGCAAACGATTGTTTCTGTTCGTGAATTCTCAATGGAATTTCCAAACATTGGGGGTATATTCCGGTAAACATTTGGCAGTAATCTTTTTCTTGCTTCTTCAAAGGTTGGACAGTCAAAAATGGGATGTGACTCGCCACCAAGTTGTCAACGCCATTTTATGCACTGAGGAGCATACATGTACATAACATGCTAAACAAAAAGTTTCCAACACTTATATTAGCCTATACAGGGAACGTTCCTTTTGTGACGTTGACGTAACCCGGATACTGTTACCATTGCGTGTTACACATATCTGCTAAATAATATGAAACCTGAACTACGACGATCCAAACGAGCGGAAAACCGAGCTTGAGTTATGATTGTGTGTCTGTCTGCCTGCATGTCTGTCTATCTGTCTGTTTCTGTGTCTGTCTCTCTGTCTGCCTGTTTGTCTATGTCTGTTGAGAGTGCCTAGTTAGCTGTTTCAGTTTCAGTTTGAAGGAGGTGTCAATGCGTGCGGACATATCCATATACGCTTCCCCACATGTGCATTAAAAAAAAGTTAGCAGAGGTGGCACAGTGTCGATCTTGCAATAAGAAAAGTGACTGAGAGGTCCAATCACAGACAACCACCCTTAATTCTGGCATTTTTGAAGTATCATCTTTTAAAACTTTTGTCGCTTTTTTGGTGGAGACAGTAGCATAGGCCCCCTTGCCCCATTTATATATATATATATATATATATATAAATGCCTTCCCCCTCTCACTCTCATGTTATTCCCGTCCGTTATTACATCTGAGAGCGTGTGTGCGTGTGTGTCCGTGTGTGTGTGTGTGTGTGCGCGCGCGCACGCGCGCTTATGTGTGTGTGAGTGCGTGCGTGTGTATGTATGTATGTGTGTGTAGCCTATGTGTGTATGTGTGTGTGTGTGTGTGTGTGTGTGTGTGTGTGTGTGCGCGCGCGCGCGCGCGCGCATGTGCGTGTGTGTGTGTGTGTGCATGTACATGCATGCGTACATACATATACGCACTCACATGTACAGTTACACTCCGTGCAAGCAACAGCGGTCTGTAGCTCACTAGCTGCATCAATAATTGACTACAATGCGAACCAGCTCTTCAGAAGACGTACCTGATAACTGTCATGCCCAAATGCACACGCACTTTAATGAAACAACACATGACAGCCAAGGATTATTTCCAGCTTATTTTCTTTTCTCTTTCCATCCCCCCCCCCGCCCCCCACCGACTCCCCCCCCCCCCACTCCCCTCCCCCCCCCCCCCCCCCCCCCCCCCCCCCCGAAATAATCTTCTTATTTATCTTTCAACCCCACCTGTCGACACGACATTATTGATATTCACATCGGGGGGAGGAGGGGGGGGGAGGGGGGAGGGGGGAGGGGGGGGATTCTGTCAGTTCGTGTTTAGATGGCATCCAGAGAGTTGTATATGATACACAGTTTGTTGACATCGATTGTGTACACTCTCCCTCTCTCTCTCTCTCTCTCTCCCCACGCTTTCCGTTATTATGGAAATATAATCCACCATTTCAATGAATATTACTAGTATGTATGTGCCTCTCTCTATTTCTCCACCCAGTCTTTCTTCTCTCCCCCCCCCCCCACCCCCTCCCCCCTACCCCCGTCCCTTTCATTCATTCTTGCTTTATCTCTCCACCCATCACTGTGTCATTTATACTTGTGGAGTGATGGCCTAGAGGCAACGCGTCCGCCTAGGAAGCGAGAGAATCTGAGCGCACTGGTTCGAATCACGGTTCAGTCGCCAATATTCCCCCCCCCCCCTCCACTTGACCTTGAGTGGTGGTCTGGACGCTGGTCATTCGGATGAGACGATAAACCGAGGTCCCGTTTGCAGCATGCATTTAGCGCACGTAGAAGAACCCACGGCAACAAAAGGGTTGTTCCTGGCAAAATTCTGTAGAAAAATCCACTTCGATAGGAAAAACAAATAAAATAGCATGCAGGAAAAAAGGGGAAAAAAAAGAAGAAAAAAGGTGGCGCTCTCAGTGAAGCGACGAGCTCTCCCTGGGGAGAGCAGCCCGAATTTCACACACAGAAATCTGTTGTGACAAAAAATACAATACAAATACAATACATGTCTTTGCAATAAATGAACACACACACACACACACATGCATAATTTATATATATATATATATATATATATATATATATATATATATATATATATATATATAAATTATGCATGTGTGTGTGTGTGTGTGTGTGTGTGTGTGTGGTTATCAATATATACAATTATGTAATGCGCATGCGTACATTTTTTAAAGTTTTTTGCTATCGTGCATAATTTGCTTTTTTGTATGTATTTCTGTTATATTTTTTTTCAGTTTTGCCCACGGGGGCTGGATGGAAAAACAACACTTGTGCTTATTCCTTTACCCTCTTAATTTAAACGGATCTTCGATCGCACATTCTCTCTCACTCTCTGTGTGTGTGTATGTGTGTGTGTGTGTGTGTGTGTGTGTGTGTGTGTGTGTGTGTGTATGCTTTTGTGTGTGTGCGCCTGTGTGTGTGTGTGTGTGCGTGCGTGCACGTGTGTGTGTGTGTGCGCACGCATGCGTGTGTTGGTTTTCACAAACATGTTTGTTCATTGTGAGCTGTGGGAAGGAGGTATGGAGTAAAGGGGGAGGGGTGCAGTTTTGAACGCACGTGCAAAATGTGTATTTCATGGACTTGTGAAACACAGAACATCGACACACGCACTTATCGCATTTTACACAAAGATCATAAAGCAGTTATCGGATCTACTGTTATATTCTTACACCGTGCGCGAAACATACAGTTGCGGGGGTAAAAAAAAAAGAAGGAAAAAAAAAAAGAAGTCCCATGTAATACAGTCATGTTACAAGTCTATCAAAAGAATATCTTATTTATACTGATCAACAAAAGAAACGCGACACCTTTGGCTGTTCATTTGTTATCATTTTGCTTCATGTGTTCGCATATTTGTTTGATAAAAGCTGCAGCTTCCAAAGACAAACACATCATACGACATCAGTGACGTATAATGTTGATATATTGTTTCAAGCGATGGGTGAATGTTACTTTCATGCAAAGGCAGACACAGTTGTGTTCATTTAAAATGAATTCTCTACTGCTAAGCCACAATTCTCGTTTTTTTAGTCTGTGATAAAATGCCAAGGACGCGGGAGGTGGATGTGTGGGAGAAGGGTGGACTACAAATATCACCACATTTAAATATCACCATATTTTCAAAGCCCATAGATTTTTCCGAGAAAGCGTCAAGACCGGTAGACAATATTGTTAATATCGATCTTTCTTTCTTTTTTTTTTATGTGGCTTAATCTGATCTGAACGAACAATCGAACAAACGAACGAACAGATTTTTTTATATATTGAGGCCGGTAGTGGAATAAGCATACCAAAACTTTTCTTTTACATACAGCCCTCAAGGCAAAGAGGAAACATAATCAAAATATTCGCAAAAATAACAACGGGATGTTGAAGTACAGGCATGACAGGTGGACACACTCAAATACGAATAATATATTATAAACATACACATGAATGTAATAATGATACTTGCATTCATGCCGAAAAGCCATTTATGCATATGCAAAAAATACAAAAAAGACTATGCTGATGATGCCGAATATACATACATACACATTTACCTGCTGGTCTGTGCTCACTCACACTTTTCCTGCTGGTCTTTGATATTTTATATTTATGATATTTACCTGCCGGTCTCGGCTTATTCACATTTACTTGCTGGTCTGTGCTCATCCACACATGCTTGTTGGTATGTGGCTCATTATTTACCTGCTGGTTTGTGTTCCTTGATATTCACCTGCTTATCTGTACTCACTGCTACTTACCTGCTGGTCCGTGCTTTCTCACACCTACTTGCTGGTCTGTTCTCATTATTTACCTGCTGGTTTATGCTCAATGATAGTTACCTGCTGGTCTGTG
>NC_134899.1:23064026-23111526 GCF_041734735.1 Babylonia areolata
TCATTTTTTGTTCAAACAGGAACTTCTTTTGCTAAGCATAAAAGTTATATTTATTTTGCATGTCTTTGGTGCAGATAGTAAAAAAGGGAAATTAATCTGTAATTAATACTAGGGGACTTAATTTGTTTTAAACTGATCTTTCTCATCTTAAACAGTACATTTTGAAATTATACTCAATACATAAAAAGCTTGTGTGTTTTACTCTCAGCGTACAGGGCTTTCACTGTGTTCATTCGCCCAAGTGGTCTTTTTCGGAAAATACTAAAATCAATACGACGAGTGGACTTTATAGATCTATTGTCTGAGCCCTGAAGGTCATGGGCAAAAATCAACTGCGTACACATATTTATATACATTCAAAGCGCGTGCTCATATTCTTCACGAACGACGCCATTTTGTTTCAAGTTGTTGACCTGCCCGTTCAATCCTATATTCAATGGACAATACACGATAACATGTGATGGAAAGTTGGAGAAGGAGACCGTTAAATATTTATTCAGAGAAAGATTTGTGAACGCCTCATCACTTACTGGATTATGCTCCAAACTGCCATAAAAATATCCACAGAATCAGTCGGAATTCACAGTTAAAAATAATAAACCATGACAGTTAATACCCTTGAATTGATGAAACGCAAAAATTTCCAGTCTTGACTTTTCTCAAAATGAAGTCCTTTTCACTTCATAAGACGTTTAGAAGTACTTGTACTTGGCTCTACGTGTTATTAGTTTAACAAAATACTCAATTTTCATATCAGTTTTAAAACTATAAAACTAGAATGAACATAAAAGAGAAATTGAATCGACCGTGTACATCTATCTAGATCTAGAGAAAACGGCTAAGTGTTGCAGTGTGATTGCGGCGATAGCCACGTCTCCTTTACCGCGGACTTAAAAAAGAATTTTTAATTGCCCTTAAAGATTTTTTGAATGCCCAAGGTACACCAGAATAATATGATTTGAACAGCGTTCTCACCGCGAATACCGCAATCGATTTATCGCCCTTTAAAAAAGCATGTTTAAATATTATATTTTTGAACGTCAGTTAAGGAGCCACAATAGTGTAATGGGTAAGACAGTTTCTTCTCACCCGAACACGCGGAGTTCGAATCTGCCAGTTTGGACTTTTTTCTTTTTCTTTTTAGCCGAAGCTTTTAATAACAAATACAGAACACATTTTAACAATTAGATTTTTTTTTTTTTTTAAAGTGCATCACAAGTGAGTCTTGAAGGCCTTGCCTCTCTTGTTTTTTTATGCAATGATAGACCTTGCAGAACACTGACGGGAGAATACAGACCTGGGAGCGCTTAGGCATGGAATAATGTACATGTTAGCCTTCACTTTATCGGAATCCAATTCTTTCTCGAACTTTACAAGAAAGCGTAGGAAGTCGCCCTTATTTTGATTAAAAACAACAACAACAACAACAAAAAAATTGCCTTTGTCATCAGAGGTTTTCTTCTTTATTTCTTTTTTACGAACGTACATTTTGGAACAAAAAAGAAAAAAAAGAAGACAAAATAAAAGAGAATGGGGGACGATGGCAATGACGATCACGTTAATGATGATCACTCACACACACACACACACACACACACCGCTATCTATTCATACACGAACTAATGGTATTCGCACATGAATTGTGAAGAATGAATGACAGACGGATGCAACTACCTGTTTGGGATCTTCAGGATGCTGCCGGAATTCGGACACATAATCTGGAACACACACATCATATTTGTGTGTGTGTGTGTGTGTGTGTGTGTGTGTGTGTGTGTGTGTGTGTGTGTGTGTGTGAAAGTCAAAGTAAAAATTTTTATTTCAAGATGGTAATTAAATAAGTAATGACTGCTTTTAAAAAATTTTTTTTTTACATCAAGCCATCTAAAACAAAGAAGAAAAAAAGAAAAGAAAAAAGAAAAGTAAAAAAAGAAAAAAAGGAGAAGAAGTGGGGAGACACATAGAACAAAACCACAAAGTACTAGAAATATAGTTACGTGCATACACGAATCGTGCGAAAATGAAATACACATTAACATTTACAACACATTTACAACACATCCCCTTTCGCATACACATACACCCTCTTACAACACCAAAGGCATATACAAAACATTTCACAAATCATGAATTTGGTAACCAATAGATATAGATTTGTATTATTGTTAATCTTTTGAACAGTTAATTAGGTAATTTTTCATATTTTTCTTAAACACATTTTTATTCGTTATATCTTTTAAAACGACTGGAAGGTTATTCCATAAATTTCCACCAGAGTATAGGAAGCTGGATTTATAAAGTTTGTTTCTAGGCCGAGGTATACATAACATATGGTTGTGTCTGTGGCCATTTGTTTTAAAAAATTTCTGTAATCTTTTGGGGAGCATTTCCATATATCACATTATGCATGCAAACAGCCTTGTTGAAGAACAGCCTGTTGTGGAAAGATAATACATTAAGTATTTTATAACCCATATGGGTCAAGGAACTTGACTTCAACAATACTAATTTTAATGCTCTTTTATACATACGATGAATAAATTTTAAGTTTGTATTGCTGCAGTTGTCCCATATGTGTGTGTGTGTGTGTGTGTGTGTGTGTGTGTGTGTGTGTGTGTGTGTGTGTGTTGTGTGTGCATTGTTCGATATATATATATATATATATATATATATAGAGAGAGAGAGAGAGAGAGAGAGAGAGAGAGAGAGAGAGAGAGAGAGAGAGAGAGAGAGAGCTCAACACGCTATCAACAATCCAGAATAAGGTCGCAACGATCTACCATTACCAAAATTGATAAAACCACCACCACCACAACAACGAAGTAAATAAACAAAAATAAAACTAAGTGTCTATGAGGCAAATGCTGACATAAACTGTTTAAGCCTCATTACTTCCGGTTCAGTGGCTTGCGCAAAGTCCCTGTGCACGCACAGACAGACAAAAAGATACACAAAAATATACACTAATACATACATATATATACACACGCGCATCTGTGAGCGTGAGGCAGGGCTTCCCTATCATCACCCTGTTGTCATATCCTGTTGTCCGGAGAATATAATGTAAGAGAAATATGGCCGAGAGAAAGAATACTTACATTCAATATAGATGAAGAAAAATACAGCAAAGACACAACACGTAACAGTTATTCCTTTCGTAACAGTCAGCGGCTTGGAAATCCACCTAAATGCACACACAAAAACATCACTATCATCATTACCATCAGCAGCAACAGCTGCAGAAGTGGAAGAAGTAGTAGTCGTATTAGCAGCAGCAACAAATCACATCAATCAAACCAAAGTAAATCATGGTGCAGTTAGGAAAGCCAATAACAATGGACAGAAGTGACAGCAAGCTTGGGATTCTCCGTTTGTCTATTTCCCATCACAGAATGAAGAAATTCCTTCAGGTCAAGAGAGATTCGGAAGAGCTTATAGTCTGTTGGATTTTTTTTTCCAGAGGTCTTTTAACACAGTGTCGTTTTTTCAAGATATCGCAGTATAAAATTGTTAAGTCCACATTGTGCTGTCCCAGGTTCACTCATTAGTCTGGTTTCTTCTTCAGGTTT
Organism: Babylonia areolata; assembly: GCF_041734735.1. Classification (NCBI taxonomy): domain Eukaryota; kingdom Metazoa; phylum Mollusca; class Gastropoda; order Neogastropoda; family Buccinidae; genus Babylonia; species Babylonia areolata. The sequence continues at coordinate 23,067,596 of NC_134899.1, forward strand.
GTTCTGACCGTGGGAAAGGTATGGAGGAACCAAGCTCTTTGTGGATTAAAAGAATCTACGAACAATTTTAAATTTTGCTTATAGACAGTTACGGGTGAAATCCGCTTCGACATGCTGCGAATTACACAATACCCACCGCGAGGCACTCGCTAATGGTTCAGTTATTCGGGAGCTACCCTTATTTTATTTTGTGACTGGGAATTTGTGGAATTTTAAAAACAATCGAATATGTTGCTTACTGAATTAAATATATCACATTGAATGTACTCACACAAGTTGATGAACAACCCACCCCCCCCCAAACCGCCTCCCCTCACCCCCCAAAAAACAAAAAACCAACCAACCAACAACAAAAAACAAAACCAAACCAACAACAACAAAACAAAAAACACAGCACTCATTTCAAAAGTAACGGACGAGAACTTATCTATAAAAATAATTTATAACAGAGGGGAGGCCGGTCTGACACTGTACGGACAAGGAGATGGGACGTGTCTTTGTGTGTGTGTGCGCGCGCAAGCGTGCACTGTATACATATATATATATATATATATATATATATATATATGTGTGTGTGTGTGTGTGTGTGTGTGTGTGTGTGTGTGTGTGTGCGCGCGCGCGCGCGCGTGTGTGTGTGTGTGACGACCCCCCTGGGGAAGAGGTCGAGAGCCGTTTTAAAACCTAACACCCCTCCCTATCAACCAGACAGCACAAACACAGAATGCAGATGTTCTACCACACAGAATTTATTCTCTTCCGCTCTCGTTCGCAAGTGCTCTGGCGGAAATTATGTATTAAATAAAATTTTGTTTCTAATTTACGCACGCAACCATACACACAGAGCTTATACTTGGACAAAGAAACAATAAAACACATATACCTTAACTGCAAAAATGACCAGAAGTCGCTCAGAAAATCACCTCACTTCTCTCAGATGTTCAAAAGAGCGTTTTCACACACACACACACACACACACACACACACACGTACACACACACACACACACACACACACACACACACACACACACGTACACACACACACGAAAAAAAAAAAAAAAACCCTCCTTCCCCAAAACCCAGACCAGCACACATATAGTCGTGCTTTAGTGTAGAGTCTTTGCCGAAAAAAAGAGAAAACATTGACACACGGCTCCAGACGAACATCGGCGGACACGTTGCGCAGAAGTCTGACCAAAGGCACGAGCCTTCAATCGAAAGGCCCAGGTGCCAGGATTCCGGATACACTGCCAGGCAAAGGCCCAGGCTGCAAGTCAAAAGGCCCGGAACCTAGGACACCAGTCACGGGACAGGAGGGGACGAAGTCCCAGGACGCCCGTCGAAAGCCTGGGCCCCAGGACACAGGACACCGGCTGGACGGGACGAAGATCTGGGTCACCAGACTAAAGGCCCGGAACCCAGGACACGGTGAGAGCTGCCATGGGTAGCGTACACCAACGACCACCACAAAGACACGACGAAGACACACGGAGAAACACAGAAGTGGCTCCAATGGAGGACAGGCGGCCCTCACTTCAAATGGTGCAAGACGTCGGGGTAGCTACCCCACCAACAACGGAGACGACCCGTAAAGTACGGCAGTCGGGCTGAAAAAGCCTCGAATATTATTGCTGCCCAACAATATTTCACAAACGCTCAGGTGAACTGAGTAACATGCATGTGGTTCGTGCGGAATCCGAGAACTCTACCCGAACTGAAGGATGGGAGGAGGAGGAAAAGTGAAAGGAGAGGGTTGAGAAAAAACGAAGACGGGCCACACGCCCTAACTGTCGTTGAACTTAACAAACCGTCACAACGACTGACAGATAGACAGACACACAAATGACAACTCTCGCCCTGCGCTTCCGCATTCCAAGGCGTCCGCCTGGGTCAAGGACAGTTGTTAATTAAAACCCACAGTCTGACCAGACCATTAATAGGGAGATTTATACAGGGTTTATCTTAAGTCCGCAGTTAGTAAGAATTCGCGAAGCATGTGTACTCCCTAAATTAAGAGTTGAACCTACGGGTACCTGCAGTAATTAAATGAGACGGTAAATACACTCTCCTGACCAATGAGAAACTGTTCGGAAAATCCCGTCCCACTGTACAGGTTTCTTGCCTGATCTCTCCGTTATCAACCACTGCCATGACCAGAGACGTCTGGGGAGGCCGCTCAACATACTGTTTTAGCAGGTTGGCGTGATAAAGTTTTTCTTTGACAACCACCCGAACACAGTAGTCAGCCAGTCCTACGTGTCGGTGGACAGTGTGCGGACCTTGCCATTCCAACTCAAGCTTGTTGTGTTTGGAAGGACGGAGGAGCAGAACCTTGCTACCCTCAGTGAACTCTCGTCGCTTGGCCTTGGCATCAAAGTGCCTCTTGTACCTTCTGGCAGCCTTTCCAAGGTGCCTGAGTGCATGACTCAGCTATCCTGTTTTCAGCTGCTGTCTGAACCTCTGTCCTCTCTGGATGAAGCCGGTGTTCCCTGAGAATTTGCATGGGACCCCGAACAGTCCTGCCATAAAGCAGCTCAAAAGGAGAGTAGCCCGTGCTTTCCTTTGGGACTTCCCTGTATGCAAACACTAAAGCCGGAATCCATCTATCCCACGCTCGCGGCCTTTCGTGTGACAGCCTGTGCAACATAGTTTTCAATGTCGCGTTGAAACGCTCGACAATGGCATTGCACTGGGCATGGAAAGGAGCAGTGGTAAGGCCTCGTAGCAGATAGAAGGCGATAGACCTCCTGCATCACCTGACCGGTGAACTGTGTTCCTCGGTCAGTGACGACCTCGGAAGGAACACCTGTGCGAGTCCACATTTTGAAGAGAGCCTCCGCCACAGATTAAGATGATATGTCTTTGAGCGGGACAGCCTCTGGGTATTTGGTCGCATAATCGACCATGATCAGAATACATCTGCTACCAGACTCGGAAGCAAGAGTTATTGGACCAAAAATATCCACTGCCACTCGGCTGAAGGGTTCAAATATCAGGCATTTTAACTAAAGGCACTCTTGGAACCCGCCCTTTTGGTACAGTTTTTTAACACCTGTCGCGTGAACGAACGAAGCGCTTGATGTCCCCACACATACCTAGCCAAAGGAAATGAGGAAATATTCTCTGTTGCGTCCGCTTAAGCCCCAAATGACCAGACATTGGAGCCACATGGCCCAGGCGTAACACTGTGGAACGCAAAGGTTTTGACACGCAGATCTGGGTCGCCTGGCCTCTGTGATCTTTGAACTGCCGCATCAGCACCCCGTGCTTTTTGAAATAATACACCTCGCCAGAAGGAGTTTTCTGTAATAGCCCTGAACCAGCCCTATCACGTGCCTGATGAAAATCAGGATCGTCATTTTGCTGGCGTTGTAAATCTTCCCGTGACACATGGATCTGCATATCCTTGACGGGCAGATAAGGCAAGGGTTTGACATTTGCTGCAGCCTGGGCTCGAGTTTGAACAGCGCCAACAAGGCTGGAATCAGCATAGACGGGCACGACAATTGAAGAGCCATCCCCTCTCCAAGCACAATTCCCGATGAGAACCTCCTCAACAGGAGACTCCATGACAGCCACGTCCAAAACACCCTGTACAGACTGGTGATGGGCAGAACTGAGGAACACCTTGACTCTGCCAACACGACACGAACTGTGGCCCCGGTAGACCTGTCAGGTCTTATGAGTCGCCTGGCTACAACAATCAACTGGGCTCCTGTGTCGCGTAAAGCTTGAACTATGTGGCCTTTGACGGAGCGAGGCGTGTACTGTTTCGAAGCACATGGCGCACAAAGCGTTTGGGTCATTCTGCTAGCACCCTGCACAGGTGAGGCGTGCTGAGCGATGAGCGAGATCCTTATGGGTTGCCGGTGTACCGTCCCAAATCGCCCCCACCCCGTCCGTAGGTCCCCCTTCAGTGTCCTAAACAGTCCCCCGGGAGACATTTTAGGAACCTGAAACGTCCCCCGGGGGACGTTCTGGGACGTCTCCCCCACGCTGTTTCGGTCCCCCCCCCCCCCGCCCCCTATGTTTCGGCTTTGGGCGCGCCCGCGCGCATGTGTGTGTGTGTGTGTGTGTGTGTGTGTGTGTGTGTCTGTGTATTTGTGTGTGCGTGTGTGTCTGTGTCTCTGTCTCTGTGTATTTGTGTCTGTGTCTGTGACTATGTGTGTCTGTGTGTGTGAGTGTCTGTGTGTATCTGTGTGTGTGTGTCTGTGTGTATAAAGAATAATACTAACATAATGATTAAGGCAGGAATAGCTTGTTTTTAAAGAATAAGATCTGGCACCCATACTGAACATTCTCACAATATGGGCCTTTAGTTTATCAGACTGCAGTATCCAGCATAGCAAAAGATCGAATGATGGAGAAAAATAGGTATAATGCATCAGAGTAAAACAAAAGTCAATACAGTTTTATTCAAAGCAAAAAATAAATCATATTATTTTTGCCATAAAAACAAACTATTATACATGTCTGTATCTTATGTAAAGAAAAACATGCCAGTGTTACTCTCAGTCGTCCATAAGCAACACTTTTTGCAAAGCTGGAGCTAATGAGGAAAGAAAGTACCTGAAGGAATGTGTGTGTGTGTGTGTGTGTGTGTGTGTGTGTGTGTCTGTGTGTGTGAAACTTTTGTATGGTGGTCAGTTGTGGTTAGTGATGGTCAGCAATGATCAGCAGTCGCCAATAGTGGCGAGTTAAGTCAGATTCTATCAAGAAGTCCCAATACTCAATAACTCTCACAAAACAATACACTCTGGACAGTCAGTGGTCAGTTGTGGTCAGTTAGTAGTCAAAAACTACCAAGGCAGCAGAATAAAACACAAACGTGCAAAACAAACAAACAAACAAACAAAAAATCGCGATCTGACCACTTTTGCGAGGTGTCAGCGTGGTCAGTAATGGCCAACAATGATCAACAGAAAGCAATGGTCAGCTAATGGTCAAATTCTGCCAAAAATTGAATAACCATCACAAAGTAGTGCAATTTAAACACAGTGGTCAGCAGTTGTCAACAGTGGTCAGGAAGCGGTCATGAAAACCGATCAAGACATCACAATGCAAAAACGGTGACAAAGAATGCAGTCTGAACACTTTGGGGTTGTGGCCAACAGTGGTCATAGACCTGGGGAAACACTGACCTGAAGGAACATTGACTGGTGGAGCAAAAGACCTGCAAAATATAGATTTTGGAGAAAGTGTAGCTGAGGGAACATAGAGATGACTTACACTTTCCCCTCCTCACTGTTTCTGATGCACTAGACATCTGTTTACTTACTTATCCATTCATTCTTTCATTCATTCCCTTCCGCCATATATTACTAGAGAGGAGCTTAAATACAGTTTATTACAGTAGATCTTTGCATCCGTAAATTTGTGGCGGACGGGAGGAGAGGTGGGAGAATAGGTCAATAAAGGCTACCCTGAACAACACACCTCCCTGACCCCCCACCCCCACAGATGGGATTTTTTCGTAAATTTAAGCAAATATATAAATCTAAGTGACCCATGGTTCGTTTTCAGTTGATCGGACTCGCGCGTCGATCCCTATTCTCAAACGGTTTGGATTTCTTTTATTTAAATTAAAATGCAGCGAACTTTATGCTTTAGAGAACCCGTTTGAAAACACGATTCAAAGCCATATTTTTCTTCACGTCGCGCGTATGTATGTGAATCTGAATTTGATATATTCAAAAACGGAAAAGCTCTTCAGTCTGTATTCTCCGTTTTTATACCCTGTAGTAAAGAGGCTTTGAGAAGAGAGTGACTTATCACAGCGCCTAATTCAGGCACATGCTTCCTAACTGTGGTTGACTGAAGTCAAGTCCGCAGTTGTCAAAGTGCCCATCGTGACAGAAGGTGAACTTTACAATGCTCGTGTTGTTGCAAACCGTATGTGAAGAATTATATCAAACTTTTTTCTTTTTTTTTTTTTTTTGGGGGGGGGGGGGGGGGGGGGTGTTCTGGTACAGACTTTTCAAGGAAAGTTGGGGAGGGGGGGGGGGACCGAGCCAGCAATAGGGGGACGTCCCAGAACGTCCACCGGGGGACGTTTCAGGTCACTGAAGTGACTCCTGGGGGACGATTTAGGACACTGACAAGTCCCTCCGGAGACGATTTGGGACACTAACATGCCCCCCCCCCTCCCCCCGGGGACCTACGGGAGGGGGTGGGGGGCGATTTGAGACGTTACACCGGCATTCTTTAACCAAGTGATCTGGTTTCCCGCAGTTGAAGCAGGAAGGGATTCTTGTGAAGTCTCTTCCCTTCATATTATTATTTGGGGCTGAATTCCCTGACCCATGTGGTGGTCCCTCCCCCTTTTTCTCCGCGCCTGGATTGAAACTGCGGTCGAAAGCTTTACTATCTTTTGTGGAAGCTCGAACTTCAGCATCAGCCATATGACCTGCTCTCCGAGCATTAACAATTTTGGTAGTGATATGGGCAACGCCCTCGACTTTATTGGGTTCCTCACGCCGAACTTCAGTGACAAGATCGAGATTGAGTGTGGTTAAGAACTGCTTCTGAAGAACCCGGTCTTTTACGTCATCTGCATTAGATTCATCACGTCCAGCGGCCACACACCACCGGGAAAAACAAACCCTCAGCCCGCCCAGAAACTGAACGAACGTCTCTTCCGCTAATTTACGCATTGAACGGAACCGTTTGCGATAGGAATCTGCATCAAGACGGAATTCATGAAGCAGAGCTACTTTTAAAATGTCATAACCATGCAGTTATTCTGGTTGTAACCGTAGGCAAGCATCTCTAGCCCGACCTTGCAAAAGGGCTACCAGGCGGGCTGCCCAGGAGCTACGCTTCCACTTAAAATCATCCCTCGGGAGTCACTTTAGTGCCCGGGGGACGTTGGGACGTTGGGACGCCCCCCCCCCCCCCCCCACCCATGCTTGCTCGGTTCCCCCCCCCCCCCCCAACCCCCTCCCAACTTTCCTCGAAAATTCATCCCAAAACGCCCCCCACCCCCACCCCACCCCACCAAACAAAAGTTTGAAACACTCCTTCCACATACGGTTTGCAACAATAGGTTGTGTGTGTGTGTGTGTGTGTGTGTTTGTGCATGCATACATGTGTGTATGTATATGAGTTGTGTTTAGTTTAACGTCTTTTCACTGTTTAGTGATTTTAGATGAGGAAAAGAGGGGGTGGGGGAAGGGGGGGGGGGGACCGCCGGGGGGGTGGGTGGGGGTATGTGTGCATGGGAGATGAGGCGTGGGGTACTTGAGAAGAGGTGGTGGAATGACTGTAGCGAGTAGTAGAAAACGAAGTGAATTATAACTGAGTTAATCATCCATATAACAGTGAAAAGCATGCTTATCATAACAAAAACAAGAGAGGCAAGGCCTTCAAGACTCACTTGTGATACACTTTAAAAAAAAATCCAAGCTTTTTATGTATTGAGTATAATTTCAAAATGTAATGTTTAAGATGAGAAAGATCAGTTTAAAGCAAATTAAGTCTCCTAGCATTAATTACAGAGTAATTTCCCTTTTTTTTTTTACTATCTGCACCAAAACGTTTGCAAAATAAATAAAACTTCCATGCTTTCCTGTTTGAACAAAAAAATTATAATAGTGACTGCTCTTGTTGTTGGGTCAGAATATCAGATCAAAGTGCCAAGTTTAGAGAATACAAAAAATATAAATATAACAGTAAATGCAATGTGCATATAATTAGGCTTCTTTTTTTTTCCCTTTTTTCTTTTTTTTTGTGCCCATCCCAGAGGTGCAATATTGTTTTAAACAAGATGACTGGAAAAAACTGAATTTTTCCTATTTTTATGCGTAATTTGGTGTCAACTGACAAAGTATTTGCAGAGAAAATGTCAATGTTAAAGTTTACCACGGACACACAGACACACACCACACACACACAGACAACCGAACACCGGGTTAAAACATAGACTCACTTTGTTTACACAAGTGAGTCAAAAACGTGACCAGTCAAAGGTAGATACCAACTGGACTGTGAATCAAACATTCAGAAAAAAATTGAAGTTATGAATAATTATTCAAAACATCTTCTATGGACAAATATGTGTTTGATGGTAACTGGTCGGCTAGTTTTTGAAAGAACGTTGTCTTGTTTTTGAACACTGGACAAGTGTTTGGTAGACATTGACTTCTTTTCGGCACAGACTCTGCATATTTTTTTTGCAAAATTTAGTTCGAATGGCATTCAAACGGAATCGATGAATTCAGCTTCTAACTGGTCTTGACTGGGAGACAGATAAATCATTTAAGAAAGCCTTGGGGTTACTTAGTTTAGCTGTCTTCACACAGTAACGGTAATACTGGCAGTCTAAATCTTCTAGCCTATGTTTATGTCGATCACTTGACACTATTTCAAATAGACCTATAACACTCTTGTAGGTCTAATGGAATCTTGAGGAGGATTGAGCTTCGCTGTTTCGCGCTGACTTTCTGGCAGCCTGATCTGCCTTTTCATTTGCAAAAATTCCACAGTGAGGAGGCACCTAAATGAAAGTTACGTTGATGTCTTTGATTGATAATTGTTGTACAATGTGTTTTATTTCAATAATCATATCAAGGCGTGATTTTTGTTTGCTGATCTAAATGCATTCAACGCTGATTTTGAATCTACGCAAAGTAGGATTCGACCATCCTTTTTATGAAAATCTAGAATGCAGATTAAAGCCATAATTATGGCAACGAGCTTAGCAGAAAAGATAGAAAGATGTTTGCCCAGGTGTTGCATTTTCTCATAGTTCAATTGCGGATTTACAAAAGCTGCTCCCGCTCTGCCATCATGAAGAATTGAACCATCTGTATAGATTTTTTTTAGATAATTTCTATATTCATTTTCTATATTAGAGCATAAGGAACTCTTTAGTATATTCGGTGAATCGTTTTTTTTTGCAGATCTGTGTAGTCCATATCTAAGTTGGGTTTTCTGAGTTCCCAGGATGGTATGGTTGAGAATGACTGTTTAACAGCAATATCTTTAAAATCAACTTCTGAATCGATGATATCTTCAGTAAATGTATTGATAGGCTTTAGAGACTGGATTGTTCTTGCCCTTTTTACAAAATCTTTGTCTTATTTTAAATGTATTTATTTGTATGTGGATGGGTGTCAATCTAAAAAAAAAAAGTCAATCCCACAAAGAGCACAGAATTACATACTTCTTTTGGGGGGGTACCCGTTATGCCGCCGTCCCGCTATGCCGCCGACCCGCTATGCCGCTATCCCGCTTTATTCCCTTTCGCTTTTCATCACATGCGCGTGAAAAGTGATATATGACAGTAGCAGTTTTCACAAATGACGTATATTATGATGTAAACACTGAATGACACTGAAACTCGCCATTTAGAGGCGGGCTCGTGCAAATGCAAACTAAATGATAAAAAATATGTATTCAGGACAAATGTAATACTTTCAATTTTCTACATTTATAATGAGAAACAAAACCAATAACAAGCAAAAAGAAAAACGTGTGCTAGAAACGAATTTTAAAGGAAAGTTTCTTGTACAGATCATTTCTCCACTAGTATCTATAGCCCAAAACAAGGAAATGGCGGAAACAATCTTCCAATGTACTGCAAATGTAAAATGCCCTGGTACCGAAAGGGAATAAAATCATATTACCGCAGACCCATTGTCAAACAATCTCTCTCTCTCTCACACACACATACACACACACACAGACACATACCCAATCACACTCAAAAAGAAATAAAAGATCATAACAACCAATGTTTGTCCCAAACAAACTTTTTTGTGACAAAAGACAATCCGTAAACGGGTCGGCACAACGGGTCGGCGGCACAACGGGTCGGCGGCATAACGATACGCTCCCCTTCTTTTGTATCAGTCTGGTCTTGAATACCTTGGTAACTATATGTTTGAAAATGATCCAGCTTTGTCGACTGAAAAAACATGTATGATGTTGTTTAATTCAGGTGGTAACCCATGTAGCACACCCATTTTTAAATTACTTGGTTACGTCATTGATTATAAACAGGTGGTGAGGTTTTTAGGTGTTTATCTTATTTCAAAGCTGCCATGGAACATTCACTGTGATTACATCTTAACAAAGGCAAGGAAAAGTATCAATTTTATGAAAACTATAAGCCGCTTACCCTGGGGAATGGATACAAAAACAGCTTACCCTGGGGAATGGATACAAAAACACCGATTCATCTTTCCATGGCCCTTATAAGATCTAAGATAGCCTATGCACAAGAAATATTTTTCAGTGCACCTAAATATCTATTACAAAAGTTTCAAAGTGTAGACTGTAAGGCTATCAAAAATGCCCTCGGAGTGCCCTCTCATGCATCCAACCAGGAAACATACAAAACAGCCGGAATTCTTCCCTTAAATGAGCATCGCGAGTTAGCAACAGCAAAATTCGCTGTGAGATACACTTCAATGGCAAAAAATTTCATTGCTGATGAACTGACAGTAAGATCTGACATTGATTTTCCTAAAAGAGCTAAAGCCATTTCGTCACAAGAAACAGTTGCAACTTACGTTTCTAACTTGTTAAAAGAATCTGATGTTAACATAGAAGAGCTAGCTGCAAAACCACATCATACTCCTGTACCTTTCTTGGAAATGTTAAAAGCAGATTTTGATATCAGTTATTCTGAAACAAAAAAGGAAGAAAACATCAATATCACGACAAGTACTGCCAGAATTCATATAGCAGAAAACTATCAGAATCGTCTCCATATATTTACAGATGGATCTGTTCTTGATGACAAAAATGCTGGTGCGGCTTTTTATATTCCTGCCTTTTGAAAAATCTTACTTTATTGGGAAACATCTTTCTATCTTCACGGCTGAGCTAATTGCTATTATACAAGCTCTGAACTACTTAGTAAGCCATCAAATAGTTTTCTAGAAAATAACATTCTTTGTTGATTCCAAATCAGTACTTTATGCTCTAGAATTATGTAGCCTTGAAACAAGACCTGACTTAGTTATTGAGGCAAATCATTTGGTACATTGTTTGAGGATTAAAGGGACTGAGGTCAGTTTTTGTTGGGTGCCTTCTCATGTGGGCATTCATGGCAATTAAACTGCTGAATAAGCAGCTAAAGGAGGAGCACAAGATTCAGAAAAAAATCAACAAAAATACATGTCCGTCTTTACTTAAAAGAGGCATACACTTTGTTAGAAAAATCAGCGTGGGGTCGATTTCATAACCGATGGAAGGAAAAGTTTTTAAAACATAAAGGGACATTATTCCCCGAGAATATTATGAAAGAAAAGAATCCATCAGCTTGGGCTATCTTAGATCTTATAAGGGCCATGGAAAGATGAATCAATGCTTTTGTATCCATTCCCCGGGTTAAGAGGCTTATAATTTTCATAGAATTGATACTTTTCCTTGCCTTTGTTAAGATGTAATCAAAGTGAATGTTCCATGGCAGCTTTGAAATAAGATAAACACCTAAAAACTTCACCACCTGCTTATAGTCAATGACGTAACCAAGTAATTTAAAAATGGGTGTGCTACATGGGTTACCACCTGAATTAAACAACATAATACATGTTTTTTCAGTCGACAAAGCTAGATCATTTTCAAACATATAGTTACTACCAAGGTTATCAAGATCAGGTTGATACAAAAGAAGTATGTAATTCTGTGCTCTTTGTGGGGTTGACTTTTTTTTAGATTGACACCCATCCACTACATATATCATCAGCATACTGTATCAAAACTACACGATTTGACAATGCCTTGGGAGATTCCGAATAAGAATATATTAAAGAGACTAGGGGCTATAACTGAGTCCTGTGGAATTCCCATGTCAAGTTTATGTGGCAAAGAATAATGTGTTCCCACCCTTGTTTGAATAAGTCTATTCATTAGAATAGAATGTATATGGGTGCGCGTACGCATGTGTACGTGTGTGCAAAATTGTGTATGTGTGTGTGTGTAATGTGCACTTGTGCACATGACACAGTATGCGTGCGTCATGTGTGTGTGCACGTGAGCGAGTGAGGCTATGCTTGTGTCATGATTCATGTGACAGTATTTCTCCGCGCGCGAGCGCGAATGTGTCTGTATAGGCTACCAGCCTTTCACCAACGCGTAGCAGGGTAAAACTATCAGACACGTGTGTGCGTTCCTGTGTGTAAGACCCGTTCTTCCAACTCATGACTATCCAGACACGTGCACACACACACACACACACGCACACACACACTGTTACATAAAAGGTGGAAAGCTGGTGGAGTGACCCCGCGCAATGTAGAAATACAGCCAAGTGAAAACGAAGAGAGTGGCGATAGAGAAATACATGTTTGGACGTCCACATGAGAGACAGACTGTACGCACGTTTGAACAAAATATAATGATATGCATGCACTTGATAAGAGTGAATCTTTGGTGAACCGGCAACAGATCCCAGATCTAAACAACTTAACACAAACTGCAGTCATGAAGTGTACTGCAACGTCATCGGCTCACTTCGATTTCAGCTCTCTCTCTCTCTCTCTCTCTCGCACACACACACAGTATTGTGTCAAAATGCTTCAAGGTTTTTGTTGGGTACCCACCCATACGTGCATGTTTGTTTGTGTGTGTGTGTGTGTGTGTGTGTGTGTGTGTGTGTGTGTGTGTGTGTGTGTGTGTGTGTGTGTGTCTATTACGTGTGCTTTCTGGAATCCCTGTTATAAATTGTGGCAATAATCTGATCAATGCTGCAATGGGACTAGTCCGCTCAATTATATCATATGGTCAGGAAATCTATTTCACTGCTTCAAACTCTGATCTTCATAAACTGACAAGTATTGATTCCTTAGCTTTTAAGATTGCACTTGGTTTACCGCGATGGGCTTCAATCGACAAAACATACAAAGAAGCTGGTGTTTTGCCATTACCTGAACACAGGAAATTATGTGCCTGTAACTACATGGTAAGGGCTAGAGCTGTTCCAAATTCGGTTGTCTCTGAAATTGATGAAGAAACGTACATCTGTAGAGAAATTCGTAACAAAGCTGTATACACGTCCTTGTTCGATTTTACTAAGTCAGTCTTTGAGAGTTGCAGTCTGCCTCTTTCCCAGATTGCGAAAATTCCGCATTGTTTTCATCCGCCTTGGCTGACTGAGCAAGCAAATATTATTTTTACATATGGACGATTAAAAAAGAGTGACAGTCCACTCATTATTGCCTCTCGGGCCAAAGAACTAATTAATACACGTTTCAAATATTACCTCCGTGTTTTCACAGATGGATCAATTAGTAGTAACTCTGAAGTTGGAGCCGCTTTTGTAATCCCCGAGCTTAACATTAAAAAGAGATTCCACTTAACTAAAGGTTGCTCAATTTTTACTGCTGAATTGTTTGCAATTCTGATGGCTTTCACCTATTTTAGTGATATGCCTCTTGTGCCTGCAAAAATCATTATACTATCTGATTCAAAATCAGCACTGATGGCTTTAAATAATCAATCTTCATCTGAACGAGCAGATATTATGTACGAAATTTTGTATTTAATCCACCAGTTAATTATGCGAGGCTCCGACATTTCACTCTTGTGGGTTCCTGGACATTCTAATCTTCGTGGCAACGAAATGGCCGATTTTTGTGCCAAGGAAGCGGCATCGAACAATTCAGATTCAATCAATCACAATATTCCTATTTCTGTTTCTGAAGCCTGTACTATTCTCTCAACATATATCTGGAATTTCAGACAGACACAGTTCTTAGAAAACTCAAAAAAGAAGCTCTGGTGGGATCTCTCTCTTCCAGCAAGAAAAGGCACTAACCCCCCAGGATCAATTTCCACAAGAAACTTGACACACAGGCTAAGACCTAATGCATGGTTATGCAGATTTTTGAAACCGTCACCACTATGTATTTGTGGTAAGACCCTTGACATCCCACATTTTTTGCTCGAATGTCCAGATACACATTTACATTTCAAACCCCTTCATGATATGATTACATCCTTTAATCTTCCATTAGTCATGTCCAGCGTTTTTCACCCTAGCAAAGAAAATGGTTGGTCTCTGACAAAAACCGCAGTTGACCTAATTAAAAGCCATCCAACTGGTCGGTTTTTCTAATTTGTTTCATCCCCTTTCTGTTGCAGAGGTTCCCCTCTGTTTTATTTAATCCAAAGTAGTGTTTCGTTTTGGGTGATAGCGTCAGATTTACTTGTAGAGCAAAGTTCCCATTATTCTAATTAGTGGAACTGTTCGACCCTAACATGTAATATGTCGTCTTGATTACATTACGAAACCTTAATTTGATGAGAAAGAGTGAGAGACAGTGTGAATGTGTGTGTGTGTGTATGTGTGTGTGTGTGTGTGTGTGTGTGTGTGTGTGTGTGTGTGTGAGTGAGTGGGCAGGGGAATGAGGTAGGGGAATTATAATGGGCATTTGTGTGCATGCATGGATGTATGTAGAGAGAGGGTGGGGGAGAAACGTATGTGAGTATGTCGGTGCGTTAGAATATTTTTTGGAGATAATGATATAAATGAAATTTGGTACCTTGATTTGTTAAATATGTTGTTGTTTTTTTTGTTTTGTTTTTGTTTTTTTTGTTTTGTTTTTTTAAATCATACCTTCCTCAAATCAGAATTTCCTTGTGTTGCTCAGTTAATATTTTATTCAAATGGTTGCGAAAATGTCAGTACAACAAACAGTTAATCTGACAATAAATGGTTTCAGTCAGTGTGTGTGCGCGCGCGTGTGTGTTTGTGTCAGCGCGAGCGCGCGCGCGCGTGTGTGTGTTTCACAGTGGTCTCGACACGTTTCATGTAGAGATCGCCTTCTGTCATGATCGGCATTTTGACAGCTACTGACTTGACTTCAATGAACTGCTACGGATAGGAAACATGTGTTCGAATTCGGCGCTCTGAGAAGTCGCCATATTCTCAAAAAGCCGCTTTAACTCTCTCCATACGAACGGCGACAGAGACGACGTTAACAGCGTTTCACCCCAATTACCATCATCAAAATATTGCAAGCGGAAGGCTCTTATACTGAAGAGGTGAATGTTGACAAAGAATACCACAATTCTGACGACGGAAACTAAAGGTTGGGTCATTCAGACACCCACAGGACATCCGAGGGGTATGTGTAGAGGAGAAGAGAGGACTGGCCGTACTGAGTGAGTTAATACAGGGGTATATAAACGGATGATAGGCCTACGGAATGAAGAGCTTTTCCGTTTTTTAATGTATTAAATTCAGATTCAGGTTCATGCGCGAAACTTGAAGAAAATTATAGCGTTAAGTCGTGTTTCCAAACGGATTCTCTAAATAATAAAGTTCGCCGTATTTTGAATTAAATATAAAATTAAAAAGATTAAAAATCAAACCCGTTTGAGAATACAGATCGACGCGCTAGTCCGATCAGCGGAAAACGAACCAATCACAAATACACGTACCTCTTGATTTTCACAACGAATTCGCATGGATCTTGGGATCGACCCTTGGGCTTCGCAGATTTATATATTTCCGAAAATTTACGGGAAAAATCTCATCTAGGTGAGGTCCGGAGCCGGAGGGGCGGGGGGCCTTGTTCTAGGCTAGCCTTTATTGACCCATCCTCCCACCTCTCCCTCTCCCGTCCACCACAAATTTACAGGTGCAAAGAAAAGGCGGGGTAGTCTTTCTGTAATAGCCTGCATTGAAGCTCCTCTCCGGTGATATATGGTGGAAAGGAATGGATGAAAGAATAAATAGATAAGTAAATAAACAGAAAAGTCTAGTGTATCGGAGACAATGAGGAGGGAAATCTATAGGTCATCTCTGTGTTCCCCCAGCTCTATGTTCCCCCAAATTTACATTTTGTCTTTGCTCCACAACCCCAAAGTGTTCAGATTGCGTTATTTGTCACGTTTTTGCATTGTGATGTCTTGATGAGTTTTCATTACCACCGTTAACAACTGCTGTTCAAATTGCACTACTTTGTGATGATTATACAATTCTTGGCAGAATTTGATAATTCGCTGACAATTACTGTCTGCTAATAATTGTTGACCATTATTGACCATGCTGACCACCTCGCAAAAGTGGTCAGATTGCGTGTTTCTTGTGTGTGTTCGTTTTTGTTGTTGTTGTTCCTTTCTGGTTTTTTTTGTTGTTGTTGTTGTTGTTGTTGTTTTTTTTTGGGGGGGGGAGGGGGGAGGGGAGGGGAATAAGTGGGGGGGGGGTTGTGCACATTTGTGTTTTAGTATGACACATTGGCAGTTTCTGACTGCTAACTGACCACTGTTGACCACAACTGACCACTGACTGTTCAGAGTGTATCATTCTGTGACAGTTACTGCGTACTGGGACTTCTTGGCAGAATTTGACTTTACTCGCCACTATCGACCACTGCTGACCATTACTAACCACACTTGACCACCATACAAAAGTTTACAGAATGTGGGCATTTTGACATTTCTTTACTTGGTTTGACGATTCATTGACCAGTTCTGACAACGAGTCAAAAGTATGCAGCCTGCGTCATGTTTGCATCTGTTATGCATTTTACGTTCTTTCTTATGCAACATTTATATTTTTTCATATGCTTTGATCGCTTACCACTGCTGACCGGCCACTACTGACCACTACCCAAAAGTATATGATGAAACAGGTGTAGACCTGGGGAAACTTAAACTTACTGGAATATAGAACAGAGGAATCACAGATATGGTGATAATAGACATTCTCCCGGAATCTCTACAATGAGGCTGATAGGCATGCGGATAATCAGGGTTAGGGTAGTAACTGTTATGGGTGTGTGGGCGGAGGAAGGTGGGAGACAGTGAAAGGACAAGTAAAGCACAAAGGGTGGACGAATAATGGGTTGGAAGGCTGGTGGCTAGGAACCTTTGGAGTGGGAAGATGAGGGGGAACGGTGTGGAGGGGAAGGGCTGTTTTACAGTTTTAAAGGACCAATATTCGCAGAAACCCGCCTTTGAAGAAATATGTTTAAAAAAAAACTAATAAAAAGAGCTTCTCGGTGTTCTTAGAAACAAAAACTAATAAAAAGAGCTTCTCGGTCTTCTTAGAAACAAACAAGACAAAAAATGCATTTCCCTTGAGAAGAAAACTGCTGATTTTGAACACACACACACACACACACACACACACACACACACACACACACACGCACACACACACACATACACACACACACACACACACACACACACACACACACAAGTCCCCTGGTGGATCTACTGAAGTTGGGGGGGGACGATTTGGGACGTTACACTGGGACCCAGAACACAGCGAGAGCTGCCACGGGTAGTGTACACCAACGACCACCACAAAGACACGACGGCGAAGACACACGGAGAAACACAGAAGTGGCTCCAATGGAGGACAGGTGGCCCTCACTTCAGATGATGCCAAGATGTCGGGGTAGCTACCCCACCAACAACGGAGACAACCCGTAAAGTACGGCAGTCGGGCTGCAAAAGCCTCGAATATTGTTGCTGCCCAACAATATTTCACGCACGCTCAGATAAACTGAGTTACATGCACGTGGTTCGTGCGCAGTCCGAGAATTCTACCCGAACTGAAGGATGGGAGGAGGAGGAAAAGTGAATAGAGAGGGTGGAGAAAAATCGAAGACAGGCCACACGCCCTGTCGTCACAAGTTGTGACAGTGTGTGTGTGTGTGTGTGTGTGTGTTCTGTACCATGTCTGTTGCTGCCGGACCTAGGGGTATTATGTCAAAGTTTCTTCAGAACGGACTGTTGGGCTGTTCCAAATACAATAGACTGAGCAACACACTAGACGCCACGTTCTTGGCATCAGAGATCTTTTCCCACCCCTCTTGCGGCCAATTAGTGGCAGATCTGTGCGTGTGTGTATGTGTGTGTTTGTGGGTCTGTGTGTTTGTGTGCGTGTGTGCGTGCGCGAGGGTGTAAGTGTACACAAGTGTCAGAAGATGAGGTATGTGTGTGTGTGTGTGTGTGCATGCCTGCACTGTGGGTGCAACGGAATATTGGAAGGTGCAGGTGTGCATATATATATATATTTTATATATATATATATATATATATATATATATATGTGGGGGGTTGTGGGTGAGGGATATGGGCGTATGTGTGTGTGCTTGTACAAGTAAGTGTGTGTGTGTGTGTGTGTGTGTGTGTGTATGTGTATGTGTGTGCGTGTGTGTGTGTGTGTGTGTGTGTGTGTGTGTGTGTCGTGGAAGCTGCGATACGTAGCCTAGAAATGAGTGTGTGGAGGAGGGGGGTCGGGGGGGCGGGGGTGTGCAGGGTAATGTGTGTGTGTGTGTGTGTGTGTGTGTTTTGGGGCTCATGTACGTTTATGTGTATTTGATTGTGCTTCCATATCTGTGAAACTGCATGTTTTTTGCATATCTGTTATGCATATGTGTGCGTATGTGTGAATGTGTGTCTGCATGTTTTACATTTATTTGCTTATTTATCATCATTGTTGTCTTATTTATTTATCTATTTTATTTTATTTATGTATTTATGTACTTATTTTTATTTATTTGTTTATTTTGTTTGTTTTTGGGGTGTGTTTTTTTGTGCGCTTACAGTTGACTTCATCAAACTTTTGCGCCTTTTAGATATTTTCATTATTTTTAGTAGTTCTCTTTTATGTATTTATCAATTATTTATTTATTTATTTACTTATTTCTTTTTATTTTATTCATTTATTTAATTAATCAATTATTTATTTTTTTTATTTGTTTGTTTTGTTTTGTTTTGTTATTTTATTTTATTTTTTATTTTTATTTTATTTTATTTATTTATTTATTTTTATTTATTCATTTATTTTATTTCATTTTATTTATTCTCAAGGCCTGACTAAGCGCGTTGGGTTACGCTGCTGGTCAGGCATCTGCTTGGCAGATGTGGTGAAGCGTATATGGATTTGTCCGAACGCAGTGAGCCTCCTTGAGCAACTGATACTGATACTGATCCTGTCAAATGCAGTCTAGTCTACTGAAGGCGCTGGCAGCAGCAAGTCAGGCAACAACCGCAGTGGAAATTCCCCAACCATATAACGTGTGACGATCTACTTAAGATTGGGATCTGCGGTGTCGATTACACGGCTCTTGGCCCTGGTCATCTCATCATCGCATTGGATTACACTGGTGTTGCCCGCCGTTTCTTTCCTCGACCTCATAGTGTCTTGTCACCTGTTAGTGACTCAGACGTTTCCTCTGTTGATGTTTCTGATAATTCTGTTGTTTCCTCATCGTATACACCTTGTATCCCTAGTGTTCCAGTTACAATTGTCAATGGAAATAACTGTTCACAATTATGTATCTTCTCTGATAAGGTAACAAACAGTTCACTTTCATGTAATGGAGTGCCACGGACACAATACCGTCAGTTAACATTGTTGTCCTTCAATGTGTACGTCTTACGATCGCGTCTGCAGTACATGGAGTTTACAGATTACATACAGCAGTTTGATATTATTGTGTTCTTGGAAACAAAGACTGATGATGTGGATAATTTGTTTGTATCATGTTGTCTTGAAAAATTGGGTTAAGGTATTGAGCTTTTTAACTGGACCTGTCTTTCTAACTGTCGTTCGGGCGGAATAGGTACTGCAGTGGAATGCAGTATATATGATGATATACATATTTTACCTGACACAGGTGGTTGTGTTGCATGGGTTTTGTTTAAAAAATCTATAACGAGATACAAAAAAGACTGGTTGGTTAGGTGGTGTTTATATTCAACCCGAGGGCTCACATTACAGCAAATTAGAAAATTAAATATTTTATCTAACAGATAAATATGACGATTGTTATATACTTCTGATGGGTGATTGTTACATACTTCTGATGGGTGACTTTAATGCATATACAAAATGTCTTCATGATTATATAGATTTAAATCGATTTGATATCTTCTTTCTTGATGACATGCTTCAAGAATTCTGTGAAGATTTTTTCAACCTCGTCAAAAAAATCACAAGACAGACAAAGACAGAACAACTGCGGTTATCGTTTACTGGATATGTGTAAAACATTATCGCTATTTATATTCAATGGCAGGATAGGGTGTGATGCTGATGTTGGAATGTGCACAAGTAATGGTAGTCATATGGTTGACTATATGATTGGGTCATCATTTTTGATGGAGCAAGTGCTGGACTTTAAAGTTGATTTTTTTATGCAGTTTTTCTTCTGATGGTCATTGCCCTTTGTGTTTGACAATTGGAATGGGAATCAGGGAGAATGATGTATGCGTTGATCTTTTAGATGAAGCAAAATCGAAAACGACTCATATTTGTATTACTGATCAACCGTGTTGTACTGAATCTCTTTTGGATTGTAATCACACTGAAAAAAAAGGGATAATGAGAAATATACTCTGTACCAAGAACATTTAGCAAAATATGACATTGATGCTCTGAACAATTTGTCGGATAAGGACAATGTTTCTGTTAATGACATGAACAAGTACATTTGTTCTGTTCTTGTTGATTCAGCAAAGGACACATTTGGTGTAGTTCGTAAAAAAATAACAAAACTTTTAGCAAGGTCAGTAAACGTTTTCATAAACCATGGTTTGATGGTACCTGCAAGGCAAAACGGGCAAACTACTTTAAAGTAAAAAAGTCAGACACTAAACTTAACCGACAATTCTTTGCTTTTAATAGCAAAGAATATAATAATGTTTTGAGGAAATCAGAGAGAGAGAAGCAGAACATTATATATATATATATATATATATATATATATATATATATATATATATATATATATATATATTTAAAACATCTTGCTATAGCGCATATTCTTGAAGCTCTATGCGCAGAGAGCTCCGTGGGCTTAAGAAACGTGAACCAAGGGAGAACTGGAGAAAGGTGATAGGAAGAAAGACTTCAAATTGTCCAATTAGTCTTGAAGAGCTGTTCAATCACTTCCAGTCTCATAATATTAACGTTGATAAAGATGTAATGAATCCAGTACAAGAAGAAGCTACTGACTTGAATTGATGTCGATAATTCTTAAATCCCCTACTCCAGAGGAAGAAGTTCAGAAAGCTGTAAACAAACTGAAAAACAGTAAAGCTGCTGATTCTGTTAGAAATGAATATATAAACAAATTGTGTCCCTTCGTTGACTAAATGCTTCTGTAAGCTGTTCAACAAAGTTTTCGATGACGGCACAGTGCCAGAAGAGTGGGTTGTCGGGCTAATTTTGCCACTTTATAAGGGAAACGGCGACAAAAATATTTCAACAATTACAGAGGCATTACCTTGTTAAGCTGTGCTGGGAAATTGGTGACAAAAATATTTCAACAATTACAGAAGCATAACCTTGTTAAGCTGTACAGGGAAATTGGTGACAAAAATATTTCAACAATTACACTGGCATAACCTTGTTAAGCTGTAATGGGAAATTGTTCATATCAATTTTGAATGACAGACTGTGAAGCTTTATTGACAACGATAATTTACTGTCACAAAAACCAAGCAGGTTTTAGGCGCATGTATTCTGTGTTAGATCAGGTTTTGCTCTTAAAGCATTAATTGGTGATTTCTTGAAGAAGCAGCCACTGTACTGTGCATTTATTGATTACAAGAAGGCGTTTGACTCTTTTTGGAGGCAAGCATTATGGCACAAACTGTTAAAACATGGGATTTTTGGCAAAACATATGGTGTTATAGTGAATATGTAAAACCAAATCAAATCTTATGTTTTTGTTGATGGAAAAGTATTTGATTATTTTGAAAGTTTCCGAGGGGTTCGGCAAGGAGAAAATCTGTCACCGTTTCTTTTTTCTTTATTTATAAATGACCTTGAACAGTACCATACTGATAATGGCTGATCTCCGTTAAAAAAAAAATGACTTGCGTTTGTCAGGAATTTATATTGAAAGATATATTCGGTTACTTGTTCTTTTATATATGCCAGTGATACCATTTTATTAGCTAATTCCAGGTCAGCGTTGCAGAAGGACCTCATTATCTTGCAAAAATATCGCCAGAAATGGAAACTTGAAGTGAACGTAAGTTAAACCAAAATTGTGATTTTTCATAGTAGGAAGAATCCTCGCTATTTACATTTAATGGTCAAAGATTAGAAGTTGTCAATTCTTTCAAATATCTGGGCATTGAGTTCAGCAGAACAGGTAATTTTTTTTAAGGAAAGAAAATCGCTTTTGACCAAGGAATGAAAGCAATGAATTATCAGCTAGAGACAACTAGAAAACAAAAATTGTCTCATGAAATTTGTTTGGAACGTTTTAATACCATGGTAATACCGGTTTTGTTGTATAGGTGTGAAATTTGTGAATATCAAAATGTACATATTTTGGAGAAGTTACAATTAAAATATGAAACCATTTATTCCGATTGAAAAGATACACAATGACTTATATTATTTATGGGGAGACAGGCATTTATCCTGTCTCGGTGCTAGTGAAGACAAGAATGGTCAGGTTTTGGACTGATATGATATCATCTACAACACAGAAATATTCTTGCAAATTACACGGTATTTTGTTCAAGCTAAATAAAGAAGAGATCTCTACACCGCCATGGTATAAGAAACATTTCAACAGAAACTGGATTTGACTGTCTGGGATTCAGAATAATTTTTGTACAAAATAGTTTACGTTTCAACATCAAGCAGGAACTGAAAAATAATCATATTCGAATATGGCAGAATGCCTTGGAAAATAGTAATAAATGTATATTTTATAAAAACTTTTAAGACTTCTTTTGGAAAGGAAAAGTATATTTCCAGTCTTCCCGATCGTTACATCTCATCGTTAATGCAGTGCAGGTGTAGTAGTCGTGAATTACCTGTTGAAACTGGTAGACGTCACAATATTCCACGTGAATCGCGTATTTGTCGTCACTGCGAAATGGATGTGATTGGGGACGAATTTCATGTTATCATGGAATGCCCGAAATATGCAGATCTCCGTAATGAGTTCATCCCATAGAAATATTTAAATCCAAAATCAGTTTTTAGCTTTTGCAATTTGTTGAAAGCAGGGATGAGAGAGTGCTTGAAAGTGCGAATAAAAAAATCATCAAAAAAGGAAAGATTACAAGCTGATATGACCGTCTTTTTCTGTTTTTTTCCCCCACCAATAACGTTGTTTTATTTGTTATTTGTATTACAGTTTTTGGTGTGTAATGCCAATGTCGTTACTTTGTATCCTCTATATCCCAACAGGGGTCAAAGGATTAAATATTCTTGATTCTTGTGTGTGTGTGTGTGTGTGTGTGTGTGTGTGTGTGTGTGTGCGTGTGTGTGTGTGTGTGTGTGTTAGTGTGTGCATTATCATTGTGTAAGTATGCAGATGTGTGTGTGTGTGTGTGTGTGTGTGTGTGTGTGTGTGTGTGCGTGTGTGAATGTGCGTGTGTGCGTGTGTTCTGAAAAACATATCCTTTGACAAGAGCCGGAACATAAAATGCACGATTTTCCTTGTCTGTCCTTCTTTCCCAAACCGCCCCCCACCCCCACCCCCAAACCTCACCCCACCCCTCCTTTTTCTTTTTTCTTTTTTTTTGTCGTGCTATTCAGTTCTGTGCTTCTGATTTTTTTCCTGTCTTTTTTTTCCGAATGAGGCTTGCTAATTGGCGATATCGCTTGGCTGGGTAGTAAGGGCGCGGTCTATTTCTTTTCTGCAGTTTCTATGTTCGTTCTTTGGTTTGACGTCTTTTCACTTTAAGTTGTATTCGACACCCTAGGTTCCTTACAAGGTCACAAATTATATTTTTCACAAAACTTTTTTTTCAAAAGATAAATACAGAAACTTGTTATTATGTCCCATATCATAATAGAAGCACACACACAAACGTGAAACCGGAATGACGAATTTTTGCCTTGGGTATACATGGATTAAGGTATCAGAACAAGGTCAAAGCGGACTGTGTGTGGCGGAACGCTTGGAAGTGGGGCAGCACTCAGTATCAGTTTCAGTAGCAGTAGCAGTAGCAGCACGCAATCCTTTCGCAAGTCCACGCTGTTCGCAGGCATGAACGTCGCGCATTGTCAATGACACCTAAGAGGTAAGTACCATTCTCCCCCCGCCCACAGGCAAGCCGCCGTGTTCACAAACACACAGCTGTCGTTCCCTCTTTATTTTCCTGTTTCTCTGCTCCGAAATGAAATTCAATGGGTGACTTTGATAAAGATTTGCTGAAATGCAGTTTGAACTGGAACAAACTTGCGAGTCCTTTCTCTTGATCATTTGATGGAAAAACCAACACGAATCACTCGCAATTCAAAGACACTCACTGACATATCTATACGACTTCCATAAAACTAGTTCTGAAATAATGCTCTCCAACTTTTGGCTGTAGGCACCACTTTCCAGTTTGTTCCAGTTTGTATCACATGTTCTAAAAATGGAATTAAGATATCAAAAAACTATCACAAAGTTATCACACACCGAATTTTCTTAACATTTGACCCAGAATCATTCTTAATGGACCTGAATAACTCAATGGTCCTTTTGTCTATCGTTAATCAATTCACTAATCCTGATGAAGCTTTTGAAATATGATATCACAATCTCCTCAACATTTACAACAAACACGACTTATGCAAAACTAAACGTTTGAAAATCAGTCTAAAACAACCGATGATAACATGAGACATAGAAGACGCCATCGATTTCACAAATTTTGTTTTGTCAGTTGGAACCCGAGAAGATTTCCCAAAGCAAAGAAATGCAATAAATAACTTAATCAAAATGTTCCGAAAAAAAGAAACATTTTCAAAAGCTAATCACTTCTAAATTTGACACTTCCAAATCTTGGAAAGACATAACTGAACAATAAAACTAGATTGCCACAACCCGTAAGGGGTTGCCCATGTACCCCCACCCCTTCCCAGACTAGCTAACGTCCCGACAACACAAACACAGATACACATAAAAGTTCAGCTCGGTTCTTTACTGTGGTCATGAAAAAATAAACACACGCAACAAATCAAAGCATTCAAACACACATCCCAAGTCTAACCACAGCACAATTCTACAGGGTCAGCCCGATACTTCCCCGTGTCGATACTCCTCCGGCTCGATAGTCCCTCTCACAAAGATCCACAAACAGTCAAATACAGATGTATGTATATGTTTGTGACTGATAATGCTTTCTGCTTGATTAAAGGTGTGTTGTGGAAGTTTAACGTAAATACTTACATGGGAAGGGGAACGGGAACGATATGGAAAAAAAAAAAAAAAAAACATGCAAAAGGGGAAAAAATGCAACATAGAATTTTTGTGAAATACACAATTGGGAAGGGGAGAGGGAATGATATGGACAAAACACGACATAAAAAATAACAACAAAAAAATAACACGTAGATCATTTGAAATATTCATTTAGAAAAGAAACATCCATTTCACCCAAAAATGTACCATTTGCACACATCTCAACGCACATCTTTCACCAACATTACTTGCCTTAAGTTTCACTTATGTGTATGCCAAACAACGATTTTCTATATACAAACAGCAGACCATTCATAATTTGCACATCATTTGTCATATTCATACTTTATAATTTGCTTTTTGGAAAAAACAACAACAAAAAAACAAAAACAAAAATGCAACAAAACAAAACAAACAAGCATTTTGTCTTGAAACTGTATGTTTCACACGCAACCGTAGCATTTTATTCTTCTGTTTTATATCTTGAAAGAATATAACTTTCAAATGAGTGAATGTTTCGGAGGCATTTATCTAATTTACACACACCGACACCCACACACACACACACACACACATACACACACACACACACACACACACACACACACATATATATATATATGTGTGTGTGTGTGTGTGTGTGTGTGTGTGTGTGTGTATGTGTGTGTGTGTGTGTGTGTGTGTACATTTTCCCTTGGAGGATTAACAGATCAAGAACTGAGTCCGTAATCATATCAGGGTGGAAAACAAAGATTATGATTATATTTATTGAATTTTAAATTCGAACAAGTTGTACATTTTGTTTTTAACAAATCTTCTCGGGTCAGCCAAAAACGTCTTGAGTAGTCACATCGCCAAAAAATATGTTCAATACTATCCTTAACTTGCAAAGAAAAGTCACAATTAATACTGTTTACTAGTCCCATTTCTTTTAAAACTACATTTGTTCCAATAATCCTATGTAATATGCGAAGTTGTAACCACTTAAGTTTGATATTTTGTATCTTTTTAATTTTATCCAAAATCTTTTCCCAACATATGTTTGTTCCAAGTTTCTCAGACCATTTTTTGACAGGAATTAGGGGACGTATCATCAGAAGTTAAAACATCATAGTATATTCGTGAGCACGAACTACAAAGGATTCCCTCTCTCTGAGTGGCTGAAAGTTCTCCATCTCTCATAGATTAGTTTACAGCACGAACTACGAAGGGGCCTAATTTCTTTTAAAAAAAAGGAACAAAACAAAAAAACAAAAACAAACAACAACAACAACCGTATAAAACTCTGCTCCAAATCCATCTGTGCCAGGACTCTTGCCGTTTTTCATGTTCTTTAATGCTAAACTTGCTTCTTCTAAACTTAATTCCCCTTGTAGAACAACGTTTTCATCGTTTGGTACTTCAGGCAATTCATTAACCAACTCTCTTATTTCACATGAATCAGTATGTTTCTTTGTATACAGATTTCTGTAAGCGGTGTTTACTTGTTTTATCTTTTCTGGTTCGTATAATAATGTTGTGATTGCTGAGTTTATCTATTTTTAATCTACCTGAATTTCAGAGCCACTGACAAATCCATTCCTTCGTGTTTATACACGATGTTGCAGTTTTTTTTGTTTTGTTTTTTTGGTATATTGTTGTGTTTTTTTACCTAAATGTATTAAATAAATGCAGATCAATTTCGCCATTTGAAGGGTTATGTGACAATATCCGGATACTCACCCAGTGCATTTTGGAACCGAGAACAACATGTGTGTGAGGGGAAAGTATGACACATGGTACTGGAAGAATAAATGTCTGTCATCAATAGCCTGCCATACAAAGGAGAGAAAAACTTTTCCGCCTTACCTGATCTCTTTGCAAGGCATCGTGGCCTGGGCTGAAGTGTGTTCACTCTCCGCCACTCTCAGGTGAAATGGGGCTGCACTGTGCTGCGGGCACAGCGTCATGAACAAAAGACGGACCGTCTCTTCGCAGTTTCCGTGTTCGTGTTCGGTTCAAATGTTCGTGCAACAATCGAACCATACACGTAGATTATTGACATTTAAGTTGCACGGTTCAGTCGAGGCATGGTGTGTTTCTCCTCAACTAAGTATGCTTTTAGTTTATTTTCACGAAATGTTGGGTAATTCGGGGCAAGAAGTCCAATCGGGGTCAAACGCCCACCCCCAAAATATCGGAGATCATAGTACACAGCGAGTCAATGATACTTTTACCGTTTCCGCTTGATAGCCGGGAAAACACACCCCAACATAGATGCCATTCAGAAGTCAGCTATGTTTTTCACATGCATTTGATTGTTTTCACCTTGATTTTTGTAAAACCCATGCTGATGACATTTCGATGCCAGTGTCTGTTCTTCATTCAAAGCAAACTTCGGGGTGGAGGGAGGTGGGGAAGGAGAACGGAGGGGGGAGGGGCGTATCAGAGGGGGTTTCTTTTTACATAATTTTACCAGAGGACAACATTCTCGCTGCAATGGGTTCTTTTTCAGTGCGCCAAGTGCGTGCTGCACACGGGACCTCGGTTTATCGTCTCATCCGAAAGACTAGATGCTCAGTTTGATTTTCCAGTCAAACTTGGGTGAAAGGGCGAGAGCGGGATCCCGCACTCTCACGGACTCTCTTTATAGGCAGCTGAGCGTCTTAACCATTCTGCCACATTCCTCCTCAGGACCACTGAACTGATGTGAAACAAATGTAAGTGGGATAAACACGAGGGGGTAAAACAGGCAAGGAAAAGAAAATACGAAAAAAAAGTGAGAAAAAATAACATATAAACCAAAAACCTAAATCGGAATTGTCATAGCCTGCAGGCAACTGAGGTCCACAAATCATACATGTTAACCAGTAGATGAATCTAGTACCTAAATGATGTTTAACATACATGTACCAATGCAATACAGACATAGACACTGAAATTTTTCACATCCTTTTTATTATTTTTTTTCAAGTGACTAGTCGATAGTCTTGTGTTTAAAAGGTTGATTTCCACACATCAGATAACTCGACTTTCTGGGCAGAAAGCATCGACTTAACCGAGGTATGGATAAGGCGTCCATCACATCGGTCGACTATTTTGGGTGGGACCCAGAGGGTCGACTTATCCGGGGTCAAGTGTAATATGCTCGTATATTCAAAATATGATTAATCATTCTTTCTGTTTTTACATATAGCATTGAATATATTACCAACAATGTGTGGAGTGAATGTGTGAAACCATGAATTCAATGTTTTCACATCTGTGTCTGTTATATTCTTAATATCTTTTTTGTATACAATTTTGTTTCCATGTTGTTTACTTGTCTATGTTGTGATAATGCTACAAGCAAAATCTCTAATTTGAGACAGTAAAGTTATTTTTATTTTATCTTATTCCTGTTATTATGATTCCATATATTATAAACAATTACTCCCTTTTATCAATCCTCTGTCGGAAAACAGACTGAAATGCCCCAAAGTGAGAAGCTCGAAGGCGTACTGTCATACGTTTGTGTACATGGCGTGGATATGACTGTACTTCTGCTCGTTTTCTTTTCAACGTTTCTTTCTTTCCGGGTTCTATGAGACCGATAGTGACGATATTTTCATTTTATCTTCTTCTTTTCTGCTGTTTTTTCAAAGAACGTTTTCAACTCTGATATAGTCCTTCGAGGTCGGATTGACAATAAGCAACAATACTATAGGTACTATTGACCAAAGGAATTGCCACTCACGCAGGTATACACGGGACTACCCAGTGGGTGTGACTCTAACCGGTCTTTTCATTAATTCAGCGTGAAAACGACGGATTCAGATCAGACGGGCACCCCGTGATTGTTGAGGAAGTTCTCTCCTGTTACATCCACGTCTGTGCATGCTTGTTGTTATATCGGGATTCTATAGATGTCAGTGTCATCAATTCTCTAACCGCCGCCATATGCTCGTTTTGTAGATGTAATCCCATGACTGCGAAATAAAGCATGTCTCTTTTCCACACAGCCATACATAATTAAACGATCTGGATGTACAGCAGAAAAGCGGTAGCGCATCGATCCATGTATTCAGCGTGATTGAGATCAGACGGGGACCACGTGCTCAATGCCCCAATTCCCTTCTGTTATAGATCCGCGTCAATGCACGCTTTTTGTTATATTGTTATTACACACAGCAGAGAGGCGGTAGTGCATCGATCCACACGTTTGACTAAATGTTCGTCACCGATTTATATGTGGGTGTGAACGAATGTTGAGTTTGTATTATAGAACATTTGCCATCTGTCACACGTGTGGTCCACGAGAAGAGAGGTAGGGGGGAAAGAAAGTGAGTGGGAGAGAAAGAGAGAGAGAGTGAGGAAGGGAGAGAGAGAGGAAGGGAGAGAGAGACAGAAGGAGAGAAACATATAAAAATACAGAGGGATGGACAGAAAGAAAGAGAGAGTGTGTGTTTGAGGAAGGGAGAGAGAGAGAGAGAGAGAGAGAGAGAGAGAGAGAGAGAGAGAGAGAGAGAGAGAGAGAGAGAGAGAGAGAGAAATACAATGCATCTTCCTTGAACGGTTAATTCACATCAAAAAGACGTCTGAGAATGATCTGGCGACAAACGCGAAAACAACTTTACAGCTTGGGTTGTTTCAAGATGTTCTGTTCATTTTAAACGCAATGACACCACAAAGTTATATTACTTCGTAACGCTGGTCAAATTAAATCATGTGGCCCAGCACTCTGACAGTGATAAAAAATAGAAGAAAGGATTTTTGTTGTTGTTGTTGTTGTTGTTGTTGTTGGTACGGTCTTTGAATAGGAGCTAGAAATGTTACAACAAAATCCTAGAAAAGTTACAACAAATGCCAAAGCAACACATCCGCCACTGTTCAACATTAACCCCTCCAAACGACACTATGCAGTGACCTTGTTCAGACACACCCAACCAAGTTGTAAAAGACGACAGTCCCTCCAACCCTGTGGTGTGGATGTTTAAAAAAAAAAAAAATCTAGGTGAAGAGGCCAGGACCCTAACCGCTCCCTCTGACATCCAGTAATCTTAATTTTTCCAGGCCCAAAGATCCTACATTGACAGCACGTCTTCTCATCTCCTCCGGTTGATTCAACTGAAATGTAACATACTGTGTACCGAAATCCAAGTAAGAGAAAGAGGTCTCATGCGTGTGTGACCAAATCATTTCGCATGCAAGTGATGCGAAAGAATTTTCGATTCCTCCGGGCGTCTCGGTCATATCGAAACGAAGTAATTGATCTTAAGGACGTACTAAAATAGACTGAATCAGCTCTCCGTACAGTGAATCATTTCTGAAGCTGCAAACCAGTCAGTGAATACGTGTTTTTATAACACAAGAAATATAGATGACAGCATATGTGATATACACAAAAGACAATTATCATAATAACAATAACAATACAAATGCACTGATAGATATGTGTGGTTCGTCCGTCGGGATCGACGAGGACCATCTAGTCATCCTGGGGGTGGGTCGGTTGGGCTCTGTGGGTGCGCAGATGACTGATCAGGCCAATCCGCGCCCGGAAGGTTCTGACGCAGTGTGGACAGGGGATGGTGGCGGCTGTCGGGGACTTGCTGGCACTGCTTTTCCTGGCCTGTCTGCGTTGCTCTGCTGCAGCGATTCTGTTGGCCTCACAGGATTTGGCGCCTTTGTGGACAGCTGAACGCCACTTTGGTCTGTCCATTGCATTCAGCTCCCATGTGTCGTGGCTGATGTTGAAGGCTTTCAGAGAAGCTTTCAGAGTGTCTTTGAAGCGCTTCTTTTGGCCTCCATGGGAGCGCTCGCCATGTTGGAGTTCGCCGTACAGCAGTTTCTTGGGGAGCCGGTGGTCTGGCATGCGAACTACATGGCCTGCCCAGCGCAGCTTGGCCTGCATCAAGATGGTGTATATGCTGGGCAAGTTTGCACGAGTGAGCACCTCTGTGTCAGGGATCTTCTCTTGCCACTTTATGCCGAGAAGTTTTCTGAGGCTGGTGGTGTGGAAGTGGTTCAGCTTTTTGGCGTGGCGTTTGTAGACCGTCCATGATTCACATCCATAGAGCAGTGTGGTGAGAACTATGGCCTTGTATACTTTGAGCTTTGTCTATAGGGTGATACCTCTCCTGTTCCAAACGTTCTTATTGAGTCTGCCGAAGGCAGCGCTGGCTTTGGCGAGTCTGGCATTCACCTCGTCGTCGATGACAACTGTGCGAGAGAGTGTACTGCCCAGGTATGTGAACTTGTCCACCGCGTTCAGTCGTTGCCCATTGATGAAGATGTTTCGTTCAATGTAAGGCTTTCCTGGAGCTGGCTGGTGCATCACCTCAGTCTTCTTTGTGCTGATTGTGAGGCCAAAGTTGTCACAGGCAGCAGAAAACTTGTCGATGCTGTGTTGCATGTCAGCTCCGGCGGCAGCGTTGAGAGCGCAGTCATCAGCAAACAGGAAGTCGTTGACGGTGTCTGTCCTCACCTTGGTTTTTGCTTGAAGCCTCCTGAGGTTAAAGAGTGAGCCATCTGTGCGGTACCTGATGCCAATGCCTACGTCTGCGTCTCTGAAGGCATCTGTCAGCATGGCTGAAAACATGAGACTGAACAGGGTGGGGGCAAGATCACACTGTTGCTTGACTCCGTTGGAGACGGAATGGTTCTGAAGTCTCTCCGTTGTCTTGGACTCGGGCCAGCATCCCATCGTGTAGTTGCCGTATGATGGTGATGAACTTTCTGGGACACCCGTACTTCGCCATGATTCTCCAAAGGCCATCTCTGCTAATAGCATCGAAGGCCTTGGTCAGATCGACACGTGGAGTAAAGGTCGGCGTTCTGTTCCTGACACTTCTCCTGGAGCTGCCTTGCAGCAAACACCATGTCAATAGTCCCGCGTTCTTTCCGGAAGCCACACTGGCTCTCTGGTAGGAGACCTTGCTCAAGGTGTGCTATGAGACGGTTGAGTAGCACTCTGGCCAGAGTCTTGCCTGCGACGGACAGCAGGGATATTCCACGATGGTTGTCACAGGCCTGACGATTTCCTTTGCGCTTGTACAGGTGTATGATGGAAGCGTCTTTGAAGTACTGTGGAACCGCCTCATGCTGCCAGATGAGCTGGAACAGCTGATGAAGCTTCTCAATCAGCGCCATATCACCTTCTTTGTAGACCTCAGCTGGAATGGAGTCTGAGCCAGGGGCTTTGCCATTGGATAGCAGACGGATAGCTTTCTGGGTCTCCTCCAAAGCTGGAATGGCATCCAACGACTCACTGACTGGCACCTGGGGGAGTCGGTCGATGGCTTCATCATTGATGGTGGAGGGGCGGTTCAGTACGCCGTCAAGGTTTTCAGCCCATCTCTCAAGGATCCCGTCCTTGTAAGTGATCAGGGTAGAACCATCAGCACTGAGGAGTGGAGCAGATCCGGAGGTGGTGGGATCGTAGACTTCTTTCAGGCCGTTATAGAAGTTCTTCATGTCGTTCCTGTCTGCAAAGCCCTGGATCTCATCAGCTTTGTTGCTCAGCCAGGAATCCTGCATCTGCCGCAGCTTCAGCTGGATGGTGCTGCGTGCGCTCTTCAGTATGTCTTTCTTTGACTGTGACTTGGGATCTTCAATGTGGGCTCTGTAGGCTTGGCGTTTGTCTTCCAGCAGCTGCTTGATCTCAGTGCAGTTCTCATCAAACCAGTCTTTGTGCTTCCTGGCAGAAGGCCCCAGGCACTCCATGGCAGTGTTGTACACCGTCTCATGCAGTGCGCCCCATGCTGCCTCGACATTCTGGTTGTCCAGCACGGTGGACTCAAGGCGTTCCTCCAAGGTGTCAGCAAAGCTCTGCTTGATGTTGCCTAGCTCCAGCTTGTTGACATTCAGGCGTTTGAGTGCTTTCATGCCCTGAGGCCGTCTCTTGGGCTGGATGCGGAGGTTGAGCTTGGAGACGATAAGGCGGTGGTCTGTCCAGCACTCGGCGCCGCACATGGCCCTCGTGACTCGTACGTCCTGCTTGTCCCTCTTCCTGACGATGACAAAGTCGATGAGATGCCAATGCCCAGAGCGAGGATGCATCCACGACGTCCTGTTACGGGTAGGGAGGCAGAAGATGGTGTTTGTGATAAGAAGGTCCTGCTCGGCACATGTCTGGAGAAGTAGTTGGCCATTGCTGTTACAGTTACCAACCCCATGCTTCCCAATCACGCCTTCCCAGGAGGTGCTGTCGCAACCAACTCTCGCGTTAAAGTCACCAAGAATGATGAGCTTGTCTGCGTTGGGAACAGTGGTGATGACAGCGTTCAGGTCCTCGTAGAACTTGTTCTTGATCTCATCCGGATTGGTCATGGTGGGCGCGTAGGCGCTGACAATGGTGGTAAACTTCTTCCAGTTGCATATAGGGAGTTTCATCGTCATCAGGCGATCGTTCACTCCTTTCGGGGGGCCAGCCAGCTTGCCAACGAGGGTTGTCTTCACTGCAAAGCCAACTCCAGCCTCACGTCTCTCTTCAGGTCCGCGGCCACTCCAAAAGAAGGTGTAGCCTGCGCCTCGCTCACAGAGTTCGCCTTCTTCTCCCAGTCTGGTCTCACTTAAGGCAGCGATGTCGATGTTGTACCTGGCTAATTCACTCGCAATGAGTGCTGTGCGTTTCTGTGGTCTGGCTGAGTCGCCTCTGTCCAGAAGCGTACGCACGTTCCATGTGGCAATGGTCAATGGGGTGCTCCTTGTTTTCTTCTTTCTTTCCTTTGTGTGTCGACCGCTTGAGTAGGGTCCCCGTCAGCCGCGGTATGCTGACTAGGGTGGTGTGGAGCAGGCAATGTTTAGGGCACCTTTTCTAGCCCCTTCCTCATGCCATGGAGGTGAGCAGTGCTGTCCTGAAGAGGGCTGCTCAGTCGCTCAGGGGGCTGCCGATCTCCACCGCTGCTCCAGTCGGTGAAAAACGACCCTATGGCCTGAGCCGCCTGTGTGCAGGTCCGCGGCTACGACTGCCAGTGTACCCACACCTGTCGCTTCGTCGCTCGCCTGTCGCCACAGGGCTTGGGGAAAATGATGGTATGAGATGAAGGATGACTGATGACTTGCGCGATGACTTTGTTTATAGTGAGGAGGAGTTGCGCACCGTCGACCTCACTCTCTTGTCCGAGACCGTCTGTATCCAGTGGCAAGACGAGGTCAAGACGACTGGAGATGGAAACGGATGCAGTGGATGACCAGGATGTCCTATGTGCCTCATCCTGCCCTCAGCACTCCACAGTGCTCTGCTGCAACCGCCTTCCTCTCCGTTGAACCATGAAGGTTTCTTCCGCAGAGTCCACCGGATCCAGTCTTCACATGCTTGGGTAGACAAGCCCTAACTCACCGAGGGTTTGAGACCCGTCGGCTACCCTCACCTAGTTTAGCCAACCTGTCAAAGCCGTTGCCCGGGGGTTGTGCGCTGCCGCATGCTAGCAGCTTCTAGGACCCATCGGTGAGAGCTGGGTGCTGGGTGGGACCAACAGAGGACGAACCATTCCCGGAAGAGCGTGACAAGCCCCCCCCTCTTGAGGTACTACCCCTCCCGTGCACCCCATAACCTGATAGATATACAGATATAGAATGCAACAAATAAATGCGCATCATATACATCTCTCTCTCTCTCTCTCTCTCTCTCTCTCTCTATATATATATATATATATATATATATATATATATCTTTCTATCTATACATACAGCTTATTCATCAGACGTGTCCCCAGACGTTGGGTCCTCTTTGAGGATCCAAGAGGTTTGTGGTCCAAGATCTTGCTGTGCATGGGTAGTGCTTGGCCTTTCTCGTATGATGCAAACTGATACTATACTCATTATTTAGGTCGAGGAATGGGACGCAAGGCACCAGACAATAAGTGTTTCAACCCTTGGAGCATTTCTTGTTTTGTATTTCTTGAGCTCTTGGACTCTTCGTGCAGTCAACGTTTTCTGTTGAGCATTAAGCACGGGGAAAATAAAACAAATACGTATCAAAGATTCTGAAGTATGCTTGCAGCATTCAATGGGTAGTTCAAGTATGAATATATCCTCCATGTACCCATTCCCGAAAACGGTGTGTGGGTGCTTACATGGCACAAATTTACAAGACGTTTATTTCCTGAACCCCCATGGGGATACATGAAAATGTTACATATGTCATGTAACTCATACAAAATATGAAACGCATTTAACATTGTGCTCAAAATGAATCACAATAGCCAACCTAAGTGGTCGGTTGAGAGACACGCTTGATTCATTTGGAGGTAAAACAACAAAAACAAAGCTATGCACCTTTTCTAATATTTACCGTGACAAAGTGTATCTCTCGGAGTCTGATTTACATAGTCCTCTTGTGAATACGTCTTATCAGCATGCCAGAAGTGAATGTTTATAAGACGTATTCACAAGAAGAATTTGAGGCAAGAGGGAGAAAATGGTAAAATGTTGACTCAAAGGGAGGACATTTGGAAATACTCTGTTCAAAGAGCACGTGAGTGAGTTTAGTGACACACGGACACACATGTAGTGTGTGTGTGTGTGTGTGTGTGTGTGTGTGTGTGTGTGTGTGTGTGTGTGTGTGTGTGTGTGTGTGTGTGTGTTTAGTAACAGCCACTTGTTCATACATGCGTGTGTGCGTGCGTGCATGCATGTATGTACGCATTCACGCACACACGATTTTCATCTTTCTTTTCTCTTGATTTGCTTTTGTCCTTCCTTCCTTCCTTTCTTCCACAAAGTGACCTGAATCAAATATTGATTATTCTGTCATTGTTTGGAGGATCTGCAGGAAAAAGCACTAATTATAAAAGAAAAAAAGAAAAAGAAAAGACCTTTATTTCGCAGTGTCTAGGCTGGACCACTCCGGTTCGCGAAGCTCTCCCCGGGGATAAACCCCGACCGGCACAGCTCCAGCCCGTCATTTACTGCTGCTTTGATCCATGGTCCCTACAATGAGAATGAAAAACATTACTTAAATCCTTTTCTTTTGCCTTATTATACTTTCTGCTGGAACGTGTGGTGTCGTGCTATGGGCACCCAGAGCCTGGATGGATGGTGCTGGATGTGGATCGTGGAGGTACATTTCAAATATGCCCTTGAAGTGATAGTCTTCATGTGTCTGATGTAGTGTGAGTATTGATATGCGGGCGTGTTTTTGCTCTGCGTTGCTTTATGTGCTGCTTTTAACGCATTCGGGCGTTGCAAGAGTTTATCGTTTGGAATGGTAACTTTGAGTCGAATGAAGCCATTTGGAACGCATTCTTATATTTCTATAAAGTTTGAATTTAGAAGTGATACTAAATCAAATTTTTTTGGAAATTCAACTCATCACTGTTAATAGATCAAGAATATGTAGTTACCATAAATGATACAATCACCTGTATAAAAAGCAACAACAAACAAACAAACAAACAAACAAACAAAAAAGTACGCCGCACTAGTGTACAACAGATCAGACATCTGTAGTATTCCAGCAGAAAATTTACAATTTATTTACTGTACCAGACCAGTTACTCGTAGACACTCTGATAATAGAAACAGGGGAAAAATAAATGGAATACAGTTCTACAAAAAAGAAAAAAAGATGTCCAAACGGAAAAATAAAATGAAGAAGAAATTATGCGCTTGGAAAGTAAAAGTTGCAAAATAGAGGAAGATTCGCAGCAAAATTTGATTGCACCCAAAACAACAAGATACAAGGAATATTGATCAGAAGTGAAGCTAGATGGGCTGCAAAAGGAGAAAAAGAAGAGAAAAAGGAGAAAATCATATGAAGAATTATCTAAAGAACTAGAGAAATTTAAATCAATTTCAGGACTCAATTCAAATTGAAAAAAACACACACAAAAAACAACACACACGCAATACATGGCTGGCAAATAAACGTAATTGTGACGCAATTTATCTATCAAATTTAAAATTGAATTGGAATCCCACAATTCAAAATCCCAGGGCTCTGGTGTACTTTCGATCTGCATAACCTAACACAACTAAATATAAGTTATCAACGAAACTAAAAAAAAAAAGCTTAATGTATGGATAAAAAGATCTTTTACACCCGTAGAAAGAGTAGCAGTCCTTAAGTCGACTATAACTATTGTCAAAATTAATTTACTTGTGGATTATGCTTTCAAATCATCCAGATAACAGTATTCAAGAATTGCAGAACTATGTTTTAATTTTGTCTGGGATTAAAAAAGAAGAGAGAGAGATATATACAAATAAAAGATCAGTGGCAGTGCACAGTGTACAAAACAGGGGTATATATATTCCGCATATTCTATCATTCATTAAATCTTTGAAACTCACATGGTTGAAAAAATGCACAATTTGACATACTGTCCAAAATGGAAAAAGACATAGTGTTAAAAGATTGCCCAGAAGTTGAAATGTTATATGAATAT
This sequence comes from Babylonia areolata, assembly GCF_041734735.1. Lineage (NCBI taxonomy): Eukaryota > Metazoa > Mollusca > Gastropoda > Neogastropoda > Buccinidae > Babylonia > Babylonia areolata. The sequence goes on from NC_134899.1 coordinate 23,105,066, forward strand.
GACCAAATAGTTTTAGCAGTTGGAGGGCGCATAATAAAGATCTATTCCATAATTATTCAGAATTTTATGACAAAACTGATGCATATGCCAAGCAAGATATTTTGATGGAACCTTTGTTTTTTACTAGCATATTCAAGATAGACAGCAAAGTCTTGTATTTTGAAGACTGGGTAAGAACAATATCAATTATGTGAAAGATCTCGTGAAAGGGAATGAAAGTTTTGAATATCTATGAATTCCAGGATAAAATTGATACTCGAGTCCCAGTGCTGGAATACTTTGGTTTTGTTAACGTGGATAGAAGTTTTTGTTTAAGAGAAAAGAATATAACATTTGAAAACAATGGTCATAATTGAACCAGCTTTGATAAAGCATATGCTACAATGATAAAAGCTCCAAGAGGAACGAAATATTTCTATGAGGAACTAATTTGAAAACCAGAATTACCAAATGCCTGTTAAAACTGGGTCTTGGTTTTGGAATACAGACTTGATGGGAAGAATATCTTTCTCAAAAATAAAACAAATCCAAGACATGATTAAAATGGTTTCGAATGAAAACTAATTATCTTTTTCTTTCTTTCTTTTTTTGGTTCAACATATTCATTTGCCAAACAATGTTCATAATAATAATAATACTTAAAACAATAGTAAGAAGAAGAAAAAGAACGGTGATGATGATCCTGATGATGATGATGGTGGTGGATACCTATACACCACTCTATCCAGAAAACCGCTCTAGGTGCTTTCAGAAACACATGATGTACATTCCACATTACATCAAAGTTATATATATATACACACAACTATACGCAGAAATCTATTCACACACAAAAATGCAATGCATACACACATACAAGCATATGTCAAAACATGCATAAATGATGGCGTCTCAGGCCAATCGGAGCGTGCGTGCGTGTGCGCGTGCGCGCGTGTGCGTGTAGCTTTAGTTTATCGACAGTTATTGTGGATTTTTTCATTTAACAAGTTTCGATATATTCTGTGGTGTGCCTTATCAAGGTAATTACAATAATGCATGGCTTTGATATGGAGTAATTACCAATACAAATGCTGTACACAGCGCCTTACACACACACACACACACACACACACACACACACACACACACACACACACACACACACACACACACACACACACACACACTCCGACTAACCCGAGACTCCAGCTGTGATTGTCTTAACTTTTCCGTGTGACAAGACAGAATCTAGGCCACACAAAATATAATAATTATGGCCTTTCACGACAGACTGGCTGACAGAGTGTATAACCCTTCCTAACTTTGATTGGATTGCTGTTACATGAAGCTTTTACCCCACTCCCACTCCCGACCCCCTCATTAACAAAATAAAATATAAAAAAAAAGAAAGGGATTTCAGGCGGTGACGTTCACATTGACACGGTCCTGTGTGTGACCCCCAACATGAATCGAGTCTGGGGCCGCATTTTTGGCCATTTTTTTCATTCGTAGTCTACTGAATGCTCTCTCTCTCCATACGAACGGCGGAAGAGACGATGTTAACAGCGTTTCACCCCAATTACCACCATCAAAATATTGCAAGCGGAAGGCTCTTATACTGAAGAGGTGAATGTTGACAAAGAATACCACAATTCTGACGACGGAAGCTAAAGGTTGGGTCATTGAGACACCCACTGGACATCCGAGGGGTCTGTGTAGAGGAGAAGAGAGGACTGGCCGTACTGAGTGAGTTAATGCTCTCTCCAACAATGAAAGACAGTCTACAAGACTTGCTTGAGCAGCAACAGTTTGCTGACTGAGGGCTGTGTAACTATTTCGAGAAAATGCCGTATATATGTTGCTGTAAGACTGTGAACTAATTTCATTAAATCCCTAAAAAATCTTAGTAGCCATGAGAGATTTCATGAAATCATTTGACTTCTCAGTGATTTCATGGAATGCACAAATACTGTTTCAAGCAGGGATTTTGAATGGGCTTCATTCAAGAGGTCTGATCAGTTTGACCTTTGTCCAGAGAAACTGCTGGGTAAAGAAGGCGTCGATGAAGAGCAATGTCGATCAGCAGCCACTGCTCAGACGAATTGTGGCTGGGCCATATGATTATTATTATGATTATGATTATCTAAAACTTCGAGTGATATGATGAAATTACTGGTTCCATAATCTTAGTGTTATGTATATGTCAGATCTTTACACAGAGCACTATGAAAATTTTGAATTTTTCCTTTGCATGCCACTGTTTATGGAATTCATGTTTTCCACAATTACTAATAATTAAAAAAGAACAACTTGAATGAATCACGGAGTTTAAAAATACTGACAGACGATAAACACTTACGCTCAGTTAAACAGTGCTGAACACCAGTGCTCAACGTTCAAGAGAAACCCACTGTTATGCGTCAATGTGTGTTTCAGGTCCAAGCGCGCCCGTGTGTGTGTGTGTGTGTGTGTGTGTGTGTGTGTGTGTGTCTGTGTGTCTGTGTGTGTCTGAGTGTCTGTGTCTCTATGTCTGTTTGTGTCTGCGCACATGTGCGTGTGTAGTGAAACAGCAGTAACAGTAGGGGTTTTATTGTTGTTTTTTTCTTTTCGTTGTGTGAACTGATTTTGGTTGTCATGTTTTGTCGTGGAGAGGCTGTTCGCCGTGTGTGTGTGTGTGTGTGTGTGTGTGTGTTTCCCTGAGTGCGTGTTGCAGGGGTGCATTTTCTGGAGTGCGTTTCCTTTGTTGTCATGGGTGGGTGGGTGGAATCCAATGTTCAGTTGCGTGAGTGTTTTCTGGGGGGGGGGGGGGCGGGGGACGGGTGGGGAGGAGGCCTGGGGAGGGTGGGGGGGCAGGGGGGTGGGGTGGGGAACGAAACAAAAAGCACTTTGAGCAATATAAATGTCTAGTATTATTATTGTTGTTGTTGTTATTATTATCATTATTACGATTATTATGCTGATCCTGTTAGTGAAATCCCCCCCCCTCTCTCTCTCTCCCCAACAAAGAGATAACAAGGAAAAATGTGCTACATTTACATAAAGTGTGTGTGTGTGTGTGTGTGTGTGTGTGTGTGTGTGTGTGTGTGTGTGTGTGTGTGTGTTCAGGTATGAAACGTTGTCGGAGTTTCATGTACACCAGTCAAAAGTGACCAGAGGAATATTAGCCTATTTCTTTTTTCGGAAAAGCCAATACCCGTAGGCATTGTTGGTTAATTTGTGGTAACCGTGTTTTTCTGAAGGTTTAGGGTATGCAGAATCGATTTCTATAACTTGCCAAGCACCACCTTGCTCCAGTCTCCCATGGTAACGGCTCAAACAATATGGCCGCCACGCCAAACGAACATGTACATTTTATCCAAAAAATCAACAACTGAGTCAACCAAAAGTAAACAATACTGCTTTAACCCCCCCCCCCCCCCCCCCCCAAAAAAAAAAAAAAAAAAAGTTATTTATATCAATTAAAACAGATTTTAACACTGAAATATCTTCTTGATACTAACTGTTGATAAATATGTTATCCACAAACCAACAACAAACACTGGATTGATATCGTTTGAGACATCAGAATGTCCATCAGGATGGACCCACTTCAATCAAAGTCACAGCAGTTATCCACAAACCACCAACAAACACTGGATTGATATCGTTTGAGACATCAGAATGTCCATCAGGATGGACCCACTTCAATCAAAGTCACAGCGATGTTTCACCTGAGATGACGACAGTTGGTTACATGCCAATCGTACAAGCGCCAACCCATCAACTTGATACGCTTCACAGAGTTGTGTTGAGATGCAAGCACATCGCCAGACAACTTGGCCAACACCATGTTGTTATAACAGTCAACGAAGCGCTCTTCTGGAGACTGATGGAGCTCAAGTGGGCCAAACCAGAGTACCAGGGTTTTTTGGTTGTGAGATTAGGAGGTCTTCATACCGCTATGAACTTTCTTCAGATTATTGGAAAGCACGTACAGGGATCAGGTCTCCTGGAAGCTTGGACTGAAAGTAACATCTTTGGTCCAGGAACAGCAGAACAGGTGATGTCTGGAAAGTCCTATGCCCGGGGGATGAGAGGACACAAGTTGACACTTCAAGCGCTTTGGTGATTGTTTGTTCCCAAGCGCTTGATGTTCATCAAAGACACAGACCAAGATCTTGAAAGACAGATACAGGATGAACTGTCCACTGATGGCACAGATGGACTGATGAAGTTGTTTGCTTCTCCAAACTTCAGCAAGGCTATGGATGCATTTGTGTCAAGCAATGATAATCCCAACTTCAAGTTCTGGTGGACATATATGCAGATGGTCCAGATTCTCCTACTTTTCACTAGAGCACACAGAGAAGGCCTTTGGCAACTATATCTGCATGCTTTTGGCCAGATGGGGATTCATCTACTTATGTGAGGTGAATCAGTTGCCGGAGAACGTCAAGGCGGAGTTTGAAAAGGGCAACTTCGTGGTCAAGAGGTCACCTCAACAGTTCAACCAAGTTGACCCTGACCAAAGTCAGGAATGGCTCAACAACACAGGGAAGAAGGGTGGTGGAATAGTAGGCATCACCAAAACAACCACAGCGCTGAACAGGTGGGCCCTCTCCTACAACCTCAGATATCACATCAGCAGTGAAACGAAATGTACCTTAGGACTGAGGCAAGATGACAACTTCACACACAATCAGTGCAACCCGGCAAGACAAAGGCTTGATTTGAGGGATTAAAATAAGCTGCTGAACACTTTGCAAACCTTTAAGCTCTTCACACACGAGGCATCCACAGACTTGCAGAACATTGCAACACAGGACGTTATCCCCAGCAACATCACTGAACATTTGTTGACAGTCAAGGAAAGGGGTCAAGGCCAGCTGATCAAATTCATTGAAGAAAGGCTTGTTGTCTGCAACGACCGACAAGTGCAGTTCAGAGACACTTTGCACAAGAACAAATGCCTGACATTCGCATCCCTGTTCGAAGTGGAACAAAAGCAATCCAAGACGAGTGCACAGAAAGTCATCCAGGCCGACAGAAAGTTTCTACAACGACTTGTCACGGCATACAGAGCTGGAAGAGACGTCAATCTGCAAGACATACTACAGCATGAGCTCCTTCCTGCCCCAGCTGCTACAGCAGAAATGACTGGCAATCTCCGTTCTGGTCAGAAATCCCTTTTGGCAGATGCTGTGATTGATGACACACCTTGCCCCCCAAACCTTCAACCATCTGACCTTGGAGAAGAACCCACACTCATCATTGATGGCCAAGCACTTGTGATTGCAATTGGAAAGCCACCAAATGCCAAGACCTTTGGTGACCTAGCTGACACATTTGTTGAATCTGTTCTTCAGAGTGGCGCTGTCTTCACTCGAATTGATGTTGTGTTTGACAGGTACTACGAAATGTCCATCAAGAGTGGCACCAGACAGAAACGAGGCAAGCATGCAGTGCCCGTGAGGAGAGAGATCCAAAGCAGAGAAGTCCCTCTATCACCAAAGTGGGAAAACTTCATTGCCCTTGCAGAGAACAAAGCTGACCTGGCCAATTTCTTGTCTCGCTAACTGATCCTTCCGGCACCTGAAAACAAGATCATTGTAGTTTCTGGTGGCTTCAGTGATGAAGAACAGGTTGAGTCCTCAGCTCCTGATGTAAACACTGAAGAGTTAGAAGCCAAACACGAGGAGGCTGACACTCGGCTTATTCTTCACTGTGTGAAGAGCCAAGCTTCAAGCGTTGTTGTTGCTGCACGAGATACGGATGTGCTGGTCCTTCTCCTCGCCCTCTTCAACAAAATGCCATGCTCAAAAGTGTAGATGAAAGCGGGAACGTCAAAGAACAGAAAGTACATTCCAATCCCACACCATTGTAGATCAACTTCCCTCTGACAACAGTTTCCTCAGTGCCTTACCGGCATTTCATTCACTTACTGGAAGTGATACGACATCGTTCCTGGCTGGCCATACCAAGATATCTTGGTTGCAAGTCTTCAAAGAGCATCATGCCCTCCTTGCAACACTTGGAAGAGGTGAACTGTCTCACCAAGCGTGTGCTGATGCAGCAGCCTTCATCTGTAAAGTGTACAACAAGGACACTGCTTCCGTAGACGATGCAAGGTCAGTTCTGTTTGCTCGAGCCCAGCCCTTGGAAACCTTGCCATCAACACACGACGCCATCTCGTTCCTCTATTATGCGAGCACATTACCAGGCACTTGTCTGGAACCAAGCTGACAAACAACGTCCAGTGCTGCCCAAACCAGAGACCATGGGATGGACCATTAACAATGGCACATTTGCACCTATTCTGATGTCTCTTCCAGCAGTGCCTGAAACTTGCGTTTATCTCATTAGCTGCGGTTGCAAAACACAGTGTCAAAGGAGTAACTGCCAGTGTAGAAAGCATAAACTGCAATGTACTGGTGCATGCAAGTGCAGCACTGGTGACTCTGTCTGCAGAAACAGCAATACTTGAAAGCATGAACTGAAAGAGC